>NC_135720.1:14324248-14634519 GCF_964656455.1 Halichoerus grypus | reverse complement strand
GGAAAAACTATCCTTATAAAAACCTCTTTTGGAGAAATATGACCTCTTTGACAAACCATATCTGCTAAACATGATGACCAAATTCAGCAATGGTAATGTTTTCACTGATGGACTTAAAAAAAAAAAATGGTAGGAAAAATGCCTGAAATCTATCACAGCCTTCCTCTCAACTTGTCTTCTTGGTTTTAGGCTACCCATGATGAAATCATCCATCTTAGATACCGGATCTAGACTGATCCCTATGCTTTCTTCATTTACTCAACCTCCCCTACACTCTTGTAGACATACAGTGCCTGATAAGGCCCATGATATTGCTTAGCCCTTAAACTTGTGAATGATGTTTCCAATCAAACTCAGTTCCTATAATTTATAGAATGTCTCATTCTCACCTTGCCTTTCAGGCTGATTATTTATTATCCTCTAAACATGCCCGACTCATTTCCCACCATAGCTAGAACACCCACCACACAGCACCTCTTTAAAATCCACTTCCTTAAATTCCACACCTACTACAATGGCTTTCTACTTTTTTTTATTTCTGCTGCTTTTTAAATTCCTGCTTATAGAGCCAACCATGGTTGCCTAATTTCTTAGTAATGTATAAAATATTTCCTTGGTTGGGTTACAGGTTCCTAGGAGTAGGAGCCATTCATATGGCTCCTCAACCTCAGGCTAGGTGACCTAGTGAACTTTAGGCCAAAAAAAAGTGCCCATTTTTATACTTGAGATAGTTAATTGATCCAGTATATAAAACTGTCAGTAAGGTAGTATGAAAAAGGAGGGACTCTGGAGTTGGACAGACCTGCGTCCAAATCCCAGCTCTGTCTCTTCTTAGTCACAAGACCCTGAGAAATCATCTAATTTCTCCAAGCCTTAGTTTATAGATCTACAAAGTAGAGAAATGTCACTCTCACCACAGTGTTGTTAGAAATAACACCTAGAACACAAAATATGTTCACTAAATGATCATCCCCTTTCTTCTTGGAAACTCTCATGGCCAAATTGCTTCTTCCTCACCTTTTCTCCCACCTCGTCACACCAAAGAGAAGAAAACCACCTCGGAGGCACTTTGTACAGATGACCAGTGATTATGGAAAGAAAGCACTCAAATGCAAAAAAAGGCCATGAAATAAAGAACATTCAATGCTTTCCATTTCCAGTTCCAAAGGGCAATGAGATATGGACCTGAACCTAAACTTTAACAACAGTCCAGGGGTCATGGGGGAACGTCAGTGGCAGCAGGCAGGGCTCTTGTGGTAGGCTCACATAGAGGATGTCAGGATGATAGCACAGAGCTGACAGAAAACATAGCTCTCTGAGACAAGAGTGGGTCATGGATGAGACACCCAGGAAGTCTCAATGCTGGATGAACCATGCAGATGCTTTAGGCTGGATGGACAACAGGTAGAATCCAGGGATGGGCATTTAACAAATAAAGAATAGTAAGTAAACATGAATATTACTAGAAATGCTTTGGATTATCTGACTTAGGATAGTCAGAGAAGACTGCAGTCCCTTTTTTAGGACTGTAAATATCCCTTATAGTCAAAGGAATGGGGAATACTAGAACATGAAGGTAAGCTAGTGGTCAAGTCCAGGAGATCTGCATCAGAAATCAAGAATTCAGGCTAGGAGTCTGAGAAATGTTTGATCAGGGATGTGAAGAAGGATTAATTCAAACAGACAGAAGGTCCATGAGAAAGCTTTAAGGCACCACTTGCCAGGGTGGAAGAGGATTCTGGGATAATGACCTCCAAGAGTGGAGTGCTCTATGCTGCCCAGGGCCACTGCTGGTGACTATTCACGTGGACAGTGACAAAGAAGGCTCTGGTCAGAGCAGGAGAGGAGTGAGATAGGGCGGCGTGACAGAAGAGTCTGTAAAAAGAGACAGACAGGCATGACTCCGGAGCACTGATGCATGGTTCCCCCACAGATAAGGGGACACATTGTGACCTTCAGACTGTCTCCCTTTCAGGTAGTCCTGGCAAGCTGTGTCTGCTTATAGTGCCTGCTTTGTCAGTTCCTACCTTTCCCTCCTCATATGCACTCCAGTTACTGATAGTCTTTCACTTCTGGGGTCAGCCTCTCCCAGCCCTGAAACTAGTCCTAGTCAGATCAGTGAGAACAGCAGCTTCCTCAGATCCACAGTAAAGGACCTAGACTTTAATCTGATAATATGACTGTCACAGAATGGCTCAGATGAGCACTGTGGGCCCAGGTCCCAGGACTAGGCTTCTATCTTCAAAATCCAGCTGGGCCACAGGTGTGGTAAACATCGCAGGCCTGCTTGGGCTCCCACCTCATGCACTAGCACTCTACGGGGTCGATTCCTCTGACTCGCAAATGTTCTCTGGCTTCTGCTTACACTGAACTAATAGTTATTATCTACCTGGAACCTTCTGTTGCTATATTCAATTCCACTGGATTTGGCTTGCTTTGTGGAAACAGGTCCATTCTCACACAGTACTTGCCCATCTAGGGAACAAGCCTATAGATGGGCCAGTAACCATTCTAGCTGACCACTGGCTTCCCCTTCCTTTTAGATCCACTGAGGTCCCAACATGTTTCTCATTAAGATCTTCTGAAACTATTAAATACTGGACATAGCAATGGAAAATAAGATAACTTGACAATTTACTTCCAGAAAGTAACCAAATCTGCGTTTCTCTTGTCCTAGATGTGTATATTCTTTACTTGTAACCTTAATTTTCGAGGTCGTGAAAAGAAAGGGGGCCGCTAATTTAATGGTTTATGCTAATGAGTCATCAGTTATTAATCATCTCTGAGGAAAAGAGTATCTAGAAATCAAATAAATTTGCACATATAAATATATAAATATTAAGGGAAACATGAAATGTGCCTGTTAAGAAACATATAAGATGAATAACTTCTTTTATGTCTTATTTTAGAATTGATAATGAAATTATAGATTACTGCACAGTTATATTCCATTAGCATAAATTACACATCTTTTATATTAGTTAATATATAAAATCAAAATGTTTGGATACCACTTGCTCTTGTTCCTGTTCCAGAACATTCTGTAGTAGCTTCTGCTTGGTACTAAATTCTTGATGTAGGCTTTCCCATTTCATTCTCATCTGGTCTTCAGCAGCTGATTTCTCCCCTTCCATCCCCAACTCCTGGGATAACACATCAGGTTTTTCGCTATTAGAAGAATAAATAATCTAAGTTTACAATGTGTGCAAAAAGGCGTTAAGTTCTAGGTAACTTATTGTATGTACTAGATCTGGCCTCTAAAATTGGAACTGGATTATTTTAGTCATTAGCTTACACTTTAGAACTATCAATTGAAATAGAAAATTTGAGACTAACCATAAAGAAATATATTCTTAACTTATTCTATAACTGAACTATGAGCACAATAATAATTTAACAGTTCATAGAAGATATCTCAGTATTAAAGATACAAAATAATTGTTACATTTAGAATCGGAAAGTGTACAATTAGACTAGTGTCCTTAGACAAACAGCCCACAGAATAATTAAAAAACCCTAAAAATGCCACTTAGTCTATTGAGAGCTTTTTTTTTTTTTTTAAGATTTTATTTATTTATTTAATTGACACAGAGAGAGAGAGAGACAGCGAGAGAGGGAACACAAGCAGGGGGAGTGGGAGAGGGAGAAGCAGGCTTCCCACTGAGCAGGGAGCCTGATGTGGGGCTCGATCCCAGGACCCTGGGATCATGACCTGAGCCGAAGGCAGTCGCTTAACCGACTGAGCCACCCAGGCGCCCCTATTGAGAGCTTTTATCCTGAGTCCAAAGAAAACGCTACAGACAAGGTTTCAGGACTTGGAACAGAAGTACAGAGGGTGGAAGGCACTGAGTGTCATCCTTGTTAATGCAGCAGGGTGGCATCAAAGACTATGGCTTCACAGGTGAGACAGATCTGGGTTGGAATCTCTTCTCCAGCATATTAGATTTGTGACTTGGAGTACTTTGCTTCAATTCTCTGATCCTCAATTATCTCATCTTCACGATGAAGGTAGTATCTATCTTGCAGAAGTGTAAGAATTTAGAGAAGATAGCCACAATGCCTAGAACCCTACCAGGAACATAATAGCCACTTGATAAATGGGGCCTAACGATAAGAGTCTGGGGGACCCAAGTTCCAATAGATCCTAGTTTGTCAGAGTTTTAAAGACCTAACTAGAGGGGCACCTGAGTGGTTCAGTCGGTTAAGAGTCTGCCTTCAGCTCAGGTCATGATCTCATGGGTCCTGGGGTGGAGCCCTGGCGCATAGGGCTCCCTATTCAGTGGGGAGTCTGCCTCTCCCTCTCCCTCTGCTACTCCCTCCCTGCCACTGCCCTGTTTGTGCTCTCTTTCTCAAATAAATAAAATCTTAAAAAAAAAAAAATACCTAACTAGAACTATGTCATCTGAAAGACATACTATATTGTAATCAATATTTCAACAGAACTTTTGCTTAAGTGAAAAAAAAAATAACAAGTTCATTGGCAGGATAATACTATACACTACCCTGAAGTCTATTCTTCTCAGAAGAAGTATTGAATACAATAGTTTCTTTAGGTAAGTCTGTTAAAGTAAGCTGTTAAAAATTATCTATAAGGCTATAATGCAGGATATTCTACTTCTAGGATACAACTTAGAGAATCTCCCCAACCTGCACACTTAGAGACACATAAGAAAGTTAATGTCAACAACGCTAGTAATAGCAAAAAAAAGAAGTGGGAGCAAGGTAAATGCCCATCAATAAAAAAATGGGTGAACAAGTTACTGTCACAAGATAAAATACAATTAAGCAGTTAAAATGAAAGAACTAGATCTATATGTATCAACATGGATTGGTTTTAAAAAGTAATATTGAGTGAAAAAGTGCTAAAATCATGTTGGGATCTCTAATTTTGTTTGTCATGTCTCTGGAGTTCTCTGTGTGTTTTTAAAAAAATCTTTTTAAATAAAAAAAGTTTTAAAGTTCTTATGAAATTAAATTTCTTTATTGTGATGTCCTTTGTAATGGTGGACTGTAGTACATCATTTTTAATTCATTTATGTTTGCATAACAATTTAGTATAAAACTAGGTGATAAACTTAATCACTGACACATATGAAACATCAGCAGCAAATTAGTCTTAAATGAGAACAAAACCTTTTGTTTCCCATGAAAAATATTCTTTCCCTTTAATGCTTATACCAGTTAATGTCCAACTGAGTTTCTTTATCTATTCTTCAACCCTTCTATACATCACATGGTACTTATTCTTTATATATTAAATTTGTACCCTTGAAGCAAATCAGGCCCCTCCCGCGGGGGTTTTCTTACACAAACTACTTCATATTTGATAGTCCTAGAAATCAGCTAACAAGTTAAAATCTGAATACGAGGTTTTTTTCCCCTAACAACGTTATTCTGTTCTTTTAAAAAAATATATATATTCTTTTGGCTTCTAGATATTGCTTATTTTATGCTCTTTGTTTGGCTTATTTATGCAGATGCTTGAAAGGCATGGCTGAACTATAATCAAACAGACTTACAGGTGACTTTTCTAAAGATTTTGTATAAAAATTTAAAAATTTGTGAAATGTAAAGCATTCTTTAAAGTGACTCGTGTGTAGAAAGGCAGTATTGCACTGAGAATTTCTCTTTAAAATATTTTTTGTATTTGGGCGCCTGGGTGGCTCAGTCGGTTAAGCGTCTGTCTTCGGCTCAGGTCATGATCCCAGCGTCCTGGGATGGAGTCCCGCATCAGGCTCCCTGCTCAGCGGGGAGCCTGCTTCTCCCTCTGCCTGCCGCTCCCCCTGCTTGTGCTCTCTCTGTGTCAAATAAATAAATATTAAAAAAAAAAATTAAAAATAAAATAAATAAAATATTTTTTGTATTTGAAACAGCAAATGGGTTTGTCTTTGATCTGGGTCCTTTCCATAGCTAAAGGCCAAGGAAAGAAAAATATCATGGCAAGAAAGTTGCAGAAGATTCCTACTGCCGCTTTTTGTGACTACTCATATGTTGTGGAGGCAATGTGTGAATGGGTTCTTTGTAAAAATAGAGTTTGGCAAAAATATTCAGAAAATTGTGAAGGATGAATAAATGTTTTAGAAGAACTGGAGGCAGAAAATGAAAAGCGAAGGCAGGTCTTGACTCAGAGTCGGTGTGGAAGGAACAGCGTTTCTCATGTTGCATTTTTTATACTAGCAGGCATTTACACCTTTTCTATTATTTGGTATTATAAATAATATTTCAAAAGTCATCTCCATAGCATGTATTTCCTCCTTTGGTTATTTCCTCCAATAAATGTTCAGAATTGACAACGCTCAGTGGAGTTGAAGCTATTTGCCATATCATGGTTGCCGAAGGATACTACTAAATCAAATCTTTACAATGCATGAGCACATAGGTTTCACTGAAACTCTTTTTTTTTTTAATGTTTTGGATTTTAAAGTTTTCCTACATATCCTCTCGGTTGCATCCACTGCTTTCATAATCGTTCTGAGATGGAGGTGGTCGATTATCGCTGTAATCCTAGAGATGAGCAAACTGAGGCTCAGGGCTGAGTTCCTTTTCCACGGTGACTGGTGTAGGAATGGAGTAAAACCCAGACCTGACTCAAAATACAGGGATACTTCAACCCTGATGTGTTTCCTTTTCTGTCTTGCCTTTTAAGTCAGAATCTCCAACTTGAAAATTCTCTAACTTCTTTCATTTTTATTTTAACACTTTACTCTGCTGTGTACAAGGCTTTCAGTCTCCATTCCAAACCAGTTCTTGAAACTCAATGACTTTACATGTAGAAATTATAGACAGACATCATCAAGAAAAATTAAGACATTTAGTGGGCATATGCATTTATTTTTCCAAGTGATGTTAGGGGTAGATGAGCTCATTTTGCAGGGAAAATGCTTTGCAGTTAGATATAATCACTCAGAAACACAGAGGAATGTGTTTAGAATGCATTTCTTATTTGATTCTAAAAAATTAACTAACAAGCATTTCTTTGGACAGATATGCTCAGCATACTGGAAAAAGGGCAAACAAGTCAGCCATCAGCCATCATAATTACTAGCTATATTTGTGCTGCACAACAAATGTTCAAAATGCAAGCAAATTTAATATCATAAAGTGAAAACAAAATGATTAAGTTCTTGCAGATGTTTAAAATAAAATTTTGAGTGAGATGTTTATATTTCTTCAAATCTGGGCAAGTTGGGAGAAAGTGTTTTGAAACGTACCCAGCACCACCAGAGGTCTCTGCAGCTGAGTGCTGGGTGAGAATTTCCTCTCCACGACTGGCTACTGACCGCAGGAGGCTCTTCTGCTCAGCTAATTCCTGTTCCAACTCCTGCTCACGGAAAAGCAGAAATGAAAACATGTGTTACTTTGTGATTATTGCGTACAATCATGGTTTTATGTTTAGAAAATTCTCAGAGAACTCCTGTAGTAAGTTTCTAAGTTCGGATGTTGCATAAAAGGTGTGGTTTAGGTAAATGCACAATCATGTCTCCACAGTACTCTATACCTTTCTTTGGCTTTTATAAAAGATATCTCTGAAAAATCTCGGGAAAAAAATTAATGGAAAAAAAATTCTGCTGGGAAATGGTGCCCTCAAGTGGTACACAGTGCACTTTCACTTTTCAAAATACTGCCTGTTCCAGCTGAGATAAGCTCTCTTGAATTCCCCACTTGTTTCATAAATTGGACAATCAACAGATTTGGTTTTACTTTTTCACTATTTGTGAAAAATGTATTTTCTGTTTGAGAAAGTGAAATATTTTAATATGCCCCATTCCTAAAGCTAAGGTATCAATGAGAAATCATTCATCAAAGCTCATTTGTTTCACTAGGCGATAATTTTTAATCCTATCTTGTGATGGTATCGACTTAAAAGTGAAAAATAAATTGCATTTTTAAAAAGTTTTTTTAAAAACATGTAACTCAGGCTTTTTACCAATTCTCAAAGGCCTTTCTGAGGTTATTTATTCTCTAAAATAGGCTCGAATTGGGGCAAATCTGGAAATAGAGTAGGTAACCTTCATAAGGCAGATTATAATTGAGTCATGCTATTTGTAAACCTGAACACCAGCTTTTCTTAAAGAACGGACTTTAAAATGACCAATCATTCCAGGGGTCATAAGAAAGTACACTGAAGCAGTTAGCCAGGTCTTATTTCTGTCCAAAAAGAAGATAAAGGGGCACTCTGTATTTAGTACAGAAGTCACTTGTCCACCTAAAACATGTCTCTCAAGGTGTTTGCGTGGCAGGTCTGCAGGCTATGGAGAGGTCAGAAATGCTTTACTTTTTGTTGTTGGAGGCTGCTCTGTCGCTGGTGGGTCCACATGGTCCGCGCTTGGGCCAGCCAGTCCTGGACCCCGGGGCTCTGGCTGGAAGTTAGGTCGGCATGGCTCTCCTCCTTCTCTTGCGCGGTGCCCTGCTTTTAAGGAGGCAGAAATCAAGAGTCATACTATCCACAGAAAATCCTTAACCAAATGGAGTGAAGGCAACTTTGGTGTGGTCAGTATAATGATACCAAAGTAGATCCATTTGGACATGAAACCAGACTGAAAAAAAAAAAAAAAGGGTAACACAAAACCCATCGAATTTATGGTATTTGCAGAAAGGAGAACAGTAAACAGATGATTATACTCAAATATTTGAGGGGGAAACTGTCTACTTAGAGGCTAGGCTTTTTTAGCTGACTGATGTGGTCACCAGATATTCCAGAACTTTTTCCATGAGAATATAACTCTAGATCTCACTTCCCCTACTATCACCATCCAGACCAGACCCCACTGTCATCTGTTGCCACTGCTGGTGTGGATAATGTTTGGCTAAAGGAGAAAGACAAAAGAAATTACTCCTTACCTAGGCAGGGGTTTATCCATCCTGCTTGATTATTCTGATGGAATTTGAAAGGCCCTCTGATATTGCATATCAGAACAGAATTAGTCCAGAATGAGAGCCCTTCTACTCATATGTATATATATGTCAAAAAGGTAAAAAATACAATCTTAAGATAACTCATTCACTAAATAGTTATTAAATAAGCACGCACTGTGTGTCAGCCACTGTTCTAGGCATATTCTTCCAAGAAGCCAGACAGGGGCCCTGCTGGGGAGACAGACAATGAACAAACAAGATAAGCTGAGATAAGAGCTATAAAGAACGTAAAACTAGATAATGGGATAGAAAGTGAAGGGGAAGGTTTCCTAGGTTGGTCAGGGAAAGCCTCTTGAGAAAACTGCACTGAGCACTGAATGATGAGAAACCACCGGCCTGGCACAGACGTAGGTGGAAGGCACTCCTGGCAGAGGCAACAGCTGGAGCAAAGACCGTGAGGGGAGAGAACTTGGGCTTCTCAGAGGACGCAGCAGCGAAGCCATGGGGGCAGAGAAGAGGGACAGTTTACAGGGAGCTTCCACAGAGGAGGGGGTCTTGCTCCCTACCCGCCACGGCTGCTACTCCCCAGTCCTTTGGTTCTTCATTGCCAAATCTGACCATGGAATGGGATCCAGCCGCTCCAGGTCATCCAGCCTGATTGCCCACAAAGACCCTTCTCTTCCTCTTATTTTCAGATTTTTACATTAACTATTCAGGGAAATAAATGGGGTCTATTTACCCGTCTGTCTTACTCATTAGAGTCTCACGATTAAATTGCAAAATGTCTGAGATAACGTGGAGATCATGAACTTTGCCACGTTGGTAGCAGTACTTGAAGTACAGTGAACTGAAAGAAACCGTGAAACCTAGAGGTAATATTATACATAATCCTTTCCCAGATTTGGAGCCACCTTAGCTCACAGGTAAGAGAATAAGGCTTATATAGAACAATGAGGACTCCACTGGTCTAAAGTATGCCATTTGCATTTCACAGGACCTTCCCAATGGGTGACTAGTGATACCCAGTTCAGTATATTCCCCACTCCTCCAGGAATGCCGCTTACAGATAAGCAGTGATTTTCCTGAGGGTGAGAGGTAAGGGGTGAGTGGGCACTCTTCAGCACTGAAGCCCATACATTTCTGCGTGAACCAGATTCTCTCCATCTGAGAATGCACCATCTACCCAACATAAACTCTGAAATATCGTGGCTCTTCTGGTAAGGATGAGACAGCAGGTCAAAAGGGACCTGCAGAGAATGACGCTAAGGAAGTCAGTGTACAAGGTTGAAAGTTGTCCCCAGTGAGAGCTGCACCAGCTGACAAAACGGTGGCCATGGCCATGACCTGCTGCTTCTTACGGGATCTGGTCACTTCCCCTCTGCTTTGCTCTTCAGTAAAGGTTTGTTTTCAGAGCCCAGCCTAGAGACTCACGTGGTGACTTCTCAGCGGCACTACCTCACCCTTCTATGCAGGTTACTATTGTTCGATTGAGAGCTTTTTTTTTTTTCCCCCCCAAATTCCTCACACCAAATTTGTGCTTGGAAAAATAACAATGGAAATGTTAGATCTTAAGAACAGCTTAACTTTTACACACACAGACACATATTCAGAATCTAAGACTTAAAATCTAAAGGGAGTCATATTTCACTAATTGAATCCACAGCTTTAGAGAAACAAAAATTAAGTAGCATCAAAAGCAGATGTTTAGTATGTATTTTCTATGTGGTTAGGTTCCATTTTTCAGCTAGTAAATTTTTCTTTGACTGATTTAGTCATTTCGAAACATAAGACTTGGACCACAGGAAACAAAAAATGATTAAGACTCCAGTTCAAGTTTCATTCCCTTTCCCCTGGGGATGAGAAGGTACTGATTGAAGGAATAGAATGATGGTAATTACATTCTAGTAGATCTGATAATTGTTTTCTCTCCAACCTAGGAAACAAAGTATGGCAGCTTTGGTCCCCAGAGTTCCCCAAGGGTGGGGCTACATAAGCTGTTTATTTTGGAAATACTAGAATAGTAACCACTTTTGCCAGGAACATTCTTTGGAAGATTAGTGAGGATTGGAAATGCTAAATATTAAATAAAACATTTCTTTATAAAGCATTTCATTATTTATATAGGGCAAACTCTGCTCCTTCAAAGGATGATAATGTGTGAAAATGACCTAAACCTTTTATGAGGAAAGATACCATGTAATTCAAGAGATAGTATTACGTGCCCATATGTCTGTGTCCCTTCACAAAGACAAGGAATCTCTTGGGGTTGGCGGGGGGAGATTAAAGGGATTGGTTATTCTTTGATACATACAGAAGTCCAGTTGGTTAAAAAAGATGGCCGTGATAGATAATGACCATTTTGTAGGCAAGCAGCACTGAGAAATGGTGTGCTTATGGCCATACAAGACTTAGGAAGGGGCTCCAGCTCTCCAGAATCATGCAAACCCCAAGCGAAGGATACAACCTCACTGACATCTACATTCAATGGAAGATTTTTTTCCCCAATGTTAGTTGATTTCATATCAACTCTGAATTTTTTTACATGAAGGCAAATGACCCTTTTTATGGTAATAATAATGTAAACAGGGCTCCTTTTATTCATACAGTTGGAAAAATAATCTCTTCAAATAGCTCTAATTATAAAAAAAGAAAAGCAATAGTTTATATGCTGGAAACTCGTTAGACGAAAGATGAGGGAATTTATAGATATTTTAAAAATAAACAAGGATCAATTAAAATTCAGTGAAACGCTACCACGTTTTCCAGTCTTTACAATTTTTACAACAGTATCCTCAGGAAATCCTTCTACTTGTGGGCAGGGTCAGGATTTTACTCAATTTGAAGAATCCCTGTGGCCATGGACAGGATCTGCTGGGTGTGAGCCCTACAAGCTATTGAAGAGCTCAGCCCAGCCATCTCTGACCCAGTCTCAAACCTAACCTTCCAGCATGTCAGGAGTTCCTTTCCCCCCAAAGCATGTGGTTTGCAAACAGCTGGTTGTTGTTGTTATTATAGTCACTGCTATTTGAGCACTTCCTGTGAGCATTACTTGCATTAAGATCCTCAGGATTTTTAAAAGTTGAATACTATTAATATCCCTATTTTACAGATGAGAAAACTGATTATTTGACCTCAAGTTCCAGGAGCTTGCCCCAGGTCACCTAGTTAATGACTTGTGGTACACCAGGATGGGGAGGCTTTAGGATAGCAGTTGGAAAGTGAAGGTCCAAGAACCTAGTCTGACCTCTGTTTGGCACACAAATTATTTTAAGGTTTTAGAATCAAATGGCAGTGTTTTAAAATTGGGAGATTATTAGACATAAATCCAAATGTCTCTTCTCTGGAAGATCTAGCAATACTGCCTGTAAATTCTTGTATGACAATAGTTGGAGCTGAGGAACAGCTGCTTGACATAAGACCAGCTTGCCAAGGTCCTGACTGGGCCTGCTTCACTCATTTATATGCCCGTACCAGGCCCTGAGGCCTTGGAATTTGTGCCTTCATCCCTTCACCCCCACCCCTCAAACCTCCTTTTAATGCTGACATGTGCCACCTGCATATCAGGTTGCCCCCTCCCTTCCCACCTGCCCTAAGGGGTAGGGCAAGTACAGCTTTCATTTTTTTAAATTATTATTATGTTCAATTAGCCAACATACAAGTACATCATTAGTTTTTGATGTAGTGTTCAACAATTGCAGCTTTCTAAATAACTATTCCAGATGTGAAACCTTAAAGTCTCTCCCTTTGATTTGGTTTCTTTAGAGACAAGGTTCATTCACATATCACCATTAGGAAAAAAAAAAAAAAAGCACGATATATTAGGTTGATAATACTTTTTTTTAATAAAACCAAGTAAATTACTGTGAACTTTTATAGTTAGAAAATCCTCATTTTGTTAAATTTTAATATTTTTATTTTTTTAACTAAAATTTTAGAAGTTTATATTCCCTACTCCCTAATTTTAATATTTTTAACACTCTTTTTTTTGCTTTAATTCATAAAGTCAGATTGCATGTACATTTTAAAATATGTAAATTTAAAGTAAAAAGCAATATTTTGTCTTTATTTGCATTTATTTAACCAATAGTGAATTAAAATACCTTTTCACATGTTCACTGGCCATTTGTATGTCTCTTCATTTGAATTCTCTCTTCATCTTTTGTCCATATTTCTATTTAGGTGATCTTTTCATATTGATTTACAAAAGATTTGTGGAAATTAAGGGAATTAATTCTTTGTCATGTGAATTATATAGTTTCTTTCCTATTTGTCCGTCTTTTCATTTGGTTACTATATTTTTGGTCATATAGAACTATTTCATTGTTGTGTAGTAGTTTTAAGGAAACTAAAATTCTGTGTGGGGGCATACCGGCAAAGATCCTTCCCATCCTAAGATTTTTTTTAAATATCCATATATCCAGAAATTTTTAGGTTTAAATTTTTATATTTAAATATTTGGTCCATCTGTGATGCTTTTTTTTTTTCTGTAAAGAATGGGATAGGAAATCTAGTTTATCGTATTTCAAGTGGTTCGCCTATTACTTTATTATTATTTTATCCACTGATTTGAAATGCTCCCTTAACCATTAATCAATTTCCCTTAAATACTGGGGTATCTTTCTGGAATATTTATTCTGTAAATTTTTTTGTTCATCCATTTATTATGCCAATGCCAAACTATTCTAATTATTGTAATACTGTATTTTAATATATGGTAAGATTAAATTAGCCCCTCATAACTCTTCACTTTCAGAAGATTATGGTTAATTTCACATTTATTTTATTCCAGGTAAACCTGGAATCATTTTGTCACATTTTATATCACTGTGTTACATTCCAAATAACAAACTTACATGTTAGTAAAGACAAAAATGTCATCTTTAAAATGCTGTATTCCTATCTAAGAATAAAGTTTATCTGCCCATTTTTTCACATTTTTTTCTACTCAGGTTTTAAAATGTTATTTGTTGAGATTCCAAATATTTCATATCTTGTTGATATTACAGGTGGAAAATTATTATTATTTCTCTAAGTTGTTTTCTCTTTGTACACGGCAAAGTTATGGATTCTCTATTTTTTTTTTTAAGATTCATTTATTTGGGAGAGAGAGAGCCAGCAGAGGGAAGGGGGAGAGAAAGAATCCTCAAATGGACTCCTTGCTGAGCGTGGAGCCCAACATGGAGCTCGATCCCAGGACCCTGAGATCATGACCTGAGCTGAAATCAAGAGTCGGATGCTTAACCAACTGAGCCACCCAGGTGCCCCTGGATTCTCCACTTTATTTTTTTTTTTAATAAGCCAGTCATCTTACTAAATTCTTCTATTGCTTCTAATAGTTTTCTGTTGATCAGGTTTGATGTTCCAGGCCACATAATTACACAATTAGCAAAAAGAACTGAAAATATATAGTTTAGTCTGAAAAGAATTGTCATTACACTGAGTAAACAGAAGCAATCAGAGTGTATGTTCATCAAGTTTCCACCACAGTATTGGTATCCTGTCCCCTGCCAGCATCTGACTCAGACAAGAGGTTTCCCTGGTACTGGAGTTCTCAGACCACACCCCACCCTTTTGGCCCTATCTTCTCCCTCCTACACATTTTTCGTCAGGTTCTTTTTCATCATTCTTTCTTCTACTGAGTTATTTCCATCTACATGTAGGCACGCCATTACTCTTCTAATCTTAAAATGTTTCTTAAAGCTTATCATTTCTCTGCCCCTCTTCATAGGGATATCCTCGGTCACTTGTGCTCTCCTCTCCAACCTGTCCACTCGTCCTCACTTTCATTTCAGAGTTGTCTTGGCTTTCTCTACTCAACTGGAATGGCTGCTGTTGAGGTCACCAAAGACCCACACGTCATGCAATTCAGTGGTCAGCTCCCAGTCCTCATCTTGCCCCACTTACCTGCAAGTAGCTTCCAGGAACCAAACTCTCTATCTTCCTCTCACCTCCCTGGTTTCTCCCTTTTACTCTCTTTTGTGGGCTCCTCCTCCACATCTTCCAAACCCAGAGCACTGGAGTGGTCCAGCACTTGATTCCACAACCTTGGTCTTCATCTCTCCTCAATCCTTTGGAATCTTCTCAAGCCTCATGCCTTAAGGACCATCTAGAGGCTGATGACTCCAGTCTAGGTCTCTCTCCTGAATTCCAGCCACTACAGGACACTGAATAGGCATTTCAAACTTCACCTGTCCGAAATTAAACTGTTGACCTAACTACTCTTTCTCCCCCCACATCTGTTCCTCAGATAGTTTTCACCTTCACAATTATCCAGAATCTAGGAAGTTCTTGTCACCTCAACCTCCATATTATGTCTTCTAACCGGTGCCTGAGCTTCCACCCTGGTCCCCTATAGTGGATAAAGGCTGATCTTGTCACTCCTCTATTCCCAATACTCCGGGGTCTTCTTATTTCTCTCAGGGTAAAAACCAAAGTGGGTACGATGCCTATAAGATCCATTGTACCATGTCCCATGTTACCTGTACCTGGCTTCATCTGACACCACTCTCTCCTTGCTCACTCCACTCTAGCCACAGTGGCCTTCTTGAACAGACCAGGTGGGATGATCCCACCTGGGAGCCTTTGCACTTGCTTTCCCCTTTGTGTAGAACTCTCTCCTTCATATCTGCATGGTTCACTCCTTCAAATGTAACCTTAGGGATGCTTCATTGGTCACCCGGTTTAGGACTGCAAATCCACCCAGATTGCCTTTCCCCATCTACCCACCTTATGGTATCTCACCTGTGCCTCTTATCATCTCCTAACTTAATATATAATAATGTGTTTTAATTTTATTTATTGTCTGTTTCCCCCAACCATAATCCTTTGAAGTCAGGAATGTATAAACACAGGCATATAGATATAAATATAGTTATTTTCTACGCTCCTTCGCTCAGTTATATAAAATAGCAGCTGACTCATAGTTGCTTCTCAATAAATGTTCACTTAATTGTTGTATAGGATAATAATAGTAATTTCTAATTTTTACAGATTAAAAAGAGCAAAATTAAAATACTAGACAGTATCAGAATGAAAGATGCATGAGAAGAAGTCTGGGTGAAAGTGTTCTAAGATTCTTACATGGACCTCGAAGAAGATTAAGAAATAAACTTAGAATTTATTAGGTATGAGTGCTAAAGAGTAGATATTGGGGAGAAAAAGCATTCAACCACTTAAAAATAAAGGTTAAAAAGGAGAAAAAAAGAATAGAAAGAGGAGAACAAAAATAAAAAACAAAAAGTAAGATAACAGAAGTCTACACCGATCAGTAATCCCAGTAAATTTAAATGGACTAACCCTGTCCTTTCAAAGTCAGAGATTTTCTGATTAGATAACTGTTTAAAACAAAGTACAGCCAAATGTTTTTTTAAAGAAGCAAATCTAAAACAAAAGGACACAGAAAGGGTGAAATCAAAGGAAAGTTAAAGGATACACCAGGCAAATATCAGCCCCCCAAAACTCCAGTGACATAAAACAGAAATCATTATTTGGGAACATTAAGATCACCACGTGAGAGTAAAAAGGCTCCATTCACCTAGAATATATGACAATATAAGGTATGAACCCTAAATTAAAAAGTCTGAGTATATCTGAAAAATAGAATGTAGGAGAATAAAAGAAAAATATTAAAATGTTATAAAATATCTTAATCTATGTTTAAATACTTTTAAAAATATTCTATTTGCTAAATGTAGGTATTTGTTTTCATTTTCTTTTCTTTTCCTACACCTCAGACTTCAGGTCTACGGATTCAAACAGTCCTTACAAAACTTATTTGGAAATCAATGCCGAAGTGTGTGTAAAGCAGATCCGGGCGTTAAGTATGTATCATTCCCCAACTATTCCTTTAGGGATCCAAGGCACAGAAAAGGCCCAGAACAACGCAGGAGGATTGAGCAGTGCTGTAGCACTGGCTTGCTGCGCGTGGCTGGAGCCCTCACCTGGATGTTGAGCTGTTTGTCATGCAGTGCTCTCTGCAGCTCCAGGAGGCTCCCCTTGAGGGTTCGCAGCTTTACGGCCAGCAGCTCAGCCTCCTCCTTGGTGTGAGCCTTGCCCTCCAGCAGCAGGTTTTCGTTGTGGACTGAGAGTTCTGATAAGGCCACCACCTTCTGCTCTATTTCCACCAGCATGTTCTGGAGCAACAGAAATGAGGATGAAAATTCACACATCTTGCTGGCCTCGGCAAAGATCCTTTCTCACGTCGAAATACAACACTTCCTTAGTCTTTCACCAAAAGAATATGCCTTTGGGTTTTTTCCTACTTTTCTGACAGACCTGAAGAGTAGTTATAGATTTTTAAAAATTCCTTGAGCTTCCTAGTTTTTCTCTTCTTTAAGATTAGATATTATATAATGGAAAACATGTTGGAAAAGCACACGGAAAGCGTATTTCATATAGCCAACGGATAAGGAGAAAAGACCATGCCTTTGTATTATCCCATTATTGCGACTGTTTTATCATTTTAGTGTTAGATTGTGATGCTTATGACTAATAATAGTAAAGATGTCATATGATCAACCCTTTCTTGTCAATTTAAAGATGATTTTCTCTTTCAAGACATTGCTTTTTTTTTGATTGCTGCTCTTATTTCTTGATTTTAATTTTTTTTGTTTTTTATATAATGCACTTTTAACCTTACATTTCTAAAAGTTTTCATAAGAATTTTACTTTCACTTTCTATGACAACTCTCTAGAGCTCAAATAGAGGCTAAGTTTAGAGAAGGAGCAAACTAGCCTCCCTTCTTCAAGGTAAGATTTAAAACAAAAACTAAAAAAGAACAAAATAAAAACATCAAAGCTAAACAAGTAACAATCATTTTATTTTTTGCAGAAATCATTCTGTTCTTATATTCCTTAACTCTGAACTTTTTAAAATGTACTATCTAATTTATATTTAATCAAGTAATCAAGTATTTTACTAATGAGAAAAGATATTTTAAATCAGAAAAACTGCCATCAACTAGTAAGAATATATGTTGGAACCAAAAAATTAGAACTAAATGGAAGCATGAAATGTTTAATGAAATGGAGCTTAACAGATGATTTCCTGAAGATTATTTTTTGAGAAACTAATATAATTATGTGCCGGACAGACTCCTCCATTAGGCACAGCTGACACAGTGCTGAGAGCTCATAATACTTTTAGAGGCCCAATAAAAAACTTAATTTTTATTCTTCTAAAATCAGAAGGAAAAAAATGAAATATAATAATGAGTATGTATTAATAAATCTACCCTGGATCATATTAGTCTTTGTACCAAAGCAGTTATAAAATAAAAATATAATTTTTAGTATTTTTATAGAGGAAGAAGCCCATAGAAGCAAAGTGCCCAGGGCCCCAAAATTCATAATGAGACCCTAGTAATAGCCACACTCCTAATTACACGACTGGCTTAAATACTACATTTGAATTGACTGAGGAACTGCTATATACTTGTGTGATTCCATATGCTTCTAGTTTCTAAAAATGTTGTCAAAATACCATTTCAATACTTCATAAAAACCCTGAAATATATTATCTGAATTGTGGAATTTATGCATAGCTACAAAAATAGAGACATCCAAAAGGGATAGGTGGGAGTAATGGTAAAACATAATTTTGGAATGCTAGTTAGTACATGTGCTAATTTTAAGCACTAGCAGGGAACGTAAAAAATAGACATATCTTTCCAGCAAGGAAACTTTAGAAAAGATGCTATAAAAAACAGAAAACATTCACACGTGGTTCTCTATTCTCTCCCATCCAGGCAGAGAACAACAGTGCTTTGAATACACATAGATAAGCTGCCTAGAGAATTTAAAAATCCAAGTTATAGTGATCGATATTACAATAAGCCTCAAATCATAAAAGGAACGATCAAAATAGCATACTATATATTAAGAAAAAAGATAGTGTTCATTCATTAATGGTTTTTGCATATTTCCTGATTCCAAATAGGAGACATATAAAGTTACACATACTGATACTTAACCCTGCAGATTAGTAAGTCTTTCTAGATACTTGCTAGTTTGTTAAATGAAAGAGCTTCTAGATATACTTCACCCACATGTGAAGTCTATTATGTTGATAATCATTGAAATTCAGTGACTGGTACATGGGACATTATCTAGTCTCTATACTTATACATGTGTTTGCAATTTTCCATAATGAAGATATAAAAAATATTACAATAAAAACCTTAATATCATTAGTCCTTACATTAATTCCAAGAGACCTCACATCAGAGGAAGTATTTTTCTGCTCCAAAAGACAACCTTCTATGTTCAGTCTGTCTGCCTATAACTGACAGTTTTTCCAAGTTGTCCAAACAATATATCAGAATTAGAACCAAAATTGCAACAGAGTACCTAGAGACACCTCCTGTTGTGTTTATCCACACAGTTTATCCACAGTCTGATTCACTGATACTAATTCTTTTCATTGGGTTTGTAGTTCTTACTAGCCACTAAATAGAGATACCATAAGTGTTTTTGGTATTTAGGGTCTTTAAAAAATGTCCTTTAGGAAGCTGAAGATTTTCTAAAGAGTAGATACTACTGGTAAATTTTTTCAAAAGACTAAGTCCAATTTCGGATATCATTTAATCTTTTATAAGGTATTGTTTTTCTACTCTCTAACCATATAAAATATACAGATGGTGAAAAGTCATATATCCGTACCAAGTCTTTTTACTATTACGTTTTCTGTAGTTAAACAATGTACTTCATGATGTTGACATACTCCCATATTCCTTCAAGACCATTTTTGTACCTGGCAGTCCACCAGCTGGGCCTCCATGTCCATAGGCTCTTTGGCTGTGCCCAGTGCGGTGTCCAGAGTAGCCTTAGTGCTCAGGAGCCAGTGGTCCAGCTCGTCAGCCTCACAGCGATACCTGTGCAGAGCCTGTTCCTGCCTCTGCTCCTCCAGCTGGTCATTTAACTTCTCCTAATGAATTAAATAGAATGTAACACAGATCACCATGAGGTCAAGTCATCAGGATTCAGCTCAACAGAACCAGGTTCTTAGTCCTGGTTGTGCATCAGAATCACCTGTGAAACTTAAAAAAAATTAAAAATTAAAAATTAGGGGCGCCTGGGTGGCTCAGTCATTAAGCGTCTGCCTTCGGCTCAGGTCATGATCCCAGGATCCTGGGATCGAGCCCCGCATCGGGCTCCCTGCTCCACGGGAAGCCTGTTTCTCCCTCTCCCTCTCCCCCTGCTTGTGATCCTGCTCTCACTGTGTCTCTCTCTGTCAAATAAATAAATAAAATCTTTAAAAAAAAAAAAAAAAAATTAAAAAAAATACCTATGCTTAGGCCACAACCTGGAGCGATAAATGAGTTTCTGGAAGTGAGTCTCAAGATTGGTATTTGTTAAATGCTTCTCTAATGATTCTAATGTGAACCCAGAGTTTATTTATTTATTTATTTTTTATTTTTATTATTTTTTTAATTTAATTTTATTTTTTTTAAGATTTATTTATTCATTTGAGATACAAAGATACAGAGAGAGAGAGAGAGAGAGAGTATGAGCAGGGGGAGAGGCAGAGGGAGAGGGAGAAGCAGGCTCCCCGCTGAGCCAGGAGCCCAATGTGGGGCTCGATCCCAGGACCCTGGGATCATGACCTGAGCTGAAAGCAGACGCTTAACCATCTGAGCCACCCAGGTGCCCCTGAACCCAGAGTTTAAGCTTCTTGCATAATATGCCTATGGCGCTAGGCAGATAATGTAAATAATGGAAACTGACCAAGGATTAGAACAAAACAATGGTGGAAGACGGTAAATGGCAATAGATACTTTATCTCAATGTCTGGGAAGGTGTAAGCAGTGGTGGGGACAGAGTACCACCATGCAGTTTCAGGCAAGTGATTCCCTACAGGAAGGGGGGGTTCAGTGGTACGAGTTTCTTGGGTGAAGGCAGAAATTCAAATTTTTTGGTTACCTCTCTCAGTTTTCTCAATGATGGTAAATAATTCAAAAAAAAAAAATCCAAGCCAATGAAGTGTCATTTTAAAACTCCTCAAGGATTTCATAGCATGATTAGGGACGGTATTAATGAATTAAAAAATTAATTCTTCAGACAAGTACTGTAAATACCTTATTTTAAAAATTATTTCATTAATAACTTATTATTGTTATTTTTAAATTTCTGGGCTCACATTAGAATCACCAGAGAAGCTTGTTGAAAATAGAGATTAAATAAAGCTGACACATTGATTTTAAGTGTCTCCTAAACAACAAATAAATGAAAATATGATTTGACTAATCTTATAATAGGTAAAGCTGGAAAGAGCCTACACACAATAACAGGTCCGTGTTCAACTGAATTATAGCATAACCAGCAGCTACATAAATAATCTTAAATTCATATAATAAGAAATGTGTTGAGAACTGATCAGAGAAGCTGCTTGACCCTGGAGATACCAGGAGAGAGATACTCTAAAGGTCCTTAAGAGGTTTCCAGTCTAATCAAATTTATAGGAGCAACATATGAACATTACATATGTTTAGGGCCAGGAATTATAACAGAACAAAGAAAAAGCAAAATAACTCATTTTGTAACCCATGTTATCATCACTAAAATTTATCTATTAAATAATGTTAAAGTTAAGGAACATGAGAACCAGAATTACAAAACTATTTTCATGAACTAATGTGCTCAAACTGGCTAAGGGTGACTAAGGATTTATTCTTCAGAGTATTAGTAATACTGGTCATAAAATGTTCTTATTTAAACAGAGCAAACCATTATGCAAACCTTTCACAATTATTCTTCACAAGGCTCACGTCTACCAAGTTTTGCTTTCCACATTCTCAATTTTTCATGCTGAAATGAGTCAGGAAGTGGTGAAAAGACGCATTCATGGCTACACACTGACTCAGTGCTCTATTCACGAGACCCTCCTTGAGACACACACAATACCAGCTTCTTCTGAGTGGGAAACTATAAAAATGTAGATCACGTAAATAACCCGCATGCTTGTCAACACAAGTTGGAGAGTGAAGGTGGATGTGAAGGGCACCTTCAGAGTTACTTGTTACCTCTAAAAGCTGCCGCTTCCCTGAGGCCTTCATCTTGATGGTGGACATTCGCTCGGCTAAGACGGTGAGCGTGGACTGCAAGGCCAGCTGTTCGGCGGGGTCGGACTCGGGAGACTCGGACACCAGCTCCTCCGCAAGAGATGACTGGAGCTCACTGATCTCATCTTGAAGCATGAGAATCTCATCCATCAATGCCTGTGGAGAAGACTGTGGAATCACACTCCTGTATGTATTTTTTTGGCCTGAGGAATCACATCCCTAGCTGAGTCTCACATTGAGATTAGTGAAGATTCTTCACGGGCAAGTCATTTAACCAGCAAACAGGGGTCCCACTAACCTAAGTTCTGAAATGAAAGTACCAGAATGAATGCCAGGACATTTCCGACTTCAAAACCATTTGTGTCCCTAATGTAAACGAATTTGGACAAGTTAATTAATCCTTCTGACTTTCAATTAGGCTCATCTGCAGTCCAAGAAGAGGGGGCATGCTCAGTCTGAGTCTACGATTCTATGTTGAAAACAGAATTCACTACTTTCTTCCTCAACATGATTTTTCCCACTCCAAATTTCCCCGAGTCTGACACAACACTACACTTTACCCCAAAGCTTACATGACACAAGACCAGGGAGATCCGTCACCTGTTTCTATGTTGTCACCCTCTCCTCTCTGTCTCCTGTCCATTGCTGAGGCTTCAAATGCTTTCTAACGCCGAACACTCACAGGGGTGTATCCCTTACCCAGACATCTCTCCTAAATTTTAGGCTTTATATTCAACGTACACATTTCCTGGGTATTTCCAGTGCGATACATACAAAGCCTGCTTCCTCCTCTGTCTTCATCTCAGTGAAAGGTAACACTCTCTCATTGTTCAAGCTCAGGACCTAGGAGTCACTCTTCACACCTCCTCTCCACTCGCCACATCCAGTCAACACCAATTCCTCCACGACGTATCCTGTAGGTCTCCTCTGCCCCCCCCCCCCCAAGTCACAGCCAGCTCTCTTACTGAATTGCTCTAACGGTCTACTGGTCAGCTCTCCTGCTTACGGGCTTACCTGGCCTCTCCAGTCCAATCTGCACAAAGCAATCCGAGTGAACTTTTAAAAAGGTAATCAGATCCTCTCATTCCCCTGCTTTAAAATACTTAGTGGCTTATTGCCTGTAAAATAAGAGCCAGACTCCTTGCCCTACTTGTATGTCTCACCACTTCCCACCCTGCTACCATCCATACTTCCTGCTCGCGACATTCCCGCCTTCTGCACTCACTCTAGGACCTTCAGCTCTTTCAGGCAAATAGCACGCTGATTTCTTTATTCACATCCATCACAACTATATACATGGTTTTTATTTCTCAGGTTTTGGTATGTTATGACTTGCTCTTTGACTGGAATCTTGACAGGAGAAATTCTTATTTAGGATTTGAATGGTGTGTTAGAAAAAACAGGCCTTTTGGCTAAGACCAAGTGTAGAAAAAACAGGTGCTACTATATGAGGGGCCGCCAGGCTTCATCTTTACTAATATTTCATAGTTTCTCATGTACCCAGACTTGCATAGTTCACAGCTCTGCCATAGGACTGTGGGCTTCAGTGTAAGCCCAGGGCCTCCTCGGAGTGGGCTCTCAACAAATACTAGAAAACAAAACAACAAAAACACCTTCTCTTCTCCTAATATCAAGTGTCATCATACTCAATTGATTTTAAAATATTTATATTGAAGTTATTCTATACATCTAGAGAAGTGCACGACTCTTAAGTGTATAGGCCCATAAATTTTCACAAACTGCATATACCCATGTCCTGCCACTCAGATCAAGAAACAGAACAAGGACTCCACAAGCCCTTTTGACTTCCTTCCTGTTGCCACCTCCCTCCTTCCCAAAGATCACCACAGTGTTACCTGTAAACATCACAGATTACTTTTGCCTATTTTGAGCTTCATAAAAATGGAATCATGCCTGAGGTACAGCTCTGTGTCCAGCTTCTTTCCTTCCCTGTCATGATGATGAAAGTTGCTCATGTTGCATGTAGAAAGAGATGGTTATTTTCATTGCTGTATGGTACTCCACTGTCACCTGGTTTGTGGATCTTTTCCAATTAAGTCTTTCTAGTGGGTTCATCGTACTATCTCACTGTAGTTTTGATTTGCATTTCCCTGATGACTAATGAGATTGAGCACTTTTTCCTATGCTTCTTGGCCATCTGGATATCCTCTTTTGGGACTGCCTGCTAAAAATCTTTTGTCCCCTGGAGTCTTTCCTTTTCTTATTGATGTGTAAAGTTGTTTCTATATTTTGGATAGGAGTGTCTGTGTTCCTTTTGGTTCTGTGTATTGCAAATATCTGCTCCCACTTTGTGGCATGGTTGTCCCTTAATAGGAATGACTTCCCTCCTGCTGCCTTTGATAAAATGAAGTTCTTAATTTTATCATAGTCTAATATATCAGCATTTTCCTTCACTGGGAAAGTTAGGGTTAGGTTTGGTGTCTTATTTAAGAGATCTTTGCCTACCCAAGCTCATGAATGTATTTCCCCATGTCATCTTATAGAAGAAGATACTTTAAATAAAGTATGGCCCACGAAATAGTATCAGTCTGCAAAATGCTTGTTACCAATTCACGACAAGACTGAGATACTGTAGATGTCAAGAAACTTTTAAAGCAACGTGACACTGATATGTCCAAGCAGTATCTTATTTTATTTTGCTAAAATACTGGTCTGATGGGTCAGAAATTTCAAAAATTAAGTACTACAGATAGTTTGAGAAGTTCTATTTCAAAACTTTTTTTTTTTTTTAACCTTCACATTTAGATCTACAATACACCCAAACTTAATTTTTGTGTCCCGGGTAGGCAGGGGTCAATTTTTTTTTAAATATGGATATCCAATTGACCCTGCATGACTTATTGAAAATACTATTTTTCATCCATTGTTTTGCAGTATAATATTTGACATAAACCAAGTGTCTTTGTAGATGTCTGTGTCCTTATGGCTTCTAATTCTGTTCCATTGACCCAGTTGGGCTGTCTGTGCCAATACCACACTATCATCATTACTATTGCTTTGTAAGTCGCTCTCTGGTAGGATACATCCTTCAGCCTTATTCATTTTCTTTGCAGTTGTCTTGGCTATTTTTGACCCTTTTCATTTTCAATATATATTTTTATACATTTGCAAAATATTTTAATTTTTTAAAAGATTTTATTTATTTATTTGAGAGAGAGAGAGCAAGCGAGAGTGAGCAGGAGCGCCAGAGGGAGAAGCAGACTGCCTGCTCATCAGGGAGCCCAATACGAGGCTGATCCCAGAACCCTGGGATCATGACTTGAGCCAAAGGCAGGCACTTAACCAACTGAGCCACCCAGGTGCCCCTTGCAAAATATTTTAGAATTAGCTTGTCAATCTCCACCAAAGAACTTGCTGGAATGCTTTAATGAGACTGTAATGAATTTAAAGACTGATCTTGTTTGTTATACATTCAAAATGCTTTTTCTCCAATAAATTATTTTCCACTAATTCATAACCATTTTTTCTATTGTCAAATACATAAAATTCATATTATTTGGTCTCTTTTAAAGGCTTCTCCATAACTAGACTGACCCCATTATGTCTTTTTTTTTTTTTGCACCGATCCTCTGTACGAGCAAGGAGAGCCCCTCACTATCTTATACCATGTTCTCTCCCATTTTCTACTCTGTGCCTTTCTTCACATGTGTTTATATTTATACTGCCTCCTACCCACTCCTGTTGCCACTACAAATTTTTAAGATCTGTGCTTCCCAAAAGACCTGATAGAATTTCCTTTTATCTACTTCCCATCACTGTAACCCACAGTCCCATTGCTTTTTTTGTACAATGTGTTGGTAATTCACCCAAAAAGCACATTTTTAAATCATATATTAATGAGAAAGTGTGTTTTTTTCAGCTGTGCACATAGTAGGTGCTCAACGCATCTAGCTGACTTAATTCTAACTCATGATAGATAAAAGAGGTATCTGAATCAGGAAAAGAAAAAGCCACCTCCTTGAATCTCAGTGGAGTTGACCAAGCCAGTGTGCAGTGAGGACACCAGCTTCTGTTTCAGGCTCACGATGTTCTAAAACAGCTCTCTGAAGGTTCTGGAGTAAGGAGTAAGGGATTCAGGAATCCTGGAACTGTTGGTTTTCAGGGTCAAGCCTCCCTATTCATGCTTCAGTTTACTCTCAAGGGACAGTGGATGTTTTTGGAAGGTAGCTATAGTTTTAAACTTTGGGATCAAGCAGCCAAACTTACCGGAGATGGGGTTTTCTCCTGAGGTAAAATGGTTTGAAATCAGATAGGGGCGGTGGTTGAATGACACTGTGAAAGTATTAAATGCCACTGACTGCGGTGGTTGAATGACACTGTGAAAGTATTAAATGCCACTGACTGCACACTTTAAAGTGGTTAATTTTATGTGATTTGAGTATTTAAACAAAAAGATCCAGCAGTCAAATATGTCTTCACCCCGTAACTCTGTCTCCCCTGGTGACCAGCTCTTCCCTTACAACATCCGACTTAAGACTAAGAGAAGGAGAAGAAACGCACATCCTTGGGTTTCTGACTTGTTTTTACAAGGAGGATATGTGCATGACGCTTCTGTGGTTTAGAGAAGTACCTTGGGCTTCTCTAAAATGACTTACCTCTGGGGAGAACATGAAGTTCATGTTTGGTTTAACACCAACGGTAAACATGAACTTTACTGTGACTTTCAGAACTATCAACATTAGCACAGCTTGTTTCAAACTTGGAGTTGTCATGTATATTGAAAAAGCAAAAACAAAAACAAAATTACCTCAGAGCCCTGCTTACTACCCGTCACAGAGCTTAATGTGGCAAAGACAGCACATACCCACAAAGCATGAACTGCCCATGACCATGAAGGTCCCTATCAAAGAAGGCTTATCACTTAGAACAGCCACAAGTCAGTTTATGAACTGCATTAATGCCTTAGGATTAGATCTACCATACAATTTAGAGAAGATAACAGGAAAGGCACAGCACTCCACCCAAATTCAGTAGATTTAGACAAATGTTTAGAGGAAAATGTAGGAATCAGGATAGCTCTTTAAAGAAACATTAATACTTCCGAGAAAGTGTTGGGAAAGAAATAACAATTTAAGTGTTTCTATTAATTTTTGGAAAATATAAAAAGCATACTGGACTTCCTTACCCACATTCAGCTGGAACTTAGAAATAGTAATTCTACAACAGTTCTTGGAATTTTTAAAATGCCATTCCAGAAGCTAAGAACCAATTTAGACTTTGTGATACCATTAGCTTTTCACGTGGGCAGCTCTGTCCCAGTTTGTAGAACATAGGTACAGACAGCAAAAGTAGGTCAGATGGAAAATTTTAGATTTGTGATCATATGAAAAATATTACATTATATTTTCTTTGCCTCTCATTAGAGCATTAATGTAATTGTTAAGTTCAAATGATGGATAATCATCATGGCATTAGCTGTATCTCCTCACTGCTAAAATTGTTCACATTACCACTCCCAATTTAGAAAGATACAGAAAGTCAAGTAGTTGGCTTAATTACAAGAAAAGTCACAGATTCATTTCTAATATTTAATACTTCGCATTAACGTGCAATTTTGAGTTTTCTCCATTAAGTCCCTTGAAGAAAATAATAATTCTGCTCTACATTGTTCACGCATGTCAGGTAATGGTGACTGGGAGCTAACCTGCATTTTCAGTTAAGATCTCTGGAATGTCAGGGCAGACTACCAGGATCCTGTTCTCATGCAGTTCCTAGATCCTGGGGGGACCCAGTGAAGGATCTTGGTGAGATGTGGTCAGTCACCTGGGACACTAGAATGATGGGCCTTGAACAAAGGCAGAGATGACCCTGAGAGTAGAGAGAGTAGAACTATGTAAACTCTCCCAGGAACCCCTGCTTCTGATCATCTGAGCCTGTGACACTCGAATTCACTCTAATGCAGCCTTTGGATAATGTATGCCAAATTCCTTTTGAATGTTTAGAGGAAACTGTAATCAAATGGAGGTGAATGGTCCTCCCCCTCCAGGCAGAGTGCCACATGGGGCTGGGGGGGCAGAGGAGCAGAGAGAACCCCAGGGAGCACACTGGTGTGACACAGACAACACCTCAGATGACAGTGAGGGGGTGGCAGCTGACAACGTGAAAACTGGAGTCTCAGTTTAAGAGGACGGTGGCACTTGGAAGAAAATTGCATTGTAAATCGTCACCCAAGTCCCTGATTGTCCTCATGTTTGGTTTGGTCCAGGTAAACAAATACTGACTTTAATCTTCTATTTTTATAGCACCCTGCCCAAACCAGACTGACTATGGATGACTTTGGGACAGCAGAAAGCCCCATAGAAGGCAGTTTTACCAAAATAGGGCCTAAAAATGGGTGCTACACTTTGGTCTCTATCTTAAGAAGTCACAAGAGTGTCAAAAACCTGAAACCACTGTTTCTCAATATGTTGTCTCTAGATGGAATGTTCTCATTTTTGTGTTACACTGTAAGGTCCTATACTGTAAAAGAATGAAATTTTATCTTAGGCTATACATATGAACAACCAGTGTATTCCAAGGTTATCCTGGGTTCCAAAAACAAAGTACAGAGTTTCACTCTTAAAGCTGATAAATGTCCCAGTACTTGACAGATACACATATCATATCATGCTTTTATAGCACTTAATTTGCACCTAAAATACCTTTCTTTTCCTCTGCCTTTTATAGGGTCATTACATGCTCCTTTTTTCTGCTTGGGGTCAGGTAATATTTCCCCCATCAGTGTGACTGCATATTTAGGTGAACACCTCAGTACCCTTGGCTCCCAGTTATACCTGATTGTGCATTAATAGCACACTTGATCATACTGCTGAAGCATTAACTAGATTTTAATATATGCACTTTCTTAGCATGCATTTTAAATTGATGCATTTTTAACACTTTTCTGAGTTAGGTTAATGTAATCATCTCTGTTTCTCATGTAAAGCTAAAGTTTTGCCTAGTTTATATAACTTTTTAAAAATTGATTCAAGTCAGGGACAACTCTAAGAGTATAACTTTGAACCCCTATTCTTCAACTGCTTCTTTGTCCACGAAGCCTGAGAATTATTCTCTAGTGATAATGGGAAGCTGCTAGGCACACACTGGCTAAATTTCTTCAAAACAACAATAACCAGAGAAGGGGGATGCGGTGTACATTTTATTCCTACAACAACAGTTCACAACAACAATAAAATAATGTGGCAACTAGTAGGAAATGCACTCTGTGTGATAAAAGTAAAAAAGCAATACCAATGTATGCAGCTTTCCTTAAGTTTAAGGTCTGAATTTCTATCTTCCCCTCTTAGATCCCTCTCTGAAGCAGTGGTGGAAACAACCACCATTTGGAATCTTGTTTACTCTGTAAGAACTGATATTAAAAAAAAAAAAAGAAAGTCAGTCTGCTCTCCCAAACACATGCTTGGCCGCTTGGCTGGCTGATCAGTCAGTCACAAGAGTGCACCTACTTAATCATGCAGGAAACTGAAGTCATTGCTATTTTTACCTGATGTTCAGCCATCTGGCTTTCTGGACTCCTGCCGTGCTCCAGACTCTCACTGAGTTTCATCTCAATGGCCTCCATCTTTGTGGAGATGGACTGGAGGGAGTCCTGGTACTTCTGCTGGCGTTCCAAAGCCTCATAGAGAGTTCGCTGCTTTTCACTGATCTGCAGAAGAACAGGATATTACCAAATGTTTCCTAGCCCCTTATCTTTTAGATTACAACATTTCTTTCCTCATATGACACTCTTACCTCTGTGGCCCAACAGGGGGTATTCAACAGTGTACCAAGTGTGTAAACTCTCTGCATGTGTTGCATAAGACAATCGCTAAGGTAATCCGTGTCTGGTCAACTTAAACAATTCCACGTTTCAGAGACTTACCACATTCTTTAAAGTTTCCCAAGAACGCTGCAGATCATCCAGTTTAGCAGTAGCAGATGGCTCCAGCCCTGGTTCATAGAACTCCTGAGATGGCAATGTGCTGGGGTGGATTCTCGAGGCATCGGTCTGCAACCTCTCGGGAGATAGCGCTTGGTAATAAGCAATGTCCTGTGGGTACAAAGCCCAGTGTTGGATTCAAGAGGAAGACAGAGTTAACATGCTCTGGGTACTGTCTGTCATGTGGAGGAAAGGTTCAGGACTCACCTATGTCCCAGGGGGCTATAAATTATAGAAGTTAGTATAATTCTTGTGACAAGAAGAATTTAAAGATCATATCAAAGCACATTACAGTTGCTTTTGAATTTTGGCTTCTATTAAAAAACAAATGAATTTACCAATATTTCAAGTTGCCAAAACTCATTCTTAGTTTATATTCAGTAAAACGGAAATACAAAGGATTTGAATAGTACACATGTTAAAAGCTTGATTAACTAGTAGGGCAAAAAAAGAGAATCTGAATTATCTATTTCCTAACATGTTGTTTAATGCATTGATTAAAGTTCTACATAATTTTAAAAAGGACTTTATTTATTTATTTTTTAAAATTTATTTATTTTTATTTAAGTTCAATATATAAGACTGATGAATCACTGATCTCTACCTCTGAAACCAATAATACATTATATGTTAATTGAATTTAAAAAGTACTTGATTTAAATAAAATTAAATTTATAAGTCGTTTTTAAGATATAGCCAGATCTTCAGTATTTGTGAGTTCATTATTCACAGAAATTAATTAAAATATTTTAATATTAAATAAAGGAAAATGTAATAACTTAGAAGTTAAAACTACTCTAAGTAACAAATAATAAAAGGGATTCCTTCTAATCAATTCCTGGAAGTACAGTACTTCCAGTAAAGTGACCGATGAAAAATAAAACTTTTGAATATTTTATTAGTTTCTTGGGATATAAGTAACATTACATATTTTATAGTATTCATAATGGAATCTATTCTATCAAGACATGTAATTCATGTGTTTTCAATTGTTTCTATGCTTATTTATGCATATTAATAGAAATTGAATTGGGGAGTAATGTTTATATTCTGGGAATTTCTATTATAAAGTTCACTACTTTTACAATTATACTATTGAAGATAATTATGTATATGAATTTAAAATACCTGAGCTTTATGGATAATAATGTCTTGAAGAAGGTCCCAGCCACTGGGGAAACCAAAGTAATAGCAGGAAGGGGCCTGGCGTTTGGCAGGATTGTGTAGTAGGAGGAGTTCAGACAGGAGTCTGACACCTGAGGAGTCAGGACAACTGAGATTCCAGTGGAAATTCTCCTCGTAAGTAGCTCTATAATTGGAGAAAGTCACTCACATCTCATGCATTGGTTCCCTAATCTGTACAGCACTGGGGAGTTCTGAGGATTAAACGAAGTCATATGTTTGAGTGGCCATGAGGCCTTCTACCTATTTTGTTTTTGTTGAGACTTCCAGATAAGTCCCCAACCTTAACTGAAGGAATGTGGAGACTGGTTCCTCTTCATTTGTCATCCTGTCACCATCCTGAGTAGATTACCTTGCAATTCTCAAGTCTTTGCTTGGCTCATTCCCATTCATGCTCCCCTACTTTCACCCCACTTCAGTCCTCCACACCCTTGAACATGACAGCCTGTCATCATTGACTTGGTTCACCCCATGTGCCCTCGGGGCTATGTCTAAAGTTACTTAAACCCTTCTCTTGCCAACACCTTTGCTTCCTTCTCCCCTTAAACTCTGCTTTACCAACACCTGGAAAATCCCAAGTAGGACTCGATCCAATTTTACTTTCCAGAGTGCATGTGTACACACACACACACACACACACACACACACTCCACACACACGCACAAACAGCTGAAACCACTGAGGAGATACTCCTGAAACTTCTCAGATTTCTAAAAATCTGTCTATTCTCAGACTCACCTTTATCTTACACTTGCCAGTCTCCTTGCTTAAGGATAACCCTCCCACCTACTCCCAGAACCCCATCCACCTTCACTTTTTCAAGGACCTTGGTCCATTAATACCCTCCTCTTCTCCTTGTTGACTCTTTCCCCAGCATATAAATAGAGTCAAATCTTTTCAGTCTAAAAACATCTTTTTTTGGTATTTTTCTTATAGGGTATCACATAATAGAAAAGTCCACAAATCATAACATGATGGGTCATCACACATGAACACACAGTTGCGATCACCCTTTCTTCCTTTTCTCCCTTTCACTTGATAATCCAGCTTCTGCGAATAGTAGTTTACATTTGATAATGTTCACTTTCTCATCCTCAATCCACTTCTAAATACCCAGCTGAGCTTCGACCCTAATGACTCTTTTACTATGAAACAAAATGATTGTTTTCAGCCCTTCTTCTGCCTGACCTTTTAGAAGCATTCAACACTTCTGCCCGTCCCCTTCTGGAAACACTTTCCCTTGAATCTGTTTTCCTTCTAGCTCTAGTCATTCAAGCTTTTTGTGTAGTTTGTTTCTTCCCCTCACTCTTAAATTTTGGTTATTTATAAGCTCCACACTCATTTGTACATTTATATCCCTCATGCTCTTCAAACCAACATTTCCCAAAAAAATAAAATAAAATAAATCCAGATGAGAACTGAATTTAGGAAAAAAAATAACATTCTATCCACCTTTCAATAAATGGAACTTCAACTCACCGAAGCTCTGAGCTTGGGATTTATCCTCTATTTCTTCTCTCCCTTCCCATCCACTGCTTATTTAGGATGAGTTCTATCGACACATATCCTTGCCGCAGCACTGGTTCAAGTTCTAGTTAGAGCAACAGCTTCCTAGTTCCCAGGCTGCAAACTGGCAGCCTGCAGGCTACCTTTGGTTTGCATACATTTCGCCTGGCTTATGCAGTGTATGAAATTGTTTAAAATTTCATCGAAGTAGGGAGCCTTTATAAGAATCCAGATTCACAGCTCCTTTTGCAAACCAGAAGGTACATAAGCCTGGACTCTGTGTCCACATGGCTCCAGTAATTCTAACAGAGGAGAAACTGACTGGTGTATGAACAGAGGTGCTGCTCAGGTCCTCTTCACCCCCGAGCCTGTTTCTCTCATGAACATCACCAGTCCTGGCCCAGGCATCAGAGTGTGCAACTTCTGTCCCTCACTAGCTTCTCTGGTTCTGAATCTGTCCATCTCTATTCTATTGTCCACACTGATCCAGGATGAGTTGTTCTAAAACCTACTTCTATACATAGCTTCTAGTTAAATCCTCTCTGTGGTTAACTATTAGCATCTGGATGAAATTCAGGTTTTTTGTGTGTGGCATTCAAGGTCCTGTCCTTCATGATGTTTCCTTCACCCCTCTCAGTTTCTTTTCTCCCCCTCTCCCTCCTCCTCCAAATCTGGTTCTTTAATTATACTGATATTATTTGCAGTTGTCCGATGGGTCATCCTCCTTCCAGCCAGCACACCTTCTATATGTCCTTCCCGTTGTCTGAAAAACTTCACGTCACTCTAGTGCATACCAGCTGCCTAACTTGTTCTCCTTTCCTAAAGCTCTGGCTGCCATCTTTGACCCCCCTGAACTCCTGGGTCAGGTGCTTGTTCCAGACCACCCTCACCATGCAGTTTTCCCACTGTCATGCACCTGTCCCCTTCTATTGTGATTACTTGCCTGCCCTCATACAGACTGTGAGCTCTCTTAAGACCGGAGTGAGCTTATTGTCTTTGACTCTGAGCCTGAGTCTTTTGTCTTTGACTCTGAGCATGTCCTAGGGTGTCTGGCAAATAACAGGCAGGCATATATATGTGTCCCTAGTGAATCGTACATGTAAAACAACTTTTATAAACTTTATCATTTTATATACACGGAAGGTAATACTATTACTGTCCACAAAGAAAAGCAAAAAGTTGCTTTAAATGTAAAAATTCTAAATTAAATACTCTATTATAAATAAAGAAGCCCCTCAAGAGTCAGAAAAAAACAACTGTGTTATTTTAAAAAAAAATTCTTTTTTTCTGGTTCTTTGTTGTGTGTGTGTGTGTGTGTGTGAGAGAGAGAGAGAGAGAGGGAGAGAGACTGTGGGTGTGTATGTGTTTTGCTCAGGGCGATTAAACAGAACTGACAATTCCTGGTTTCTTAAAAGCATTTGAAAATATGGCACCTTTTGTAGATGAATAATTTGTATCTATTTGAGGACTACATAGATTCAATAAAATAGAACCATCAGTTCCATAACTACTAAGCAGAGGCAATAACTGGCATGAGGGATCATCCTTAGACACGGGTCTCTTGTTGCTTTGTGCCTAAGTTATGAGAGTTATTATCCAGTAGATTCCTGAGGGAATACATTTGGAAAACTATCGCTACTATTTCATTGACACTGTCCAGGTTAAAGAGTACTTTCAGGCTTCACATCACATTGAATTTTCAAAATCTTGTGAACCGAGGAGCGCTGCTTCTCATTACAGCTGAGGCTGCTAAGGGACTTTGCAGGCTCTTTCAGCTTACCGCAGAAAGGCTGGCACCCGTCCTGAGCCTTTAACCCGGGGCCTGGCACTCTACCTGGTACAGGACTGCGCTTTTCAAACTTTGCCTTCTGTTGACTCTACCGAGGAGCCCAACTCTTGCTTTGCTTCTGCGGCAAATCTGGGGGCTGCCTGGTGCTTTCCGCTCTCCGGTAAGCTACACCGTTCCACACCTCAGCTAAGAGCTACTGTCAGAGGCAGAACACACTGACTGTGGGGTGGGGTGGGGGGAATCAGTTATATAATGAAGATCTACTTACAGAAGCAGCAAGCCCAAAACCTTTTTTTAACAGCTGCAATTTTATAAAGCAGTTATATTTGGCCGCCCCCTGAAACCATTGTGCACATTCTGTACAGTATTTTGAGTCTGAAAAGTGGAACTTAGGGGGATTCTAAATGTCCTCCTCAGCTTCCAGAGGTAGCTTGTTGGCCAGGTTGGAGTATTTGTTCATTTTCCTCTGACTTATATCACTGTATGAGAAGAATACCATGTGGCCGTAACGACAGGGCGGATCTGTTTCGACAACACCAAGCAGAACACATTGGCTTTTTAGCAGCCTCCTCTGAGTAAAGCCGTGTGACATAAAGACAGTTTTTGCTCACCTGTGGTAATCATATAAAAGTATACTAACAGTATGATTTAATTGATGCTTTCCTTTGATGGGGGGTGCCAAAATCGATGTAAAACAAAAATCTCACTCATAATTTTAGGATTTGATTGAGTTTGACAGCTAAAGTAACCATAATAAAAACATCTGCATATTTTATCATTCATCAGGCTTTTTCACATGTACACTGAAAGACACTTTACAAGAAGTATCACTGAGACTGATAATCTTAGAAAAGGGCTATTCTTCCCACAGTGTTCATCTCAAGGCCAGTGTTTACTGTTCAATTTGAAAAATTTAAGAACATTAAACATATTATATAGGGTAATTTTTTCCTATACAATAAACAGCTGACTATAGCCATATTTCTCTGATTCTAATAACATCTGTGACTACAGGGAAGAACACAACATCAAAGAATGAGTAATATGTATTTTAAAATCAGAATTTGAAGAACAGTTTCCCCCAGAGTGCCCTGAACTTCTCCTTTTTTTGTTTTTCATTTCCTCTCAACACTTTTGTTATTATTCAGTCCACATCCATCCTTCTTTCTAGATTATAAGGTCTTTGAGGGCAGGGGCAGTGTTGTCTTCTCCTTTATTACCTACCTGGGACGCAGCACAAGATTTCATGCCATGCAGGTGCTCAGAATGTGTCTGATGAATGCATAAATTGATAGCTTCCTAGAGCTATAAACATTTTTACCAAGAGAATTGTTTTATCTAAAATTTTCAACAATTTTATTTTCCTCCTTTGGGGGAGGAGGGTTTTTTTTTTTAATCACAGAAATACTATTTCAAATGCTTCTGCTTTAAAATAGAAATAATTGTAATTGATTTGCAATATAGCTTATAGAACATTTGTTCCGTTTAATGCTTTTTTCTTAATAATAAATCCCAACTCCTTTGAACGCTTACATAATTTCAGTCATGTAATTAAACTTTTTAAAAGCTACTTTGGCTAAAGGAAAAAAAAGGTATTACTTAACGTACATTAAAAAGTTTTGTCTATTGTAAAAGCATATTTTTTATTTCCATCCAATATTTTTCATGAAAACTCTGACATATTTAATTCAGTACAATCTAAATTTAGCATAATACACGCTAGACAGTACCACATAACAACAAGGTATTACCTCCACTTTATAGGAAATAAAATTTAAGATTATTGATTATTAAGATTATTAAGATAAGCAAAAAACACAAGTCTACTTAGGCATTCCAATATATACACTGGCAGACAACCCTTAAGTTGGTTGACAGTAAATAAAGAAAAAGTATAATATGGTGAGCAGAAGCTTTTCATCTTCAAAATCTGAGCTGGTAAGTGGCAAAACCATGTTTAATGAACGTTAAAATACAAAGAGATCATATTATTTTACAATGGTGACACAAACATTTCATTTTCTGTTAGGATGCAGTACTCCATTACAGATAGCTGTTAGAGGCTAAATGCCTTAAAACAGGGCTTTCTCCATCTATAATTTCTGTGACCTGGTTTTTGCCCATCTCACTGCTAGCAGCCCAGAAGAAGAGCGGATGTGCTGAGCCGAGAGTGGCGTCATGTGACAATCACGGTTTGTGCAACTTCACACCTAATGGTGTGTCCCTCAAAGTCCAAGGTTCACACCCACAGTCTATTAAGAACAGAGAATGGAGTCCTGCAACCATCCAGAGATCATAGCTAGAGGAATTCCAAATGGCTGGTACCTGGTTAACTGAAGCATCTGTATTAGCCACAGGTGAAGGGGAACGACACGCAGGTGGAGAGGAAATTTCACTGCTGGTTCCCTCCTCCCCAGACTCCTCAGTGACAGGTGACAGCAAAGTGTGACAGCGACCTGCAGTCATCTATCACATAAAATGTAGCCCAAAGGACATGAACATCAGTTAGCTCTGTTAACAAAAGACCTGGTCTGGCACAGGTCAGAACACAAGTAATAATATAGCAAAGGTGAGAGATACAGAGACCCAAACCTACATACAAATTCTGTGTTAGTATTTAAAAGTTTTGTCCTCAAGTGAGTATGACTCTAGGGACCATTTGTAAAACAAACAGGGAAAGGGGGTGCATATCACGATCAAGACTTTTGTTGTTGATTATTTTATTTTCCTTTCCTTGATGTCTGTTTGTGTCTTTATAGACAAGTAGAAAAATCATGAATCATACAAGGGAGGGAAGGGTCTACAAAAGAAAACGGGTCTTCCGTGGACATCTCAAATTCCAAATATTCTAGGGAGATAAATGCACCCAAAGTGATATTTTGCCAAAAGAGTCCAGCTATGGTTACACACCACCTGAGGCACAGCTCCTATGGGTGGAAAATACACAGCACTTTACAGTTACCAAAATAAGTAATGCATTCTAGATACAAAGTGATAGGTAAGTGATGTGGCAGAACAGAAATTAACGGAACTTATTTATTTTAATCCAAAGCTAAACTTTGGATTTTTCTGTTTTCTTATTTTCCTAATAGGACCTTTTCTTCTATATTTTATTAAACATCTGTATAACAGAGTACACAAACATATCTAGTCACCCAGTGTTTTAGCTTGGAAAACATACACAAAAGATATGTGTAGCCTGATTCTCCTAACCCTCAGAAAACTAGAAAACTGTGCAAAGGAAAAATTTTTTTTTTTTGAAGGTCAGAGCCTCTCAGTATTATTGCTAAGTTATAAACAAATGCAGGGCCAACCTTCGACATATTAAATAATTCAGCCACCTCAAGCAAATAGCTTCATTTTAACTGTCACTGTTTACAGTACAAAAAACTGGCCTTGGCCCAATGTAGTCCGAGAGTTAAGGAGACTGCTCCTCAGTTCGAGTCACGAAGAGGGAACCTGGAGCCACTAGCCAGGGCACGGACAGAAGGGAGCGCGCTGGCTCCCAGCAAACCCGGCCTTCGCCCTTACTTACCATGACCACAGAGGGGTGGGCCGAGGTCGCGGGGAGGAGCTCCCTGTCCAGGTCCTCCGTCCCCTCCGCTAGCCCCTCCACCTCGGTCACCGTCAGCAGCATGGTGGCGTGCTTGGCTTTCATCGTCAGCATCTTGCACTTGGAGTTCAAAGAGGCGATCTGCTCCTGGTAGCCCTTGATTTTCTGAGCCAGCTCCTGGGGAAACATTTTTCCCCCCAACCGTGTGTCAGAGCAGCATCAAAAGGAAACACAACTAGTAGCGTTCATCTTCCTCCAGCGCTGGCCAATGAAATCGCAGAGCTGCGCCAGGCGGCAGCAGCGGCCGCGGCCGAGAGGCAGGATGTGGACGTGCGAGCGCAGGAGCCAGCCTCCCGGCCGCGCACCCACAGCCCGACCACCGCGCGGCGGGGCTGGAAGGGCGGCTGCGCGGCGCGGCCCGGAGACCCGGTGCCCTGCGCCCGGGGGATTCTGATCCCGGGGGAGGCTCCGTGTGCAATCAGGCACTTAGGGAACGTGAAGCACTGGCAACTTTCCTTAAAATGCCTAAAGAATCTGAAACTGCCAGATGGTTCATGCCATGGAAATTAGGTCATGTGATGACTAAAACTACAAAAACATGCAATGCTCAGCTCTTACCACACGGAATGTATCAAATAGAGCAGTCCTCTGTTACCGACCGCGTCGCAAAAGTAACCTGCATGTCAATTCCTGGGACCCACGGAGTTGTTTTTTGTAGATAAGCTAAATATTACATATGAAACCCTAATTTTTTATGCATCTTATTCCCACAATAAAGTTTTGTACATTCATCAAATTCTCCCTCATGGACTCCATCATGCCTCACATGTTTCTGATGTTTCCAAACTAGAGCTTTGCAGTCCAGTTCAAATCTAATGGCTTTTAAATTCATTTGTTGTTGAAAAAATGTTTTAAGAGCTAGAGGTGTTACAGCTTTTACCAAGAGCTTACTGAAAATATACTCTGGACAGCACGTAGCTCTCAAAAATCTAAAATATTAAATAAAAATAATCTAAAGTGGTAATTCTAAAATATTGAATTTATATTTTCTTACTTAAAAGATGTATACATGTTTAACAAAAATGAAGATGTCTATTCCAAAACATGAATCCTAAAAGTACCAAACCATTACTTTTTTGTTCCTTTTATTTGGCTCTGTTGCCTGAAAAGCTGTCATTTAGCGTTCGCATGTAACATATTTTGTGACAAAAACATTAAATGTCAACGTGTTTAAAACAATGTTATGTATATACCTATATACACACAGGCATATATACATTTTACGCCTGTCTGTATATATGTATACACATACTATCATTTTAAACACAGTGACATTCAAACTAGAGCTTTGAACTTGGAACTTCAGAAACAAAGTGGATCAACAAACTGGTATATATATATATAATGTGTGTGTATGTATATATGTGTATGTGTAGATATATACACACAGACACACGTATATATCATTTTGTTTCTCCCCTCCCAGCCAAAACTGACTAAATGAAAGGAAAAACAACCCATCAAAACTCAGCCGGTAGCCTGTCTTCTTGACTTCTTCTATAGCACAATAATTTTCAAAGCAAGAATTTAAAAAGTAGAAATCATCACTTCTTTAACTTTTAGAGCTGCAGGTACTTAATTAAACCTAATAGGGTTTGTTTGTTTTTTTTAAATAGTGATTAAACAGCTACTTACTACATCTGACCTAGTGCCCAATACATGGTTACTCTATTTTAATTAGCATGCACATATAGAAGACATCTACCAACTTGGTGGACTTCTTGAATTCTATGTTTTCATAGGACAAATCGCTACGCTTTCTTACAATGGCTTGCCCCATTGGGGTAGATTTGAAGAATCTTTGTGAAATAGCATTAGTTTTAGTCCCTCCCCTTTCCTGCCTACATGGATGGCTGTGTCCCCTCCTGCTACACCCTGCAAAGGTGTGTGCCCGTGCTGACAGCAGACACCACCCATCTCCTAAACTGGAGTTCTCAACTTTATTGTGTATAAAACTCATTTGGGTTGTTTATTAACAACGAAATTCTGGTCTCCACAAAGGATTTTGATTTACTAGGCATTTTATACTTATCCCAAATGACTCCCTTGGAGAAATAGCTCTTTAGAACTTTCTTCTGTAAGACTAAAACCTGTCTATATCATAATAACTTTTTGGGTTGGTGATAAAATCTGCTAAATTAAAATGGAGCCCCACTGGCTTAATGTTTTCCCTATTCTCAGGAAGCATATGTATTTTTAACTTTTACTGGATATTTCTGAAAATGATTACACAGGATGAGCATAAAGAGGTGGGAATTTCAGATACAGTGGCTGTTCTAAGTACAGTGGCTACCCCTCTGTGGGCAGTCTCCCGCACTCTGGAGAAGGCCTTGTATGTAAGGTAAAAAGCAAAGAGCCTGAGTATTCTCTCCTATGATTTAAAAGTGGCAGGATAATTTTTTCAACTTAAATGCAGCATTTAAAAAATTACAGAAAAAAAAATGTGAATTCCTTAGAAATGGATAAATTATCAATTATTTTTATGAGTTAAAGTTATCCTTCTAGATACTAGATTCACCTCAAAATTGAAATTCCATTAAAAGCCGGCTGAAAATACAGGAAAAAGCAGCCTTCCACATTCTTATGGTAAATCAGGCTTTCTCCACTGAGCACTTCCCTTCCTGTGTTTGTTTTATATGCACAATGAGTCTCACACAGGACTATGCCATTGTTATTATGAACATGTATTCTAAATCACATGGCAAAACTTACAAATGTCTACACTCATGTTTAGAACTGGAAAGAGAAAATGTGACAAAATGAATGCATCACTGAACAGGAGCCTGGAGGACAGTCTACAGACGACTGTGCTCAGAGCCAACTCTGGGACCCTGGGCAAGTCATTTATTTTCCTGGACCATCATTCTTCTCTTCTGTGCAATAAGGTAGCCCAAAGAGTTTCTGCTGCAGGGGAAAAAATCATGGAATTTGAGGCCACAGATACTGGCTTAGAATCTGGTTTCTATCAGTTACTAGATTTGGGAGCTTGGGAAGTCACAAAAATCAGTTTCTGTTTTCTTATCAGTATAATGGAGATGATTAAAAAAAAAATCCTTACCTCACAGTGGTGTTATAAAAGATAAGAACTTTGTAAACTGTTAAAAAAACTAAAAAAACTGTAGTAATTATAATTATTGTTATTTTAGACAAGATTTTAAAAATATACACTTTCTGTATACTATGAGAGAAAAGTTGTTACAACAAAATTCTGGATCTTATAAAATGACATTAAAAATAGTTTCAAAATTAATTTGTAATATATAGCCTAATGTATGAATTGTATAAACAGTGGTTTCAAATATTTGCATAACATATTTTCACTTAACCAATGGCATAAGAAAATCAATAGTTAACATAGATGATATGTACAGTGTAGAAGTAAATGTAGGTGGGATGTTTGTTTACATCATTTTGTAAATCGTATATAAATGTAAGTACTGATGCACTGGACATGCCAAGAAATTAAAGAATTGCATTTGGAGAGTAGGTAGTGAGGTATTTCCTTCAAAGGCAACAATTGAATCTTCTGAGAAACTCACTATGATACTTGGCTTGGAAAAATGGTTTGTTGCTCTTATGACAACAAAGTTGTCATAAGAGCAACATAGATGATATGTACAGTGTAGAAGTAAATGTAGGTGGGATGTTTGTTTACATCATTTTGTAAATCGTATATAAATGTAAGTACTGATGCACTGGACATGCCAAGAAATTAAAGAATTGCATTTGGAGAGTAGGTAGTGAGATGTTTCCTTCAAAGGCAACAATTGAATCTTCTGAGAAACTCACTATGATACTTGGCTTGGAAAAATGGTTTGTTGCTCTTATGACAACAAAGTTAAAACAGAGCAGATGAAGAATAAACTAAATATCCACCCTTGGCACAGAGAAATAAGACACCCTTCCCTGCCCTGTTGCTTACCCCAATTCATGATGCTTTGAGCCAGTCCCCAAGGGAAAGAATAAATGTGAGCCATATAGGAAATGACAGGTCAGAAGAAATTCACTGGTAGGTATCAATGGGCCAAGACACTTAAGGTCTATGATCTCTGAGACCAAGTCTGCACAAGGAGTGTTCAAGTCCTAAGTTTATAATGAAGTTATAAATTCAAGAAAGAAGGCATATTTGAAAATGGGGAAGATGCTAACAGACACAATCTGGAAATCAGCAAAACAACATGGACCATACTCTGATTTTGGTGGAAGCAACTGAAATAACCTATATTTGAAAGAGCAAATGATTTTGTTTTTAATATGAAATGTTTCTTCTTTTTGAAGAGAGTGATCAAAGCAGCAAGGCTTTGAGCATTGCTGTTTCTAGCAGGCTTTGAATACCCAGTGGACTATGTTTTGGTGTAATTAACTGTGAAAATTTTGGGTGCAGGAGACAATTGGTGGATCCCAGGTGAGATATGTCATCAGCAACATGTAAAGAGGTTTTGGCCTCAAGGGGAAGACTCAGGCTCCTGGGTCTTGGAAAGGGTCAGCAAATACAGTGCTCAAAATGCAAAGACAGTCAGAGAGGCTCCCCAAGAACTGAGCACACTGTGTACGGGACAGGGAAAACTTTTCTCTGTGATTCACTAGAAACCAATTACATGTTCTCAGCAAGTGCCTGCGTTCCTGTCTCACCTCATGCCGAGAAATCTGGGCCTGCAGCTCCTGGATGTTACTGGTGGCCACAGGTTTGTCCTCAATTTCTCTGTGAGCTCCTTCTATCAGCTCCTGGAGGTGTTGCATTTCTTGCTCATACTGTTCATACTGCACCACAGCCTCCTTTGAAAGGAAAAAAAAAAAACAACACACAATTATCTTTCTATATCAATAACTATGGGAATCATTCTGTGCTGCTGTCTATAGCATTAACTGGTATTCACCTGTGTGTCTAGGGAATAAAGAAATGATGGGCAAAATCCCTGGATGATTCAAGTCCTCAAGTTTATGCAGATATTTCAAAGACTTCTCTCTAAAATAGTTTGCTAAGATTATCAACTGACTCAAAATAGCTAAGTGGCTAGATCCTCTCTCTTCTCCCTATTCATGTTGTCCTGAAAATGGCAATGTTATGGCCAGAACAACGTTGTGGTGGGAAGCAGTACGAAAAACATGATTGCTTCATTTTTCCATCTAAGAAATACTAAATATATATATGTAAGGCACTTGTCTAAATGCTGGGGTGGAAGACAAAAAAAATGAAGTAAGCATGACTTCTATCCTCAGGAATTTACTATGTAACAAATTACAAGATAATTCAAGGAGCAAAAATAGTTGACCAAGTTGACCATTAGCTATTTAATGAGCAGATATGTATGAAATTTTTGGATAAAGCAGGTAAAGTATTAGTGGAAAGGAGATATGAGGTGGAGAGTGTCATTCCTTCCTAGTAAATGATTTTTCTCTTATTAGCTAAAGAGATTAAGAGTTACATGTGGGTGTACTTTTCAGGCAAGGAAATGCATTTGGTGCATCAATAAGCTGAAATATGAAAAAAAAATTCTGTAACATATAGTAGCAGTAAAGGCATTTTACAAGGCTTTAGAGGATTCTCAGATGGATAAAAAGAGATAAAAATACATGACTGAAGACAAAATTAACCTTTATAAGTTGTTCTTTACTAAAATATATTGCTCAAAGATAGTGTTCACCAAAGGATATTTTTTATAGAGCTTTCCCCAGGCTTTTGTGGGTGATCCAAATGATAGCATTTCATCTCCTTATTTTAAATAAGCACAACAATCTGTCAAATTTAACACTCTGGATGTGTTTTGATGGCTGAGCCCACACAAGGCTAAGAAAAGAAGCCCATGACGCATTAGCCGTTGCTCTGCCGGCGCGGGGCCGGCGGGCTCCGGCGGCAGGTGTAGGAGCACATGCCTGCATGAGGTTGCACTGCTGGATGGCCGTGTGCTGCAATCGGCTCGCCTCCTGCTGCAGGCGCAGAGCGGCGTGGCAGAGGGGCAAGCTGGTGACCACCTCCTCGGGGATCCGGAGTGCGCTCTGGCAGATCTGCACAGCGTGGACCTTTGGCTTGAGTGACTCCATCTCGGACAACAAGTGCTGAAAGTGCAAGTTCACATTTTACATTTTGTAAAGCACGGGAAAATCGTGTATTTTAATAGCTTATTTCATAAGCCAGAGACGTTTACTAAATTACAGCTCCGTCATGTGTCATAAACATTTTCCAAGGAATTTTTCTTTAATGTATAGAGTACTAAGACTATAACTGAGTTTAAAAATCATTTTTCCTCACTATCTTCCTTTTTTTTTTTTTTTTTTTAAATATAGCTCCCTAACTCATTTCCTCTGAATTATTTTTGCTTACCAGTCGATGAGAAAGTTGCTCCTTGAGACTAAGACGTCCGACTTCTGGAGAAGTCAAGGTTGTCTGGGCTTGCTCCAAAGCAACTTGTAAGTTTTTTAGCTCAGTTTCAAATTTTTTCATATCCTACAGAGTAAAAGCAATATGAATGTCAGTATATAAGCACTTGAAGTTCAAAGTCATAGAAGAGTAACATCGCAGTCAAGAAGGCATTATCAGAGGTGAGTACTGCATCTCCACTATAAAACCACCATTTTTTTAAAATGATAGACTTTCCAATTTGAATTACTATTATTATTATTATTATTATTATTATTGTTATATTTTACCTTGGCAGCATCTTGGAGATTCTGCAAACGAATTTTGATCATCTGTCGCAGCTCCTCAGACTCCCGTCCCAGTTCTGCCACTTGCTGAGACATTTTTTCTGTGGAGTACACGCTAGCGAGGTACTGTAATTTCTCAATCATTGCTTCCAGATTGCTGTGAATTTCTTCAGATTCTTCTAGCATGGTCTAGAGAGAATTATCAATATTCATGACACTGACAGGTAGGCAGAGATAGACGTATAGGTACTCAATCTGCTGTGATATAAGACCATCAGACTAGAAGAGAGTGAGATGTTATCCACAGTTCTCATGCGCACTGTGGAGGTTCTGTGTGTCTTATTGTGTTTAACCTTCACACCCCTGTGCCTACTCCCCACCCACTCTTATCCCCATTTCACAGAAAAAGAAATCAAAGTTTAGGAACTGTCAACAGTTTGCTGAGCCCACATGCTATTAAGTGTTGGATCTTAAGGCTCATGCTCTATCTACTGCCCCAAACTGCTCCCTGGTGAGGGTCAGGACGTGAGTATCCCAGGAGCGTCGATGCTCTGACAAGTTGGGCATCTTTGTCAGGTTGCTGAGCCTACTTTTTTCTCATATTTAAATGCAAGAGATGCCTTTCAGCTCTAATTTTCTAAGATCTGAGATGCTTATTGATCTAAGAAATGAAAATAACAAGAGCATTACAAACAAAAACCTTTGAACACTTGGTTTTAGTGAGACAAAGGGGGTAGAAGCAACTTGAGATACCAAGAAGAATAAAACACAGCCCTCGTCATTCAGGATAGTATCATCTAGTGGGACTAATAATACAAATGGATTGCTAACCACATAATACACATTATATGAGTAGAGTTAAAGAGTAGAAAGGTTAAAGATGACAGAAATGAGATGTGCTCCTACTTGCAGGAAGATTGGGAGAAGGAAGAGCATAAGTAAAGGAAGAGAGGTGAGTGAGCACAAAATGTGCAGTTACTGGGATATGTGATGTACAAAGAGGAGAAATGGGAGCTGGGACATTATTCTTAGGCAATAGATCTTTATTTTTTTTAAAATAAAGTACAGTTTTTTTTTCCTCATGAGGAATGCTATATATATATATATGTATATACATATATATATTAAAGCTTAGAAAATATTGAAAATATAAAGAAGAAAATAAAATACTCCACAATACGTCAGAGATAACTTTAAATAGGAGATAACTACTGTTACATTTGGGTATATTTTAAGGTAATTGAGATCATAATATATGTACAATATTCCATCTTTCTTTTCCACCTAACTTTAGAACACATGCATTCTCTCTGTGTACTGTTTTTGGCTAAACATGGGCAGCCTGAACTAAGGCAGGTAAGGAAGAACTCCTCAAAAGAGTGTCTACAGGCTGAGTCCTCTCCTGAGCTTCCGAGAGACCCACAGACAGGCGGTATCTCGTGTCTGTGAGGCACTCAACTCACCCACCTGCCCAAGTCAAAACACCTGGGAGTTGTCCATGACTCCTCCCTCTCTTTCACCCATATCTAAGAGTCTCCAGAGTCCAGAATTCTAGCTCAGTGATAGCCCTTGATTCTGTCTTCTCTCAACCTCCAAAGAGGGACCCTGTCACTCTCTGTCATAACACTGAAGCCAACTTCCATGCTGTCTTACCTTCATCAGTCTATTTTCCACAGGCTGCTAAATCGTCTTTCTTAAAATACAAGCCTGAATTTGTCGCTTGCCTGAAGAATATCTGTCAAAGGCTTCGGAGGGACTGTAGGGTAAAGCCCAAGTTCTTAACAGGGCTTTTGATCTTTTCTCTTCTCTCTCTATTCTTACCTCTTAAGCTTCTTTCCAGCTCTCCTCCACACCTCCTCCCCATAGTGCCCCCTCCAACGCACCAGAGCACCCCTCACTCTTACTACTGGGATTTCGACATGCATTTTTGTCTAAAATGCATTTCACACAAGTAGGCAGCCTGTCATTCAGGACTCAGGCGGGACTTACTTTTTCCTAAGAAGGCCTCTTTTAACTTCCCCTAGACCCCAGGCAATGTGGGTGGAGCATGCTCCTATGGGGTCCCTCAGCACTTTGATCCCTCATTTCCAGCACTTATCACACTGTTTGTAATTGTCTAGATCTGTCTTGTGCCTCTTTTATCAACTCCCTGGGGCAAGAACAGGGAATATTCTTTGTATTTTAAATTGCTAGCTTTGGAAAGAAAGCATTCTATAAATGTTTGTTGAATAAATAAATGAGTGCAGGACCTACTTAAAAAAAAAAAAAAAAAGCCTTGATGGTCATTTTAAAGACTACATTTATACTCTATTATATCCAAAATGTCATTCAGAAAAGTGACTTGACATTTTCTTTAAAATTCCACTATAGGGGTATCTAGGTGCCTCAGTCATGATCTCAGGGTCCTAGGTCTTTAGTCACCTCTGCCTTTGGCTTAGGTCATGATCTCAGGGTCCTACGAACGAGCCCCATGTTGGACTCCCTGCTCAGCGGGGAGACTGCTTCTCCCTCTCCCTCTGCCCCTCCCCTCTGCTCCTGCTCACTCTCTCTCTCAAATAAATGAATAAAATCTTAAAAAAAAATTCCACTATAGTGGGGCACCTGGGTGGCTCAGTCGGTTAAGCATCCGACCCTGGGTTTCAGCTCAATTCATAATCTCAGGGTCATGAGATCAAGCCCTGTGTCAGGCTCCATGCTCAGCATGGAGTCCCCTTGAGATACTTTCCCCCTTTCTCCCTCCCCCTCTACTCACCCCCCCAAGTCCCCCACCCTGGCTCACACTCTCTTTCTCTCTCTCAAATAAATAAATAAAATCTTTAAAAAACAAAATTCCAGTATAGTTATTAATACCACATATTTTCTACATTTTGGATTATGGAGTAGTAACATTTTGATGATCATGATACATTTTGCCAATTGTTTTTCAAAAAGTTTTTAACAAGTAACCTTCAGAGTTGAGAGTTCTCACTTCTTTAAATATGAACCTCAAATAACTTTTTTTTTTAAAGATTTTATTTGACAGAGAAAGACACAGCGAGAGAGGGAACACAAGCAGGGGGAGTGGGAAAGGGAGAAGCAGGCTTCCCACGGAGTAGGGAGCCCCATGCGGGGCTCAATCCCAGGACCCTGGGATCATGACCTGAGCCAAAGGCAGGTGCTTAACAACTGAGCCACCCAGGCGCCCCACCAAATAACTTCTAAATGGTGTTAATTTGATAGAGTGTTCTCTCTCTTTAAATTTTCGTTTCTAGATTTCTAATGAGGTTGAATATTTTTTTCATTGTTTATAACCAATTGTAACTTAAGTCTTGTCTTGAGTGGTATAAGAATGATTCCAGAAGGGTATGCAAGATTGATTAGAAAAGAACGATTATGTACATAGGGAAATTAATTAGCATTTGTTAAAGCATTCCAAGAAGGAGAAAATGTGGCTTTGACCTAGAACCCTGTCCATAGGAATGGAAAAGCAAATGATTTAAAAGATATGAGTATACATAAATCAGAATAAAAGAGAGAGAATCTAAAATACTTCAGGATATCCATGTAACTAAGTAAAAATCATTCTGTATTGTATTGTAAGCTAACTGGGCTACTAGATATTTGTACTAATTCAAGCTAAAGATAATAAAAGGATGAAATAATTTCCTGGATGATATAACCAGAAGAAAACTTCCGGAAATGAAGTAATGCAGCCACCATGTGATATGGACTCTTTGCTCCTTTCCAGCTGACCCCTACTTCCTCTGGAAAGCCAGACAACCAAGACTAGGCTGAATGCTCAGGAGGCACCCACGTGGCACGTGGTGTGCTTGATATTTGCACATATGTTAAACCATTTGATCCTCCTAATAATTCTGCAATATAAATATCATTTACATCTCCATCTTATTGATGAGAAAACGGAATTCAGAGAGGCAAAATAGTTTGCTCCAAATCACACAGCCCTAAATAACAGAGCTTGGTTTTCCCATCAGTCTGAGTCTGGAGCCTATAATCCTTCCACATGTCACATATCTTCCTGGGGAAGAATTTCCCACCATATCCCCGCATGTGATTGTTTCAAAGAAGCCACAAAAAAAGAGAGACCTGTATCTGGCTGATTATTTGGGGTCTTGGAGAAAGAAAAGTCTAGGGGAGATAGAGGATATTTATTTATTTATACAGTCTAATGAAATCTTATGGGTAGCCACTTTCTTACAAACCTTTGGACAAGTCATTAGGGCTACCTTAGCTTTCTTTTTATCTGGCACCTACAATAATTCTACATCATGGTCCTTTAAATTTTCTGTCAGTCTAGCCAGTTAAATCAAATTGCTCTCTAAGTTACTCTTTGAAAACGTTTTTTCCCAAAGTTACCTGATGTAAAATGTATTGTTCTCGAAGTTGGTGTGCCGAATTCCATGTAATCTTTCCATGTACCAACACTTTAGCTTTCTCAATCCACTTCAAAATGAATTCAAGCATTTCATTGTATTCTTCTAAATGTGATGCTGCCTGAAAAATCATTACCATTCAGATCGCAATTGTAAACTCTGCTTCACGAGCTAGAAATCAGTCTTCTATTTCTCTTCAGATACAATAATCCTAGGGGATCTGTGATATCTAAAGGTATCATAAACAATCATTTCCTTGTTGAAAACCTGTCAAGGACGTCCCAGTGACTTTAGGATAAAGTCCAAGTCCTTAATATGCTTGAATAACTGTCTTTTAAAAATATTCTCTATTCTCATTTCTTAGTCATCTGTCTAGTACCTCTCTACCCCTCCTCCCATACTCCACCCTCACTGAATAAGGAGGTTTTGGTACTATAATTCATTAGTTGCCAAATCATGATTTAGTTTGTCCCTGATTACACAAAAAACACATCATCAATTTATAGAGGTGAATCTACAGTCAACAATTATGATGGATGTGTGACCTGAACCTATTAAGTGAAGGGTAAATGCAAGCATGTATATATGTATATATATACAAATATATTTTATGTCTTACATCTTTAAATATATATATATTTTACTTTATATATATATATTACTTTAAGATATTTGAATTCACTCCATACTGATTTTGTAAAACATGTTACTGGATGAGTATTCATTTCACAAAATACTTCTCCAGTTGACAAAATATTCATTCCAAAAGTCCATTTATATGACCATGTTTGTCAATGAACTTATAATATGGTTTGATATAAAATAAAGGCAAGTTTAGATGTAAATTTTAGGAACACAGGTGTGGTATGAAATAAGCTACCCTTAAACTACCCTCATCATTGTCAATATTATCTTTTGATTTATTTCCAAAAGAAAAACAAACACTGAATTTCTGCCTTAGAAGATTTTGATGCCTGGCCTGGAAGACATACCTGACCGAGCTTGGAGAGCCGATTTTCAGCCTGCCTAATGGTCTGCTGGTGAAGTTCAGTCAGTTTTCCTATCTTCTTGGCCAGTGGTTTACCCAGTTGGCCATTCTGTTCTGCGAATTTCTGTACTGCTGCATCTAGTTCTATTAATTTTAAATGACAGCCATCTAATTCCTCTCCTAGCACCTAAATGGAAGCCAAAATAAAAGAGCATGAGACTATAGAAAGTAAATTCCTCCAGATTTTCCAAGATCTAGGGTGATATTTTAAATGACTTTTGTAAATGCCAACTATTATAAAGAATAATTCTACTCTGATCAGGTCATTTCTGTTTCTTTGGTTAGAAAGGCAGAGCAGGCAGGATGTTTTGTAACCCTGGTGTTCATTTCCTGTGAGGCTGAGTGAGAAGGTTAATGTTTTCCTTCTGCCCCACCCAAAAAGGATTCATCACTTAACTCATCAGCAGAGCGAGAACACAGATTTAACCACCAAGACCATCCTTCATTTTGGAATTTTTATACTTATATTCCCAAATCATTATTTGGTCCTTTGACACTCTTCCCTCTTACACACATATGTAGGTACATTTATTAATACGCTTCCATTGTAATGATGAAGTGAGTGATCTATGCTGTTATGTTTATAAAATGTCTTACTGCCTGCCTTTGCTAATCAAGAAAGCTTTTTTTTCCCCCTCTATATCCCCAAAATAACTCCAAAAAATAGTTAATTCATTCAGTAGCACCTCTTATGTTTCCAATTCTCCTTCCTTACCTTTTGGTCATTTTTAGCTTGAGCTAAATTATCTGTCTTTGTTCTCAGCTTACTCAGAATAGTTGTGAGATCTTTGGCTATCTTCTGAATTTGCCGGCTGAATTCCTGGCTCATGGTCTTGCTCTGTTCAACTTCTCTTACTTTGTCCTGGATCTAAATAATCAATGAGAACAGCAAAACCAACCATGATTAAAACCGCGTAAGTGCTAATGAAAACCTCAATCTTAAGATGTTGACAAGAGACACTTGAGGTGGTTAACACCACTCTGGCGTTGATGGACTTTGTCAGGCCAGCCGCGTGCCGTTACTAGCTCTCACGGCTTTCCAGGCAGCTTTGCTTCCCACCACCTTCATACCTCCACTGTCCCTTTCTGCTGCTGTTTCAGCAAAGAAACAAGCAATGCATGTACAATGATCTACGCATCAAATGTTTATAGAATACTCATTACAAATAATAGTATGTATAGAGCTGAGTTTGAATCCTAGGTTCTCCATTTACCAAATTCAGAACACAAATTCCTTTAAGCCTTTTTCTCCATAAAATGGAAAACACTTCCAGATCATTGGAAGCATCTGGATTTGTTTCCAAGCACCTTTTTATAAGTTAGCTGTTGGTGATCTGTTAACTCCTCTTCCAACTTCCCAAGTACATCCCTATAATATATCAAAAAAGTGTTAAGCACAGCCAATAAAAAGAAAGGTAAAAAAAAAAATACAGTTAATGTTTATAAGTTTCAAACGGCTTTGGTTTGATTTGAAAACAGTGATATTATTGCTTATAATAAAATGCTTAAGAGAAAACGATAAAGAAATATTTTCTTTATATAAGTGAAAAGCACTTTAGAGGAAACATGCCATTAAAAGAACACTTTTTTGGGGCGCCTGGGTGGCTCAGTTGGTTGAGCGTCCAACTCTTCGTTTCAGCTCAGGTCATGATCTCAGAGTTGTGAGATGGAGCCCTGTGTGGACTCCTCGCTCAGCGGAGAGTCTGTTTGAGATTCTCTCTCTCTCCCTGTGTTCCTCCCCACCGCTCACACTTGCTCACTCTCTCTCTCACATAAATAAATAAATCTTAAAAAAAAAAAGTACTTCTTTGGCCTTCATTATTTTGAGTTGAGTGCCAACGTAAATGAGATGCATGAGAATAACTCTAATATAGAGAAATTTATCCAGAGAAAAAGAAAAATTAAATTTGAACTTTTTTTTAAGATCTGAACTTTTTTTTAAGATCTGAACTTTTCCCAGTAGACCTTCCAATGTCTAAGAAGAAAAACCAAATAGGCCAATTAAATACTTAAAATAGAAAATAACATTTTAGTTTAGGTCAATATCATGATGTAGTAGCATTGGATTTTGTTGAAATTTTTAAAACACTTCGTATTATTCATTGGAGGGTTCAAAAATGCAGTGTACTTGTATGAATTTTATAATTGCTACAATGTGACACTACTTTCCATTTCACGTAGCACTTTAGAATTAGTGGTATATCTTCTCTTTGTCCCCCATAGACTGCTTTCAACTTAACTGTGCTTTAGCATTATGTCAGCAAGGAGGTCTTAAAACACTATTATGTTTCCATACAGATGCTACAAAAGCTATTTACACTATATGAAACCGTGTCCTCTTTTTGGGACTTAAGATAGAAATCTCCCTCTGATCTCAGTACTATGAATGATTATGTATCTCTTTGTTTAAAAAAAAAAAAAAGATTTGTTTTAAAATTTATAGACATGGATTGGATTATGTCACATCTTTCTTTGGTCATTTGAAAGCTAGAGTTCATTTGAAGGGCTTTCCTCTAGCAACATTATAGGACCCACCAACGTGCATTTTGGGTAATAACTTCCTCCCTGGCTTTACCTTATTTTTTTACTTTGATTTTCCCTTTTTTCAAATATCTTCACCTACTGAACTTATATTTTGCTGAACTGAAATAACAGCTAGAAGAGTACCTGGCAGGTCCTGAGTACTCAAAAAATTTTTGTTGAATACATGAAATATAGCTTTTAAAAAATTTTAAGTCATCTATTTTAGAAAAAGGTGAAGTAGGTAAGTTATTTTTAATTGCATAACATTATTGTTCATATCTGTGATCATCTGATATGTTTCTTGCCTACAAATAAGACCTCTAATTTAGTATTGTTGTTTTATACTGATAAGTTTTTAACTGTTTCCATGAAGACAGGATTGTGAAAATCAAGAACTGTCAAACAAGAGTACTGAGCCTCTGAAAGAATGGAAAGGCATACTTTGTGCCTCTAGGTTTACCTGATCATGGATAGTTCCCAGGTCCAGTGCCACCTCAGCTAACTGAAGGGACAGTTCAGAAGGTAAGATGGAGTAAAGACCCAGGTACTTATTCTTCTGCTCTTCAGTCATTTTCTCAATGTTCTGTCGGTGATTTGTGACTTCTGTTAGGAGAATCTAAAAAAAATGATCAAAATTAGAAGCTTCTGGGAGCCTGATAAGGAAATTCATTTTTATGGGTACAGAGACAAGACTATGTATTGTTTATCAATATATGAAGTGTGGACTTAGAGAAACATCTTAAAAAAAAAAAAACTCAAGCCTTTCCTTAGTCTCTGGGGAGAAGTGTGTCCCCTTTATACAGAACAAAAGGAAGTCCCTTGAAATAATACTCAAAGCCTTTTATATGTTACATTTCTGAAAAATTTTAATTCAATACTCACTAAATATAAACAAACATAGCTCATTAAAATCAAGACAACATTTTAAAATGATGGGTATAGGGAATAAGAAGAGTTTGGTACCTGAAGTTCTTCAAGTTGAGCATCTATTTCTATTGTTGGATTCCCCAAATATTCCTTTGTTTCCTGAACCCAAGATTTCACCGAATTGATTTGAGTCTCCACAACTTCTCGCTCCTTTAGCTCTTGCTTTACCACCTTTCCGTTACTCTTCACTTTGTCCTGCATGCTTCGGAAACATTAAAGGGAGAAACCAGAAGAGGATTTGAAATGAAAGGAAGTCCCTAATCAATGACATAATGTTATCAAAAACAGACATTAAAAAAAACTAAAGCCTCATATCCTTTTTTGCAAATAAAGACACTTCCCCAAATTCTGAGATAATGTTCAGTAACACTTAAGCCAAGTACAACAGAAGAATATATGTCATATGAAGTCAATGATTTATCCCTGGAAAACTGAGAGTTGACACACTCCCAAGCCACTAAATTGCAATGAATTTTCCTATCTTAAACAATTGGAGATTGTTTATTTATTTCCTCTTTGGAAATCTACTCAAATGGTGCAGAATCATCAGCACTTAAAAGTAATGTGTAATTGGAATGTTTGTGGCTATTAGAAGCCAGTCTCTAAACAAAGTATCAAGCTTTGGAAATTTGGCAGTTAATAATGTTCAACATCCAAAGTATAAGTTTTTATTTGAATTGACAAAAGTTTGGTAAAAAAGTTTAAATAAGTGAAGTCAGATTATCCTGAATTCATCTATAAGCAGAAGAGGGGAATATAGGCTATGGATGAGTAATATTAGTTAATACAGGATAAAATCATCTATTGACATTTTTTCCTCTGGCTCAATAAGTGATTCGGGCTGGTTACACATCAAGATTAACTTTCTCTTTCCACTAAGTTCACTATCAGTAAATAGCTATCATTTATCTGGACTTTGATATTACCCTTGTTCTGATCTCCCTGTCCTCCAATTTAGCCAATGAATTATCAAGCTTTATCAAAATGAAGTTTTCAATAGCTCTCCCCTGTTCACCTTTCAAGCTTCATTTCTCAGGAATTGCCCTGTCGCCCAACCGCTCCTTGAAAGTGACATGCTCACATCCAAGCTTTCTTACATTGTATTCCCCTGTTGGCTAACCTCTCCTCCCACTTCACTGCCTAGCTCAAGCCTGCCCAGACTTCAGCATAAGCACCCCTCCTGAAGGGAAGCCTTCCTTGATTCCTCTCCTAGAGGTGCTTCATATGCCCTTACCACTCTTTCCATGCTCTGCTGAAATGCTTCCGTAGTTGTCGGAACATGTAAACCTCATGAAGGTAGAGACTGAATTCTGTATGGCTCATCACTGTATTTCTAAATACTACTAGGATGTATTTTTCAGATAAATACTTGAAGAGTTAAGAAAAATGAAAAGCAGGGATGAAGCGAACAGTTCCCCATGTTTTTAAGGCGGCATGATGGGAGCATCCCCAGACTCTAATACTACGCTTATCCCTCTGGGTCATGGCCAAGTTTAGTAACAGAGAATGAAAGCAACTGTATGCTTACTTCAGGCACCTATCTTGCATTGCCGTGATTTCCTGGACAATAGATGGCTCTTCTCCAGGGGACGGCGTGGCTCCATCCTGGAGCATGCTCAGTGCTTGTTGCTGCAGCAGACCTAAGGCCAGCTGCTGCTGGTCCAGCTCCAGAACGAGTGTGTCATGATGGTCGAGAAGAGTGAAGAGTTCTGCTTTTGAGGCTTTCTCTGCAGAACTGTCCGGTAATTTATCTTGCAGCTGATCAATCATTTCCCTGGCTTTTGTAACCTGAGGACAAATGTATATACTGTGAAGATCAAAAATAAACTGAAAAGACAGAGCAATTCCAATAAATGCCACATTTGACCCAAAGGCACTGAGGCACGTTAAAGATGACGGCATAAACTAAATTTCAGGGACTAGACATGAACAATCTCCTTAACATGAAAGGGAAGATTTCTGGGTTTTAAGATTTAATCTCAAAATAATAGGGCCATCAGAGACTGCATAACATAGAAAAGGTTGGTTTTTTTTTAAATAAACAGATAAAAGAAAAACTCTTTCCAATATTTATGTTAACATGAATGTATGCCTTTGAGTCATTAAGGAAGATATGGTTTAAAATACTGAAGCCTACTTAAAAGATAAAAGGAATTAAACATAGGATTTTGGAAATTCCCACTCATTTTCATGGCAAAAAAACTATTTTATACTTTTTCAGGGCCAGGTAAGAAATTTTTTTTTAAAGATTTATTTGTTTATTGGAGAGACAGAGAAAGTGTGTGTGTGCATGAGTGGGGGGAGGAGCAGAAGAAGAGAATCTCAAGCAGACTCCCCATTGAGCAGGGACCCCCCCCTTCACTCCACACTTGGGGCTCAGTCTCAGGACCCATGAGATCATGACCTCAGCTGAAACCAAGAGTCAGGTGCTTAAATTACTGAGCCACCCAGGTGCCCCATTTTTTTTTAAGATTTACTTATTTATTTTAGAGAGAGACAGAGAGAGAGAGAGGGGTAAGAAAATTTTATTAAGAGCCTAGCAAATGGGGCAAAGTGGGCTTGTATTCCTTTCAAAATTTAATTGCTTAGTTTTCTCATTAAAATAATCAGACCCTGGGGAGCTTCCTGATTTTGGCTCAGGTCATGATCTCAGGGTTGTGGGATTGAGCCCTGAGTCAGGCTCTATGCTCAGTGGGGAGTCTGCTTGGGATTCTTTCTCTCCCTCTCCCTCTATCCCTCCCCCTGTTCTTGCTTGCTCTCTCTTTCTCTAAAAGTAAATAAATAAATCTTAAAAAAAAAATAATCAGACCTTGATTTAGGATTAAATTGCACATTGCATTTTATAATTTGGCTTTCATGTCACTGAAACAGAGACTTAAAAAAGAAAGGTTTATTGCTTTTCAGAAAGCCAATTTCAAAAAGGAAACAAAATAGTGTTTTTCAAAATACATTGTCATCAGCAAGTAAACAGTTCTTTGAGCCCCATCAGTTGTGGAAATTACCTTAGTGTTAAGGCTTTTCCACTCATCTACTGCATCTTCCAGTATCTTCTTCTGGTCCTGAGCCACAGCACCGAGACGTGTCCAGCGCTGCCAGACAGTAGTCATCGACCTGCTTAGGGCTGCTTTGCTTGCGTCATTTCCAGTTTTTTCCAGTTGTGAAGTTTTATCCTCAAGGGCCACAACTTTCTCATGGAAAGAATTAACTACTGACACTAAAGACTGAGATAGGGAGAAGATAAAAGAGGTTATGAGGAGAGACTGATTTTTCAGAAGTTCTATGGATTTTAGTAAAGCTCAAAATGACCTGCAAAAGGAAATGTTCCTACATATTTTTATTTTCCTCTGGTAACTCTTACTTTTACACTTAACTTTTAATTGACTTAGGCTTGAATGTTTTAAAGAGGTAAGGTAAATTTATGTCTTTATTGAAAATTTATTTATTAAAATATTTTATTAAGAAGAAAAGTTTATTTGCGACTTGAGATAACATTCTCCCAATTTCAAAAGGCAGCAAAAATATAAGGCACTGAATTTGATATTTAAGTATGTTACATTCCACCTTATATTCCTGTGTTATATGAGTGAGACTCAGTTATGAATATCTGAATATTATTTGAATTTATTGAAGTTATTATCAGGAAGTATTTACTGAAATTTATTGTCATATCTTTTTTATTATGTTAATCACCATACATTACATCAATTAGTTTTTGATGTAGTGTTCCATGATTCATTGTTTGCATGTAACACCCAGTGCTCCATTCAGCACGTGCCCTCTTTAATTTATTGTCATATCTTATCAGAAGCAAATTTCTCTGGTCTTTTTGTGAAACTAGCTGCACATTTCAACAGGAATCCTAAAAAGGTGATAGCATTTAATTAAGTTCACACTGCTATGAAATGTGACTAAATGTATCCTTTTCACATTTAATATCCTTTTCATATTTAAATGCAACCAGGTGTAAATGAAGATTTATTGACCTGTTTCTGGAACTCTCAGATGACAAAGACCCATTACAACTACAATGAAAGGATATTTAAAACAACAACCAAAACTAACCTTGTGTTCTGACAGTCTTTCTTCTGCTTCATGACTGGAAGAAGTTTTCGATAAAGAAAACTCAGACAATTTCTTTTCTGCATCATTCATCAGTGCGATAACCTCTTCCCTTGCTTTTTGATAATCCTGCCATTGAGCAGCACATCTTGAAAAAGTCAGACAAAAGACAATAAGCAACATAAAATCACACATTTCTATGCAGAGCTCTGGTGGAGTATGTCTAATGATACTTAAGAGAGAAGAATGAATTTACATGCTAATGTACATCATTGGCATATTCCTCTTTTCCATGTGAAAATTCATTTCACTGGAATATAAAGACTAAAACAACTCTAATACCTCTGCAAGAGATCTAACTGGGCATGGGAGTCCTGTATTATCCTCTGGCTCTTCTCTTCCAGGGAAGCCATTTTCTGTGCTAGGTCCTCTTTTCCAGTTGGCTTGAGGAGTGGGTCCAAGCTGGCTACCAGGCCTTGGAGCTCTTCCAGATTGCTGTGGAACTGATCTTCTGTACTAAAAAATTCCATGTGGCTTTTGAGATTTTCCTCTGCATTCTCCACGTCTAGGCCATTGCCTGCCAGTTGTAACATTTCATGAGCATCCTCAAGCCAGTCGTTAGCTGCTTGAGATACTTGATAGTACCTTTGACATTGACTATATATTTGAGTTAAGGCAGCCTGAAAAACAGTAATGGCAAACACAATCAACTCTCAATTGCAATGTATTTACTGGAAATAGTTTAATTTTTTTTCCACTTCTTTTCCAGTCCTCAGTCATGTGGGTATATGCATATAAGTGAATTGATAAGTCGGTGGAATTTTTTTAGGCACAATTCACCATTACTTTTTTCCTTCTCCTATTCGTGTTATGATTTTATTATGGCAGTTAAAATAAATAAACATGGACACAAGTAGAATAGAAATTTTTTGGTGGTATCTTGACTACTTCTGAAGATTTGTTCTCTCCCTTTTAAAAATAAATATATAATGCTTTGCAATATATGAGAGGCTGAATATTTACCAAAGTGAAATAATGTCTCAGTTGGTTGGAAGTATAATGCCAGTGGGAAGGCAAACTGGGAAAGCCACTATGGAAAGGAGTATGGAAGTTCTTAAAGAAATTAAAAATGGAACCACCATAGAATCTAGCAATCCCACTTTAAAATTAAAAATAGAACCAGCACAGAATCTAGCAATCCTACTTCTGGGTATTTACCCAAAAGATAAATGAAATCATCTTGAAAAGATATCTGTACTCCTATGTTATAGCAGCATTTTTCACTAAGCCAAGGTATGGAAACAACCTAAGTGTTCATCCACAGATGAATGGTTAAAGAAAATGTAGTATACAAAAATAAACTCAAAATGGATTAAATGTGATACCTAAAACATTAAAGTCCTAGAAAAAAAGATAGACAGTAATTTCTTTGACATTGGCCTTAGCTACATTTTTCTAGATGTCTCCTCAGGCAAAGGAAACAAAAACAAAAATGAACTACTGGAACTGCACCAAAATGAAAATCTTTTGCAGAACAAAGGAAACCATCAATGAAACAAAAAGGTAACCTACTGAATGGAAGATATTCACAAATGATATATCCAATTGGGGGTTAATATCTGAAATATATAAAAAGAACTTATATAACTCAATACCAAAACCCCCACAAATAATCCAATTAAAATGGGCAGAGGATCTGAATAGACATTTTTCCAAAGAACACCTACAGATGGCAAATACACACATGAAAAGATGCTCAACATCACTCTTCATCAGGGCAATAGAAATCAAAACCACAATGAGATATCATCTTACACCTGTCAGAATGAAGAGCATCAAAATGCAAGAAATAACAAGTGTTGGCGAGGATGCAGAGAAAAAGGAACCTTCATGCCCTGTTGGTGGGAATGTAAACTGGTGCAGCCACTGTGGAAAACAGTATGGAGGCTCCTCAACAAGTTAAATAATAGAAATACCATATGATCCAGTAATTCCATTACTGGCTAATTACCCAGAGAAAATGAAAACATATATTCAAAGGATATATGCACCCCTATGTTTATAGAAGCATTATTTCCAATAGCCAAGATATGGAAGCAACCCAAGTGTCCATCGAAAGATGAATGGATAAGGAAGCTGTGGTATATATACACAATGGAATACTACCCAGCCATAAGAACAAAGGCGATCTTGCCATTTGTGACAACATGGATGGAGCTAGAGGGTATTATGCTAGGTGACAGAAGTCAGACAAAGACAAACCATATGATTTCACTTATATGTAGAATATAAAAACAAAACAAGAAAATAAAAAGCAGAAATAGACCCATAAATACAGAGAACAAACTGATGGTGGCCAGAGGAGAGGTGGGTGAGGGGGATGGGCAAATGAGTGAAGGGAAGTGGGAGGCACAAACTTCGAGTTATGGAAGGAATAAGTCACAGGGATGAAAGGTACAGCTTAGGGACTATAGTCAGTGGTATTGTAATAGTGTTGTATGTTGACATATGGTAGCTACACTTACGGTGAGCGCAGCATGACATATGACTCGTCAAATCATTATGTCACATACCTGAAACTAATGTAATGTGTATCAACCATACTTCAATTAGAAAAAAAAAGAAAAGAAACTATGGTATATATGAATATTATTCAGCCTTAAAAAAGAAGGAAGTCCTGTCATTTGAGAAAACATGGTTGAACCTGGAGGATATGATGCTAAGCAAAATAAGCCAGACACAGAGAGACAAATACCACAAGGTCTCACTTATATATGGAATCTAAAGAAAAAAAAAGTTGAAATCATAGAAATTAAACAGACTAGTGGTTTGTAGGGGGGCTAGGGGGAGATTGGTAAAATGGTACAATTTTTTAGTTTTAAGTTGAATAAAGTCTGAGGATCTAATGTGTAACATGGTGACTATAATTGATAACACTGTATTGTATAATTGAAATTTGCGAAGACATTAGAAATTAAATTTTAGGTTCTCACCTAAACAAAAAATGTGAGGTGATGGATGTATTAATTCACTCAATGGGGGAAATCTTTTCACAGTGTTTACATATATCAAACCATTACATTGTATGCTTTAAATATCTTAGAATTTTATCTGTCAGTTAACCCTCAATAAAGATGGGTGTGGGAGGAAGGAAGTATAACAACACCAAACTTCCAAACTGGCATTCACCAGACTAAACAGCAATTTGTGGAAGTGAACTAGTAGTCCATAAGTCTTGAATAGAGACTAAAACAGAAAAGTTTAAGAATGGAAAGCTGACCCCATAAAGTGAAATCCATCCAAATCCAGAAGGAAAGGAAAGATTGTAACTGGCCAGCAGTGACTGGACAAGACAAGCCATTATTGTGCAATCAGACGCAGAAAAGTATGTGCAAGAATGGCACTTAATAAGGAAAGAATGTGGATGGCCAAGCAAAGAATCAGTGGTAGAGAGAGTAATGCCCCTGGAACCACAACCTTCAGTTACTGGGACCAAGACAATCAATAAGACAATCAATCACAAGATGGAAGAAGTAGGGACAACTTAACAGATTCAAGATTTTTGTTCAAAAATAAAAAAATCAGCAGAAGCAAGCTAACAGGACAGATGTTTCTCAGGAATGAAAATTCCAGGTAACTTCTGTCCTGATTCTTCATTCTAGGTTAAATACTTTATGGCTACAGGGAAATTAAAAAAAAAAAAATTTAACAGTGACCTTGAATCAACCTGAAAAGGTTGAAGTATACTAACTAGACTATAGTTTAAGAAGTCAGAACTTTAGCTGATGAAGTTTCTCAAGATTTTTCCCAAATATTAACATTATTGGTGTGAGGGAGGGGGCAGGTGGGAACCCCCTGGGAGCCTGTGGGGTTGAAAAAAACCCAAATATTAAGATTTAAAAAAGATTTATTATTTAGTGTTAACCTTATTCTATGTGGAAAAAAAAAAGTTAAGTGATAGCTAAGACTCATTGGGGGCTACTTCTGTCTCCATCAGGCCCTATACTGAGAATATAAATCTAAGAAGGAAATATTAGTATCCTTCCTCCACAGAGCAGAGGCTGAGATTTAAGGGATGTGAATCATTTTCCCAATATCAAATAACTAAGATTAAAACCCAGGTGTGCCTTACTCCAAAGCTTTAGCTGCCATGTTATCCTAAGGAAAACTCTCTTTTACTTAAATGGCTGGTTCAACCAGGATAGAACTGGGGACTGAGGACAGATGTGGAAAAAAAGAGCCAAAGGATAAGTAAGTAAACTTCTGGGCGCTATTATATCTCTTATTTTTGAACACACAGAACTTGCAAGCCTCAGAACAAGCTGCAGTTAGGTTGTCAAACTGGGAAGTTCTGTGCACACTCTCATTTCTTTGTTATCCCCAAGTCAAGTCGTGAACGAATCTTTTAGTCTTGCTTCTGCTGTGCTGTGGGGGAGCAAGAGAAGATGAGGAAAGGATGAAGAGAAGGGGCAACTGATGAGAGGTCCCACAGGAAGTGTGGCTCAGCATCAGGTCAGGACTGCATCTTGTCCACAATGCCTCCTTTGGAGGCTCTTCATCTAGCGCTAATCTAAGAAACGCCAGGCTTCAGATTGTTTAAAAAAGGCATCACTGATTATTCTCTGCTAGTTAATTTATTTTAGCATTAATGTACTCATGTGTGGTATTGATTATATTAGTGCTATCATGTATTATTTCTCCTAAAGGTGAGAGAGAACTGAGGTATCACGGTGTTATAACTAAGGACAAGTCGAAACGTGGAATACATGAGATTAATACCATGCATGTAAGCAATAAAGATACTAAAGATGATTCTATGTAGTATCAAAAAAGAAATATAGGGGTGCCTGGGTGGCTCAGTCAGTTAAGCGTTTGACTCTTGATTTCCACTCAGGTCATGATCTCAGGGTCATGAGGTTGAGCCCCAAGTCAGGCTCTGCGCTGGGCATGGAATCTTTTTGAGATTCTCTCCCTCCCTCCCCCCCCGCCCTTCCTCCTGTCTCTCTCTCTTTCAAACAAAAAGAAAAGAAAAGAAAAGAAAAGAAAAGAAAAGAAAAGAAATATTGAATGAAGCAATTCTAACCAAAAACAAAAACTAAGGAATTTCTCACAACTGTTTTACAAATAAGCAGAGCGGAAAAAAGAAAAGAGAAGCCCTAGCATACCAACCTGTCTGGTGCGTAAAGCTTCCTGAACATCTCCATCCAGCTCTGAGAGCTCAGCAAGACTGTGCTGTAAATCGGCAGAAATCAGCTCTTTGGCTTTCGTGAATTTCTCCTTCTCCTTGTTACTCAGGGCATTCATTATTCTCAGGCTGGACTGTACCTCTTCCTGATGAATTTGGATCTTTCTGATCTCCTCCTGGATGTCCTGTAGGCTCAGGTCCAGGCACACCAGCCCACTTAGCTCCGCCTTCACACTCCTCAGCCAGTCCAGGGAGCGGCTCAGCTCTGTCTGGAAGTCTATACTCTGCACCATGCGGCTCTCACACTCTGTCACTGTCGTGCCAATGGCAGAAGTCAACAGTTTTAACTCCTCTTGCCAGGACTGGATCTGTTGCTTGGCTTTCTCATAAGCCAAGGGATCAAGGTGTGGAACCAGATCTTCAAGATGCACTGTCACTTGTTTTAGTACAATTCCTGAATCCTGAAGACTTCCTGCCAGGGAGTGATACATTTTGAGCTTCTCCTCTGCAGGAAGGGTCTCCTCATTCACTTTGGACTGCTCTGTTTTCACAGCCTCTAGTTGTTTTTCTAGCTGGTGGCACATCTTTTCATGCTCTTGATAAGCACTGGTGGTATCTTCTAGTAAGCTAACCCTTTGTTCTGTTTGTCGCTTCAGCCTGTGGTACAAGGTGACAAGTTGCAGCATCTTGTCTGGCTGCCAAGGCTGACCTGTGCTTCTAAAACTTTCTTTCTTCTGGTTCAGTTCATCCACTGCTTCCCCGAGGCCTGCCACCTCTCCCAAAAGGGCTCTGTAACCTTCCTGAAGAGATAGAGCCTCTTCAACTCTCAGGTCAGCGGGAACTTTGCTCATCTTTAAGAACTGGTCTTCAAGTTCACTCAGAGACTGGACGGTCAATTCGATCAAGGAAGCATACTCTTTCCGAGTAAGAATTGCTTCTTGGACTTTATAGAACTTGTCTTTAGCCAACGCAACAATTACATTAAATTGCAGGGGCAGAGCATTTAGCTTCTCATTGAGGTAGGAATGATCGACTTCATTCAGCGATGGCAATATGGCCTGCCCAGTTCTCTGTAGTGTAAGCAGGAGATTCTCATATTCTGGAGATTGTTCAAGAATGTGTTGGTATTTGGCCAGTTGTGTATGAAGCTCAGGACTCTCATTCATTAGGTTGATTTCAGGAAACGTAATAATATCTGCTTGTTTTAGCCAATGACAAGCCTTATCAAAATCTTCCTTAAAATGTTTCCTAGAAACCAAATTTTTCTCTAGTTCTTGTAGCCGATGGCTACACTTTTGTAAAACGGTGTCATAGATGCTCTGCAATTCCTGAAGCTTACCTAGTACTTCACTCTTTTCCTGCTCTGTAGCTCCTTTCATTAATTCACGACCCTGAGCCCAAAGTCCAGTGACTTCATTCTGGTAAGTCTTGAGGCTGGCTTGCGCACTCTTACATGTCTTAACTTGTTTGCTCACATCATCGGGTAACAGGCAAATGTGCTCACGGAACATTATCTTTCGCTCATGTTGCTGAATTTGGCTGGTTGCCTGGAATACTGCCATGAGGAACTGGGCTTTCTCGGACAAGGCCTTGTTTAAGTACTTTCGTCTCTGGCCCACTAAGTCGCTGAGACAATTCACATGTGTCTGTGCATCAGAGAGTGCCTTCTGGATTATCTGCCGCTCATTTAGGCCAAGATCGGCCATCACCCTGTCAGCATCCTTTATGAGTGATTTCAGGAGCATCTGTTTGGCCTCCAGTTCACTGCAAATGGCAAGGTGATCCATAAGGAGGTTCTGAGCCATATCTGGTGGGGGGCTCTGCTTCAGGGCCTCAGCAATGTTGGGCTGTTGTTCTTCTGCCCACTCCATCAGCTCCTGAAACCTGGACCGCACCACATTTAACTCCTCCAGGTTGGTGACTGACACTTGGATTTTCCTTTTAACAAGGTCCTCGAGCTGAAACCAACGTTGCTCAAGGTGACTTGTCTGTTCTTTGACTAATTCTTTGTCATCTAAATTCAGATGTTCTATCATTTTTTGCTTTTGATCTTTCAGATCCTCAATAGCCTGCTTTCTCTCCTGCAGAGCTAGGGCTAACTTTTTCAAAGCTTCTAGATGGACGGCTGTGCTCTCTGCATCAGATCTGTAAATATATCGAAAGATATACAAATAAATTAGCTTTGATTAATATCTATGTATGTTCATACCATGTTAAATTACACTTCAACATTTTTTTAAAGTGGATGGTCTTAGCTTAAGGTAGCTCAATTCATGGTTTACTAAAGAGGTTCTGTGATTATTATGGACCCATATATTTCTGTATCAGAAGTTGAACCAAAACAAGTTGCCTTGATACTTCTCTGTGCTTCTTCTTCTGGCTAATGCTGCCCTCCCATCACATCTGACATGAACTTTTAGCTTCCTCCTCTGGCTCTTATCAATTGAGCAGGATCTGCATATTAACAACATTCTTGGATGATTTGTGTAAACACTAAATATTGACAAGCACTGATCTACTGCATTCTTAAAGAAATTCAAAAATCATTCACAAGCTATGTGCTCTCCTACGAGAAGTTCCAATAAACAATATAGCACTAGTTTAATCTGTAAGATACAACCAATGACTTTAACAGCCACTCATCTGTGTACTGAGATATTTTTTGCTTATCAATAGAAATCTTTAAAAATAAGTGTGAAATGCAAAGAATTCTCAACCCTTTGACGATAAAACACACATGAGAAAAAGGAATCTTGTAAGTCTCTTTCAATTATAAAATGATCAGTTCTGAAGTAGGAGGAATAGGGTTGGGAGGCAGTATGATGAGATCTGTTTAAGCCTTATTAGGTCTAAGGTGTCTGTGGGTCAACCAGATGGAGATGCCTATTATAAACTCAAAATACGGGTTTTTGCTGATATTTACTGGATTCATCCCAAAGACTAGTAGATTGTTGAGCATCAAAGAAAAGTAAACAAATCAGAAAATAGTGCATCTCCTTTCAAAAACACCACTATAATTTAACTACATCTAGAATAATGTTTTCAGTTTTAATTTTTACAAATTAATAAATCTAGGCAGAAGAAGTATAGATTTTAACAATTATAGTGATCAGAAGTATAGAAAAAGATTTCCATATGATGACCTGGTATATGTGGCAGAAAAGGAAATCCTTGTCAAACAACAAGCTAAGAGGGCTTCAATTGCTACAAAATCACAAACGACACACATTAATTGAATTCAGATTGTTCACTAATTTCTAGAATTCCACAAGTATAAGACAATTTGACTGAATTATACAGAATGTACTACTTTACAGAATTGCCAAGAAACCTACAGAATACATAGATTCAAGAAGGATTCATTTCATGAATTGATAGATGATAGTCCCATAACTGATAATTAAACAAAACTAGAAATTCTCTTGGGATATTCTTTGAAGTTACAGTGTAACAGTCTTTGGAATATCCCTTAAGGTCATAGGGGAAAATGTTTTCAAACATTTTCCTTCTACTCACTGGTTAAATTAATACTGAGCAAGAAAAATCATGACTCTGTAGCCATATGACAACATTAGATTCTTAATAATATTTTATCAGTATTTATAATGATAGATAATAGATATTTAAAATCTAAGACATTTTTGATTTTTCTAAAAGTTAGGAAATTTCTGGCTCAGCATTTTGGTGAGCCACTGGAGAATTGCTGTTACCTGGCTAAGTTATCCCATTCTGTAGTAAATTTTTCTAAGAACACTTCAACAACATTCATACAGTCATGGTAATCTCTTGTTCTCTGAAGATCTTCTTCCCTTTGCAAGCACAAATTGTTAGACTGAAGACACAGATCTAACCACTGGTCATTTAAGTGACTTATTTCCTTGTGTTCAGGAGACTCCTGCTTCTTGGTTAACTTATTCACTCTTTCTGTAATAGCAGCCACTGATGCCTGTTTGCACTGTAGCTTCTTAACAAAATCCTGAAGGACAACAACAACAACAACAAAATGAATGATGTGTAATAACCACCCCATCCAATAAATACAGAGGGAGACATAGATATAATACTGTATCTGAAGAATGTATAATGAGTGGGTCATGAGGGACAAAGAGAAAGTCTAAAAATCATACCTATTTATGAATACAAATTTTCAAGTATATAAGAATCAAAGGATAACTGGTATTTTCCTTTACTATGTTACTTTGAAAAGTATAAAGAAAACTGATAAATGTGAAACAATACTATAGTCATTAAGAAAAAAAGGTAATATTTTTATCTTAAAGTGCAGTCCTGGTTTTCTAAAAATTTTTAAAGTTCATTGCTTTTGACAAAAAAAATCTAATTTAGCTCTATTCTTCTTTCTGTGTATGCAAACAATATTCCAGTAGAAAATATAAATGCTCACAATCATGACAAAAATAAATCTTAAATTTTGTTAAAAATCTGGTACAACTTCCAATCAAGTTAATATACTTTAAGTAATTTTCTATTACATTTAAGCTGTATATAAATATATAATATAAATTCTATTTTTATTACATTTAAAATTAATTATATATATATATATTATTTTTTAAAGATTTTATTTATTTACTTGACACAGAGAGAGAGACAGCAAGAGCAGGAACACAAGCAGGGGGAGTGGGAGAGGGAGAAGCAGGCTCCCCGCTGAGCAGGGAGCCCGATGTGGGGCTCGATCCCAGGACTCCAGGATCATGACCTGAGCCGAAGGCAGACGCCCAATGACTGAGCCACCCAGGCGCCCCATAAAATTAATTATATATTAATACATACTTTATAGGTTAGATAGATTTAATTAACCGATACATTTACAGTCCTACAGCTTTAGCAATATTGTGATGAAAAGCTAGTAAATAATAAGGCTTCATGTTTGTTTAGTGGCAGCGTCTTCTGGCTCTATTGACTAAACCACAACTGCTTTGTTCAGAAACAAGCTACAGAGGGAATGTCCTTCGATCCAAATAGCTAATTAGAGCTCCAAGAAAATATCAGAATGTTTACTTTCTCATCTGTCCTTTCCTGGCACCAAATGAAGGTTGTTCTGAGTCTATCTCATTCCTTAAGTAGCTATACTAATGTTGAAGGATTGGCTGCCACATACCGGTCGGAGTCTCCTTTATCTCCCCTGGAGACCCATTAATTCCTACCTTCACTTGGGAAACCATGTTCTGTGCAATGTTGAGCTCCAGTTCTGAGTGTCTTCTCTTCATATTCTGTAGTTGCTGATCAGCATCCTGGAGGTAAATCCAAAGCTCAGCCTTCATGTGCTTGATCTCTCCCCAGCCCTGAGTTAAGTTCTGTGCCTGGGCAAGCCTTTGTTCAATCTTAAGAGAACACAGAGGCAAAACTTAGCAGCAATAGACAGAAACATTGAGGTTTAGTGAATCAGACATGTAATCCTTTAGGCTGTCCATGTACACAGGCCAACATACATGTATAGGTGTGCATGTATATGCAAACATCACACACACACACACACACACACACACACTCTGTAATAAAGCCAAAATGAATTCTTTGTTTGCTTGAAGAAGAGCAGATTTTCTTTTTCTTTTTATATTTATATTTTCTAAAGACTTTAAGTGTCTAAGACTTATGCCATGTGATTTCAATTAGTTGTGAAGCTCTAGAAGTTTTAATAATTTTTTTAGGCCAGAGCTGCCTTAGTGGTTTTTTATATCGGGCATTTTAGGAGACACATCTGCTTGACTGTCTCATGAATTTGGTCTTGGGGTTAACTAGAAAAGACTTATATTGTTCACTATTGTGCATTTGTTGGTAATTACAAAACACCAAGTAATGAATGCTTTGGATATATTTTTAGATCAGCTTCACCGGTTTTCAAAATCAGGTAATTTATTTCAATAAATAACTTCTTTAAAAATACATATGAATTACATCATCTTTCACAGGGATTTAAAGAGAGATTTGCTTTGATAATATAAAAGTAAGAAAAAAACTACATTATTTTAATGTCTACATTATTATTTAACTATTTAACTTCTTCAATACTTTTTTCCTTTATACCCTTTTACTATTCTGTAAATGTTCAATCAATTAAATATCAAAACCAAGTCTTCTTTTTTTTTTTTTTTTAAACCTAAACGTATTGCCTTGACAAAATTTAAGGCAGCGCTGGAGAACACTTGGCTTCTCTGTTGCCATCGGCTGTGGGTGAGTAATGCGAACTCCTCACAACATTTTCCCATGGAGCCCAGACACAGCTTCAGAATCCTTCTCAACACCACACTCAGTCACTGCCCATGGATTAGGAGGGTCTTGACGGATGGCATGCTTTCTGCCATCCCTAATATAAAGGAAGAATCAGGAACCATTTTTATATTAAGTATTACCTAAAGAAAAAGTTGGAAAAAAAAAGAACAAAAATGTGAGTGGAAAAATCAGAAAAGAGGGGGAGAGAATGGTAATTAAGGAGGAAAGAGGAGAGGAAAGAGACACTAATGATTGGCAGTCCCATGGAATGAAATGTTCCAGTTCTGTGGCATTAGTACCAGTGTGCTTACTTTCCGTGACTTAGTTGAAACTCAAATATCTATTTATTATAATAGCTGTAGGAGCATCACGGAAAGAATAATCCAAGGAGATATTTTCTTTCGCATCTAACATCAGGCAAGAGGATAAACAGACAAATCCAATGTGATTTTTTAACTTTTTACCATTTGCTCTGTTTGTTGAATGTCTTTTGCTGTGGTTTTCACTGAAGAGTTTGACAAGTCACACATGGAGCAGAGGAGATCTAAGTAAGTCCTTGCCTGTTCCTGCAAAGCTCTGAAGTGTTTGAACTGAAAAAAAAAACCAAACTTGTCAGAGTGAAAGAGAAACATGCTATATTTAGACAGCAAATATTTGTACCATTTGTAGTATTTTGTTGACATTTCAAAAATAACCTTGCTATGCTCAATATTTTCACCCTTGTTACAAATGACACATAGTGGTGACTTGCAGGAAGGCATTCCTGGCAGGGATCCATTTGTCCAGCAGCTGCTTCTCAATGTAATTAGTCTGTATGGTCTAGGAAGGGGAACACCCAAGAAACTTCTACAATCTTTCCAGATTCTCTGCTCTCATTCTAGCTTGTTTTCCATTTCAGAGAAAGGATCAGTAGCCTACCCTGGCCTGCTTCTTCACATGTTTTTGCATATTCTGGAGACAGAAAGGAAAAGGTCGTTGTGCATTTGTAGACTTCAATAGAGTTTGGTAAAAATACAGATGGCTGGGTTTTTTTTCTCTGCAGAAAGTTCATATAGTGCTCTTCCCTTTTCATAACCCCAAGAAAGGCTGATACAGGTGGATCTACATACACAGAAACACAGAGAGGTGTGTTTCTATGAAGATACTCAGAGTGTATGCAAGCTCTATGTTAGATACTGGGTAGAAAGAAGTACCCCAAACAAAACCCTTGTTTCCATGGAGCTTGCATTCTTATGAGAGAGACAGATAATATATAAACAAATAAACAAACATGCAATGCAATGTTTGGTAGTGATAAACACCACGTAGCAGAATAAAGGAAAGTGAGTATGATGAAAGGCACTGTTACTTTGGGAAGAATGTACCTCCAAGACCTCTCTGAGGAACAGAATTGAATTCAGGGAAGGAGCAAATCATGCCATGGGGTGATGAAGGGGACAGCAGGTGCAAAGCCCTGAGGCTGGAGCAGAGTGACCCAGTAGGAACAAAGATCAAAGAGGTGGGGGGGGCAAACCATGGAAGACCTTATAGGGTAGTTGACCATACATCCAAATTTGTTGGGTTTATGCCTCTATGCCTTTTTAACCTTAGAACTATTGACATTTGAAGCCAAGTAAATCTTTGCTGGAGGGGCTGTCTTGATCATTGCTGGGTGCTTAGCAGTTTCCCTGGCTGATACCAACAGCATCCCCACCACTCCCAGGGGTGACAAACAAAACTGTCTTCAGACATTGCCAAATGTCCCATGGGGAACACAAACTACCCCTCTTTTCTGTTTACAAATCATGTACATTGTGGTATAACATTTGAATTTCTTCATAGCTTTCAGAAGTAAGTATACTTAGAATCATCACTTTACATATGGAACCACCGAGACTCAGAGAAATTAAGTGACATACCCATGGTCACCCTGCTGAGTAGTTACTAGAGTTGATGTCTTGGTCACAGCGCCCATGCTCTTTCTATTCTACCAGGCTGACCATCAGTATCAGGTTCATCTTCCTAGCTAGAACATGAACTTGACTAGAGTCAAGCTCCAACCTTATGTATACTTTTATGCACTCAGGAGCCAGCACACAATTTGGCACATAAGTACTTAATATAATTGCACTGAATGAATGAATCACAATATAACATAAACTTTCGGGAGTCTACTACCTGCTTCATGGCTTCTGCCCTGCTAAGAGGTGGATGCTGGCTTGGCTTTAGATCCGGCTGGACTGCAGAGAGCCAGGCCTGGCACTGCTGCAGAGTGTCCTGTCGGCTAACGTGCTTCTGAAGTTCATGTTCCAAACTCTGGTACACCTGAGATAAAACAATCATGCTGTGGTTATGAGAATGTTCAAAAAATCTCTGCCGATCTCCTAAAGATCACTGGATGCCAATGAAACACACGGACAAGTCCATGAATGTTCCCGGCAGGACTCCCCAGTACCATATACATATCCAAGGAGTTTGCATAAGTTCCAAAATGTTGCAAAGCTCAGTGGCCATCTTCAATTTATAATTTCTCAACCTACACGTTGTAATATAATACCCTGACTGGGGGAAGAGAATGTAGGCGGGGTTAATGTAACCGTAGAAATGTGTTAGAATACAAGACATCTTTGAAGTAAATTGTCAAACATAAATCAGAGGTTTTGCAGTCCCCACCCTCCCCCATGGTATAATAACTGCACTTTTTGTTGAAGCTAGAAACTAAACATAAAGATAAAATACCGTATCATGAAAAGGTAACTGATATTTCTCTAACTGAAATGCTTCTGCTTTAAGAATATGGTCAAATTGGAACTAAACTACCACATAAGGAAAGGGATAGTTGGATGCCCTCATTTCATTTTAGAAGCTGTGTTCCAGGACAACAATGATCTAGAATAATCCAAACATTTTCTAGTATGTCTATTCAATTAATTAATCCTCAACCAGCCAACCAATTTCCATTTTATCCATAGACATATTGAGAAACTATATGTGTCTCCTTGAAATCAAGGTGAAATATATCTATAATGTTTTTCTGAGCAAACTATTCTATTTAAAAAAAGAAGAAAGAAAAAAGAAGGAACTTAAGTTAGCCTGGCTTTTTATTAAGACAAGTGAAACAATAATTGAATTCTGCTTTTCTCTCTCATCTATTAAACTCATCATCTTCATCTGATATGGCACTGTCTCTTATTTATTCTTATTGTAGCAGAACTAAAAAGAAAAAAGGTGTTTTGTTCTCTTTATTATTTTTACACACTCCTATTATGAGGTTCTGATTATGTTCTTAGAGTTTCATTTGCTTTTTAAAATTTTATTTTTAAGCTATGTGTTTGTCTTTTGAATATTTACCAATTTTTTTTTTTCAATTTGTGAAATCCTTAATGTGTACTTGCTATAGTCAGTGTTCAGAATAATCTCTGCTGGAGAAGGGCACAAAGCCGCTCACCAGAAATCTCCATGCTGTTTTATTTCGCTTCACTCCCTTTTCCCATCCATGTCCTCATCTGCAATTATCTGTTAGATTTACTTTGTCCCTCTTTCTTCTTAACTTTTTTCCTTTTTTTCAAAATGTAAATTCAATTAATTAACATACAGTATATTATTGGTTTCAGAGGTAGACGTCAGTGATTCATCAGTCTTATGCAACACCCAGTGCTCATTACATGTGCCCTCCTTAATGCCCATCACCCAGTTACCCCATCCCCCACACCCCCTCCCCTGTTCTTTTTTCTTAACTTTTTGAATGTGAATTTTTCAAGTCTGGGAAGTCAACTAATGTCACCCAGCATTTTTTTTTTCCAATCATGATGAAGACAGAGCATTCTTCCTACGTCACATGTATATCTCCAGTTCTTACTGGCTAGCCCAGACAAAAATACATGGACTTTTTGCAAAGCCACTTAAGAATTCTAAAATAATAAAAAAACAATTCACTTATTTTACCTAATTTTTGTTAGAAGAGTGATTCTTATTCATCTTAGACTTATTTCTGTAACATTAAGAATTCCATTTTAATGGAAGTACACCCATTAAATTATAACTAAAATTTGGTACTAACTCCATCCAATTTCTATATGAACTCATAAAAATACTGAATTGGGGTAGAACCTAGGCAGCATAGAGTTAGACAGAAAATAATTATTGTGAAAATTACAGAATAAGCTTACTTTGGTGTTGGAAGAATAAACGGCAAATTAGAAGTACTGATAGTGTGCAAATAAAAGCAAAACAAAATTTTTAAAAATTTTCATAATCAATCTATGAAATAAAGGGATTGGGTAAAACTGAGTATCTGAAACTCACCACTTCATCATATCAATCAAATGTATGATAGTTCTGTGTCCACACAGAGACTATGAAACTTATCCTCTTATTTCCTGTCTGGACATGCAACAAAACTAACCTAGAAACTGAAGATCAAAGCTATTTTTAAAAACCTCTAGATTGTACAGACTTTCTCCTTAATTCATCATCATTCTAGAATGTTCCAGGCGTACTCACCCTCTGAGCTGTACTGCAGATAGCCGAGTAACTATCTTTTGTGCCCTGCAGATGAGCGTGCACATTTTGTTTTAGTTTTGCTTGAAGGTGGTCTGCACACTGGCTGATCAAATTGTCGCCTTTAATTTTAAGGTTGTTCAAGCGGTCTTCAAAACCAGCAATTTCTTCCATCATTGCCTGCAAAAATGAAAGAAATACAGAGTTCTCATAATTCCATTTTCAGTTTTTAAATGACCAATTTATCAAAGTTTAAAATCAATAATTTCACTATTTAATGATGTTTTTGAATGAGTTTTGCAATTTGTCTTAGTTACCATATTAACAAACAAACAAAAAAATGTATGTTTTCAGGGATACTCTAATGGGAAGGGTTAATGAGTTTAATGGAATAAGATATATAGGATGATGCAGTAACCACTAAGACTAGAGTGAATTCATGGCTGATCTCAGTTATAGTTACAGAGATATATATTCCATGGCATTATTATCAGCAAAAAGGATGTTCATACATTTTTGAGCTCTATAAATTATAATTCTGATATAATTTATACCTAAAATAATCTAATTACTATTTAATCTAATTTAATAATATCTATCTAATAATACAATATCTGGTTGATATAATAATTTAATATCTAATTAGTAATTTGTTTATATCATATCTAACTTATGTTGAATAGTATTTATACTAATAAAAATAATATTTACCATGCACCATTTATTAAGCACCTGGTATAGTCCAGGAACTTTATACATCCTGATAAATGTATATTATTATCTTCATTTTACAGATAAGGAGACTGAAGGACAGAGAGGTTATATAATGTGCTCAAGGTCATACAGCTGGTAAATGGCAGAGCCCCAGGCTCTGGACCTGGGGCTGTCTGACTCCAGCTTGTCACACCACTATGCCCACATGTGTTCTCTAGTGAGCACTCTTCATAGACCACTTAGAGCAGGGAATCAACTTTTTCAAATCAGGCTTTAATTTCCTTAATGCTATACAATACTATTGACAAGTGGTACATTCCAACACAAGGTTTCCTGGGTGGATACATCAATACATTTAAGAGAAACTCTAGTGGTCCCTCAGCAGCCCAGAGTCCACCACTTTTTTTGTGGTGGTGCTGGGTTAATTGTTATCATATATCCACCATATTGAAAAGAACCATTTGTCTTTGAGCTGTTCTAGAACCACTACATCATGAGGTGACTGAGGGTATTTCCTCAGTGCCTAACAGAATATATTATGTTTCTATTTTTATTCGTATTTGCTAAATAAAATTTCCTCCTACATTATAAGGAATCCTAAAGCCTAGAGAGGTTAACTGGCTTTCCTAAGACATACTAGATAGTTACCACATCATGACTACAATGTAGTTTCCCGTTAAGGTCACCAAAATTGCTCCATAAAATTGTGACCATATGACATCTGTCATCTGGCACATATAATTACTACAAATATATATTAATAAAGATAAGAACACTGTGTATCAGTATCATACTTCGTGGCTTACAAAATGCTTTCATGTACATCATCACTTGTGATGACCACAATAGCTGTATGCGGTGGTATCATTCCTGCAGAACAGCAAAAGGAGGAGACTCAGAGAGGTTAAGTTCCCTGAGCTGGGAACAACAGAGTCTGGCTAGAATCCAGCCTTTCTGATTACTATTCCTGTATCCTATCTTTGGCTACACTCTTCTAAAATAAAGAGTATCTCTTCCTCTGATAAATTACTTTATAAATATTAAATTCTGTGGGGAAAAAAAAAAAGCTATTAGCTGGGAAAAATGCCACAATGTGTTCAGAAGTTGAAAGCCAAGATTTAACTGTTGTTGCTTCACAGAAATAGGGACATTCAACTGTTCTCAGTTATCAGATGTTCTTGAGACTCAAACCTGATTCCTTAAGTACGGTCGTTATGATCCAGAGATGGGCTCCCTCTCCCTCTCTCTCTCTCTCTCTCTCTCTCACACACACACACACACACACACACACACAGAGCATAGCTGCTAAAGCCACCCTGCGTTCTTCAGCTCTTCAGCGATGAGGCGTACCTTGTGGTGGGCCAGTTGCTGAGTAATTGTCTCGAGACTGCTTGTCTCCATGAGGTCGGGCACCACCAACCTGCCTGACATCTGCAGCAGCCACTTTTCTACTTCTTGGAGGTCACTGTTATAATCTTCGTGATCTTTGACTTTTGCCTCGAGGCTGCAGACGTGTTCCTGTGAAGCCAAGTGCCCATTAGAGATGAATTTCAAGCCACAAATACACTCAGAACTGCTTTATATTTTTAAAAACCCCATGCAACTCATAGGGTAGGTGCAGCTACCTATTTCAAAAAATTACTAGGAACAGAAAAAACATAAAGAATCATCATACCGTTTAAAATGACCATCTAAATAAAAGGAAAAAGACTGATTCATACCAGCCCTGGCAGATAAAAAAAAAGGCAAGACCCCTTTCTGGCAAATAAGCACATTTTTATTGAATTTCTGCTCTCTCCTTACCTTTCCTGCACCGCAGAGGTCCTTGTAATCACTTTGAAGTTTATCTACTTCATCCTTTAAGGTGACGTCCTGCACGAGCTCCAGGAGAGCCTCACCTTTCTCTCTCACTGATCTTACCGAGGGCTCATGGGACAGCACCATTTGTTGAAGTGACTTGAAGTACAAAGAGGAAAAAAAAAAAAGAGCCAGTTCACCTACACGATCAAGGTGAATATATACGGATGTCTGTGCCACGTGTGAGACGATCTACCTCAGATAAAGCTCTGATGCATATTTTATAAATTGATAAATGTAAAACATTAAAGAATAATTTTTATGGCTAATAAAGTTTTAAAATACAGAGTAAGAGTAACACATCAAATAGCCCCTCACATGTGGAGAAGGATGTATGGAAAAGAATTACCTTTGGCTAAATTTAACCTAGTTCATATTTCTGGCTTGCACCTCATTTCTTCCACTGGAGGGTAACAGAAAACTCAACACAAAAGGGAGTGAGGTGTTATCATTTGATTTTGAGTTCATGAAGTTAATTGCAGCTTGAACTGGATGTGAAGTTAGAGAGACAGATTCCAGCTGCAACATTGCTGTGATAGGCCAAAAGTGCTATTTAAATATATTAATAACGCAGTGGGGAGAGAAAAAAGGGAAAAGCAGTTGTGGTCTTACGTGGCACCTTCAAAGACATACTGTTACCCTTGGCAAACAAACAAACAAACAAAAACAAGGATAGGAATAGACTATTGGCTAGAAGAGGAAAAAGCTTCCAACAGGAAAAGCTCCAAGGTAAGCCATCACACTGTAATTCTTAAAAAAATATTGCTAACTTGGGTCAAATTTAGAACACAAATTATTCCATATATAAGCCTCAAAAAATTCTTTCATATATTTGAGCAGGTGAAATATCTCTCTCTATATATCCTATATAGCCATATCCATATCACCATTTATTCTTTCAAAAATTAATTTCTAAGATGTTTAGCCACAGTTGGTTAATTAGAATTTATTTTCTTACAAATATGCTATCTCATTTTCAATTCACCATAGATCAGCTTATAGTCATTGGGTACAAAAAAATGAAAGAAAGACTGTATGAAAGAGATAAAATGTATAGGTGTGAGATCCTGATGCCAGGAAGACCTATCTGGAGTAGCCCTGTACCTGAATCAGACTGTCAGAATAGATGTCCATTTATTGATACAATCTTTGAATATCAGGCAAATATGATTCCTGAATGGAAAAATAAGTCTGATGTAGCATACCTAGATAAATCTACATCACTCACAGTGGAATGGACATGTTAAGGATATTTTCTAGCACCCATTAAGGGTGACACACACCAGAAATCACATTCCTCCCATTTGGTTCCTGTGTGCAGGACCTTCCCAAGCATTTGTCAGTGAGTAACAACACACTACCTTATATTTAGATAATTGAGCTTTTTTCTCATATAATTCCATTTTGGGTTCTTCAGGAGTGTGTAGGATTTCTTGATATTCTGATATCCACTGAGTTAGTGCTTTGTATTTATCTGAGAACTCCTTTGCTAAAAGAAGGCCTTTCTCCAGAGTCATGTGCTCTTTCCGGACAATACTGGTCAGTTCCTTCAACTGCTCCACGTGCTCCTGGATCTCTTTCCTTAATGTCTCTGCCTCGCTGTCCTCCAAGTATTTGAGAGCCCTCTCTCCTTTCTCTCGGGCTGATTTCAGCAAACTATGGCCTTTGTCCATGTCTTTTAGCAAACTCTGAGGAAGAGAGTGAGCAGGAAGCAAATATAGAGTTAGTATTTCTCTCCTTTTAAAGAAAAGGCTTTCAAGTAGCCATTCTCGAGTTTCCCCTTAAGATATGTTTTTGAAGTTTTATGAAGAGGTGATCTGCCAGGAATCAGAATCTTCTTTTTTTTTACTTAATATAGGTTTTAACAAGTCTTGATCACTATATCATTTCCAAAGCAGAGACTTAAAAAAGAACGTGATGTTCTTCTCATCCTTAGTAGGACTCCTAAAGATCTGAGTAAAAACTCTTTTGTTAATACGTGGTCCCGTGAATTAGAGATAATTTTTTTCTCTTAATATTTAAGTGTCAAACTGGAATTCAGACATAAGCAACCAAGTCTAAGTCATTCAGATGACATGACATCACAAATAACTGAAAGCCAGCTTTTAGCCTTACAGAGATTATAACTCAATATTTGGAGTGAAGCGTGAGCCACGGACCATCACTCATCCCGGGGCAGGGATGAACACTCTTGCTCCCAATGCCTGCATGAGGGAATGGAGCAGAAGTGTGGAATGACAAAGGCTGGGAGACAAGTCCAATGTTTGCACACCTACCTCCAACATCTTCATTTTTTTCCCCATCATCGCTTTATCTACCCGGTCAATTTTGGTGGCCACATTCTTGAAGTTTTTATGAGTAGAGCTGTACCAATCAGAATAGGAACTTAGGGATAATTCTGATTCCTCCAAACTCTGGATCTCTTCCTCCAGGAATTTTATTTGTTCCTTTAAAAGGAAAAACAGAATTGGACAGTAAATTACAGACCTATAGCAATGCCTTTCTTGATAAATGTGTGTCTTCACCAGAAGTTAATGCAAGGGAGAACATTTTTGCTTGTGAAATTTGCTGGCCTGAAGCGAGCAGCTGGTCGCCCACTCACCAGCACTTGGAGAAGAAGGGCCTGGTATCTGGAAGTCAGCTGGGTGGCCTGGCAGCCCATTCGGCTGCTCACATGGTTCTCATCCAGCATCTGCTGCACTCTGGCGCCCACTTCCTCAACTTCATCTTTGTATGCGGTGACCTCTTCGTGCCACTTCTGAAATGACATAAACGTGGCAGGAACAGGATCAATCTTAGGCATTATTGCATTGGACAAATATATAATATCTTCTTAATAGGAAATGATTTTAGTGTATGTTCAGAATATATTTATTCAGAGATATAATTTTGAAAATATACCATATATAACCTTCATGAAAAATTGTATTACAACAACATGCTAAAAACTGGGCACTTCTTATTTGGGCACTTTTCTGTATATATTACACTACTGTATATATTACACTGCTTTCTCTCTCTTTCTCTCTCAAATAAATAAATAAAATCTTAAAAAAAAAGAAATTCCAAAGGAAAAGCATTATTTTGATCATGACTACTAAATTTGCATAAAAGTTAGATAAAACTAATTATCAAGTATTATTTCAATGCACTACATTAGAGCAATTTCATATCAGAACCATAAACTTAAATGATTTCAATACTATCATTCATGTATCTTTACAAAACAAGGTAATAGGGTATGGGAAGAAAATACACAATATTTCATTAAATTATATCTTATTAAAGACTAATTTAAGATTCTATTCAATAATTGCTGTCAAAGAATATTCTATATAGTAATTCTTTGTTGCAAGCAGAAAGAGATTTTGCAAAATTTAAATCTTGGACGAAAAGTTACTAAATATTTTAATGAAACAAACTATGCGAGGTCACTGCTGCTTTGACAAAGATGAAGAATTTACAGGAGTTGTACCTTCATCTGATGTAATTGTATCTCCTTGGCTGCCCGGCTAGACTGACGTCCTGTCCTGACACTCACTTTGTTCTCCAGTGTTTTGAGCCACTCATCTACTTGCTGGTACTTTTGTTCCATGAGCCTCAGTTTGTTGACTACATTATTGAACTGAGTCCGGGTCTCAGACAGTCTCTGCTGGTAAGCCTGCCAGTCCTGCCGGAGGGACTCTAAAGCCCGGTCCTCGGTCTGGGGGATGCCCGATGGTATCACTTCTTCTCTGGTGTGTAGCACTGAATTCAACAGGGCCTGCCCCTCTGCACAGTGCACCTGTAGTTCCTGCAGGGGAGAGGGGACAGGTATGGCTGTCACACCTCACTCATATTTTACACCTGCGCAAGTTATCATAGCTCACCCAAGTCAACTGTGCCAGCTTGAACTTCACATTAGAAAACAATTATTTTATTTTGTCTTACACAAAAAACAGGTATCTAACACCGAACATTGTTTCCCGAGTCAGGGGAAAGACTCAGAAATACTTCCAGTAAAATAATCATAATGCACACCTAACACAAATATACACACACACATACCCCATCTTAGAAACAGTTCTTGAAATTTGACTTTTCAGCTTACAGGCAAAAACACTTGTGATTAAAGGGGTTTTGCTTAAAAGAATAACCTAGGCTTGTCATGACTCAAACTACTCAGTCTCAGGCTTCTTGTTTTGACATTGAATGGGATCAGTGTTATACCTGAGGCTCAGAAAGGAACCATGGACCCTTGTTTTTGCCAAGAGGGATCCTTGGCCAAAGCTGTTCTAGGGGATGTGATGGTCAAGAAAAGTTGGCCCTGGAGAGTACAGGGCATACAAATCTGGGAGGCTGATCATCACACCTGCCCACTAGGGGCTCCCAGGTGCAAATACCTTTTCTTCTACCAAAGCATAAGCCCCAAAGATTTACCCTGTGAATGTGGTATGAATCAAGTCTTGAAGAACATAAACTATTTTTATAGAAAGGAAAACTGTTACATCCTTAAGGATGTTGGCAAAACAATGTTATATACTTGTTTTTCCAATGTTTAAAGAATCCATAGTGTTACTTGATCTGATCACCTAAAGTTGAAAGGAACCAAGTCAAGTCTCACCAAGAATGTTAAAAATACCAACATATTTAGCTAAAATATGGTATCATTTTTAAAAAAATCTTCAATATCAGTTCAAGCCATTTGAAATTGCTGATATCTGACAATTTCTTTAATCTACAAAAATAGCGATCTCTTATGGTTCAAACTAATGGATACGTTTTTCCTCAGCTATGATGTCACTCAAAGAATGCTGTAATGTGAATGTTTTGTAAATGGGAAAGAACAAGATATATGGTAAAATATGAATCAAAATGTCTACAAACAGAAATTTTATTCCAAAATTCTTAGTTTTTTTTAAAGTTAAGTACAATATTAATACAATATTTTCTCTTAATTCAGAGTTGGCAAACTTTTTTTATAAAAAACACATTAGTAAACATTTTAGGCTTTGAGGGCCATACAATCTCTGCTGCAACTATTTGACTCTGTCATTGCAGCACAGAAGTACCCAGAGATGATACATAAGTGAATGGGTATGGCTGTGATTCAATGAAACTTTATTGAAAATGTAAGCATTGTGGCCATAGGCTGTAGCTTACTGGTCCTCGCTCTAATTTACTAATCTTCCCAATATATCACTCTTTCCATATTTTATAACAGTTTTCTCTCTTATATGAGTCATCACTGTATTAGGTAAATTCTTATATATCACATGGCTCAACTATTTATTCTGAAGGAAAAATATGGCTCAATATTTTTAAAATCTATATGTTCTATGACCCAGATTAGGCCTTCAGCTTACACAAAATAATTTGTGAACATGCTCCACATAGCTGGCCGATCCCCATACCACTATGCGTACTGTAGGACCTTAGGAGGCCAAAGAAGCTCTGCTGGGCGGTTGCAATATCACAATTCCCTACCACCTTTTCCACCACTAGCATCTTCCCTCCTTTTTAAGATTTGTGGTGACTCAAAATAAGACAATGTAAGAACTAAGGCATGGCGAAATGAGAGGTGGGTATCAGTTTGGGCCACACTGCTACTGACTGAAGGGAAACATTTTCTTCTGACCAGAACAAGAGAAACATCTGCTGGCGACGAGTAACTTTTTGGCCCGGCTCCCACACAGAAGGCAAGAGAGCTGGTATCTGCTTGCCAAGAGTTTGAAGTGAAGTGCTGAGAGGGGTTATTTAGCAAAAACAAAGCCAACTCTAGTAAAATAAATTACAACAGCTACACGTGGCAGACTGGAATACCTATTATTTTGAAACAGAATGGATTAGATCCTTACATAAGCTAATGAAATTAGGACCCTTTTAATTTCTACTTCATATATATTTCATGAATGGAGCATAATTTAAATTAGATTTTTCTCCCATCTCATTTAGTCCTTCCTCATGACAACTCTGTGTAGGAAACTGAATGACAGAGGTTCTCTCTTGCCCAAAGTCATCCAGTGTCAGGTCCCACCAAGCATTAGAGTCCAAACTTCCTCATCCCAAACTTGTGCTCCTGCCATTATACATTCCCCAATACCCACATTTCTGAAATAGCCAGAAATTTTATATGCTGGTTATAACCATTCCAGTCCTTGTTTTTTTCTGCTTTGTGCAAGCTCTAGGCACATCCTGCCCAATCTCAAACCAATCCTAATCAGGGCTGATACTCTGTCAGTAGCTTCCAATGCACAGCTGGTGACATGGAGTTGTCTCATTGGCCTTTCTCCATTCTCTTGTGTGTGTGCCTGGTGGTCTCTTCTAAGGGTACCTCCTAACCCCTCCCTATCTCTCTAGGTAAGATTGAGGGGCTCTCTTTGATGTTCCCATAAGATCTGTTCAACTAGTGTATTCCTTATCACATTATTCAAAATGATCTGCCTAGAGATCTGCATTTCTTACTAAATGGCAAGTTCCTTGAAGGCAAGAATAATATTTTAATCATATTTATGTGCAGTAGCTAGACAAGTGTCTGCACAACATTAGGTCTTCAATAAATGCTGAATGAGTAAATGAGTGAATGGGTTAAGACCACTACCCACTAGGTCTGTCATCTTGCCCCGCATGCTGGCACTTTTTTTAGCCCCTCTAATTCCTTCCCCAGCAGTGTGGGAGCTTTTGGTTGAAACTAGATGGTGTCATCAGTTTGACTTTGAGGAATGTCATGTTCTATTGATTCCCACTGCTAAGTTCCACTTCCAATTTATTCTTTAGGGAAAAACAGGCAGGTGGGCCAGTCAAAACCATAATTTAGACCATTAGCCATTGCTGTCAGTGGCCACCTTAGTAGCTGAACAAACTCCTCAAGTCCCAGTCCTGCTCTATCTAAATTGCCCAGCAAAGATCTCAACTAGCATGTACTACCGAGATCCCAGAAAGTTGTGAATCAGGATCTCCCTTAATAACTATAAGCTCTTCATATGATTCAAGATCATATTAACTTCCCATTGCTTAAAATAATAATTGCATGTTCAGAATGAAAATTCCTTTAAGATGAAGTAGACTTTACCTGAAGATCCCGCAATGTTGTCTCATGAGTGTGAGCATCACCTTCAAGAACTGAATGTTGGTCAAGCTTTTCTTGTTCTTGCCCCAGCCAAACTTCAAATGCCTTTAGGTCTCTCTGATACTCCTGGTGCAGGCGAACTAGTTTTTCAGACTTGGTTACTGCTTCCTATTATCAGCATTTAAGATGATTAAGATAGGAAAACATTATTACACACAGTGTTGATGTATATAAGAACTTACTTTTGGAATTTCAGGAAAACATGATTATTAAATCACTGGAGTATGATTTCCTAGAAGAATAAAGCTTTAGGATTTAGGTAAAAAATATAAAAACATAATATCAGGATGAAAAGAGGCCTTGAAGATTATTTTGTTGAATTAACTACCTGATCTCTGAATTCCTTATGAAATGTAACATGGATATGCCAAAATATGAATTAACTTTACTTGTCATAAGAACACACTTTTACTAATGAAGAAAACTGAAATTCTTATATTGTGCTGTAAGTGAGGACTGGGACTCACTGTGGATTTAATTTTCCATGTACTTTGTCTAATAAAGTAGGATATGCTTGGAAGTTATTTTTAGTTTCTTTGTGAGGCCTAAATGAAGAATGATAAATATTATTTGTGATTATTTACTGCTTTAGAAAACTCTCATCACCAGACATATTAAAACATTTATGAACTTTCATTATGAAGCTGTCCAATTTTTTTTCTTAAGTTGGTTAATTTCTGGGAATTTTTATTCAGAATTATTTTCCTTCAGTAACTTCCATGTACTAACAGTATTTGAAGGTTTTTGTTTGGGTTTGCCACTGTTTAAAGTATTAAAATTCATTTGTTCTTCTGTGCTTTCACAAATCATCATTCCTGCAAATAAATGAGTCTAAATAAGCATGGGTTTAACCCCTCCTATTTCAGGGAGTCTTCAGGGAACATGGTTAGCCATACCTTGGCCCTCTCTTTGATTGCTCTGTATCGTTCCTGAAGATCCTGGAATTCTAATTGGGTGGCATAGTGTTCTGTCATGCCAGCCCCTTTGAGTTCTATGGTCTCCAGCAAACTGCTGTAACTCAGCACTTCTTCACTTAGTAACTAGAGAACATTTAAAAGAAAATAAAGGAGTTACCACGTATACCATTCTATCACTAATACTGCTAAAATTAAGATATTTTAACTGTGTAGTTGACAAGTGATCTTAGATTATCTATCTATAGATAAGTTGATCAAGAGACCCATCTATATCTATCTATCTATCTATCTATCTATCTATCTATCATCTATCATCTTTCTATAAAGTGTGTGTGTGTATTCGATATCTGGCTCAGAACTTTGTCTGAGATACTGATTCCAAATAACTTTGATATCTCAAACTTAATTTGTCCAAAAATGGGCTCCCGATCTTTACTCCACTCCCATTCCTCCCCAGCCCCCACCAAACCCCAAATCCCCTTCTCCTTCAGTCTTTTTTCAAGCAGTAAATGCCACCACATGCCACCCAGATGGCCATCTTAGAACACTGGAAGTCACCCTTTCTCCCTGCTCTCTGTCATTCCAGCCACAATGAAATCCTGTGTCCTGACACTTGTCCTCGTGTGTCCTGCAAACTCCCTAGCCCATGCTGCTACTCTCTCTTATTGGACTTCTGCAATATCCTGCCAGGTAGATTCCCTGCCACCAATTCTTGCTGTTTTCCTTTTCCCCACTCCACACAGCAGCCTGACTGAAAAAAGATTTTAAAACTGTAAATGGAATCCTGTCACTCCCCGGCTCAAAGCATCGGCTGTCTTCCCCAGGCTGTCAGGATCGAGGGGAAATCCTCAGGCTGGGCCACATGGCGATGCGTGGCCAGGGTCCTGCTCCTCTGCCAGCTCACCTGTTTATTCTCTATTCCAGCAACAAGTGGCCTTTCTCTTAGTTCCCTTCTTGGGCCAGACTCTCTCCCTCCTCAGGGCTCATTGTTCCATCTGGACTGCTCTTTTCTCACCTCCTCCCCAGATTAATTTCTCTGCATGACATTCCTTTTGGCATGGTCTACAAGTCTGCTATTTCAGAGAGGACTTTTCTGTCCCTCCCTCAACCCCAAGCAATCTGCAATAGCTCTGTGCACATTACTCTTTCACAGCTTTCTTTCTTCATTGCACTTATCCCCAGTTATAATTATTTATTTATTCATGCACTCAGAAGAGTATTTGTGTCTCCACCAGAATACAGCTCTTCTCTGTTTTATTTACTTAGAATTGAGCACAAACCTGCACGTAGCAAGATCTTAATCAATATTTATTGAATAGATGAATAATTTAATTAATTAGGCAATAAATCATTATCAAATATTATAAGATAGATAATTATGATTATATTAATTTTCAGATGCATAAATGAGACCCTAAAATGTTAAGTAATTTGGCATAGGTCCCATAAGGCAATTTAGTCATTCAAATAACTCTTATTCAGCATATGCTCTGTGTCAGACAGAGAGCCAAATGGTGGGATATTAAAAAAAAAAAAAAAATTAAGCACCTTTATCTACTAAGGGAGAGAGAGATGTGAGCATATACTGTATATAATCAATAAAGAGATATGAACAACAGAGAACAGAAGAACTAAGTAAGCTTAGGGTAGTGGTGGTATTGTAGCAAAAAGACTTCTGTCAATTCAGAAAGGTGAGTGGAAGGTTGCTGGTTGCAGAGGCAGAGTTAGATCATTACTGTAGAGGCATAGAATCTTTGTTCCATCTAAAGTGGCATTTTCAGGAAGTAGTGAGAAATACAGTAAGGCTGAAGCATGGGTGGAAGGAGGGTGGGAGAGTGAAGGAAATGAGGGTGACAAAGGAAATTGTTAAAATTCTTACAAACTAGATGAGGAAGACTGGTTGGATACCATAGACAATGGGACAATGGGGCCCTGAAGCAGGAAAGTGAGACATTCACCTTTATATGAAGAGAACAGTAGATGGAGACAAGAGACAAAATGAGCAGGTAGGAGTCTGTTGAAAATTAGGAAAAGAAGGATGGATTATAGTCAGGAGACATTTCTGAAATAAAATCAGCTGGACCTAATGCCTAATTCGAAGTGGGGATGAGAAGGAAGGAGCTGGGGATAATGAAGTTTCTAATTTAGGATATTCAGCATGGGGTGACACAAATGAACTGAGATTGAGATTATCAGAATTTGAAGGAATTGGGGGGTAGAAGTAATAAGTACTGCTTAGGATGTGATAAGGTTGAGGTAGAACAGGTCATCCAGTAAATATGCCCCCAGGAGTAAGGATATAAATCAAAGGTCTCCAAAATTTTATGTTTGATTACTACTATGAACAAAAGGATTCAAGAACATATCCTCAATATCTATCTATCTATCTATCTATCTATCTATCTATCTATCTATCAACTTATTTAAAAACATATATGTAGCACTATACTAATATAAGCATGAAAATGTACAAAAGTAAAGTACAAAAGATGTGATAAAAAGAAAGCATTTTTACTTCCTAATGATGAGTAGGCTAAAGATAATAAAAGATATTTCAAGTTGCCAAATTTTATATGTATCATAGAACATGTATCATAGAACATCTATGAAGTTTTCCTGGAAAAGGAGATTTTCACTCACTAATAAAATCGTCACAAACAAAAGTCTGGTTTAAGGAGCCACTAGAAATTATAGTAAAAGCCCAAAATACAGTTTATCTATGCGTATGGCCCTAGCACACAGGTAGTCATATTTTCACTAACTTAGGCATTCTGAAGAAGCCTGCCAGAGGACAAACGGAATCTGAAATCCAGCTCCCACCTTGGCTTTTCCCAGGGCTGTTGTTTTCTCCCGCAGTTCCGCGTACTGCCTTTCAGATTCATTTAGGCTGGCTTCCACACTGTCCATCCAACTGGAAAACTGTCGAACATCATCCTGATAACTTGTCCACTTAGAAAGAGCTCCTTCGAGTTGACTGAAAGGTATGAGAAAGGGCAATAATCTACATCATTGAGAAGCCATATAAGTCCAATCTGTCCAATCTCTCTTATGGATCTGCTCTGTCCACTCCACCAGCAGGGAGCCCACAGATCGGACAGGGGCCAGGTGGGGGGTGGGCCGGGACGGCCAGGGCTCATCAAATCTGAGTCTGGGTCCCTGGCAAGCATAACCCCAGGGAGCAAGGGATGGTGAAGTCCAGGCTGACAGGTGGAATAGTGGGACTGGACATAAAACTTAGAATCAATAAGCAGGTCAACTGAAACCCTGGGGGAGGCTTGAGGGCAAAACTGGGAGAGATCCACTGTGTGAGGCTTTTTAAGCCAAGACCCTCTGGAGGAAGAGAATCAATACTTAACTCCACCAAGTTGAGCAGGACATCCGGAGGAGAGCAAAAAGGAATTAATAAAAGAAGGAAGGAAGAACCAAGCAAGAACAAGCACAGTAACTAACTTGCAGGAGATTTAAAAATCAGAAAATCACAATGGAAAAATAGGGTAATGTTTTCTGAACTGGTCTAACCCTCTACTTCTCTTCCAGATAAATTAAGCATTCCTTCTCTCAATATGAATGTTATGTTTTTGACTCCATTAATCATGTGTGCCTAATTTCACTATCATACTTTGGGCTGTTTTGCAGCAGACACTCTGTGCTCCACCCTTATTCACCCTCCAACCATTCCACTACAGCACCCTGCCAACTGCCAGCCCCATGCCTCCTGGCCTGAGGGCATTCTCTGGTCCCTGGTGCCCGCTCAGCTTGAGCGCAACGTAGGCGAGAAGTGCCAGGGATTGCTGCCCTCCCTGGGAGCAGTCCTCCACTGCCCTCCTGACTCATGGGAGTTTGTTTACAAACATTCTAGTTCTCCAGTCCTCGGTGGGTAACTCTGAGACACGTGTTCTTTGCTGGCTCCCAGCCCTGCCCGGCCAGATTAAGTTCCAGCTGTCTGCTGTGGTAACCTACTTGAGAACATTCCCTTGATCAGCTGCCCTTCCTTCCTCATCTCTCTCCCCCAGCCCCTACTGGTGTTTTCCTGGGGTTACCTCCCAAGTAAACTACTTGGTTTAAATAATATATCTTTATGTGATAAAACCTTTATTTATCTTTTGAGTTTTTAAGCAATGAACACTAACAAAAAGAAACACGGAATTATATTAAAACAAAGGCATGGTATGGCAGGCCAACCTAAATGCAAGATTGTACCTGTAAGTTTATTTTGTTCTAATTTAAAAAAAGAAGAGGAAGGGAGGAAGGAAGGAAGGAAGGAAGAAAGGAAGGAGAGGAGCAGAGGAGAGGAGGGGAGGAGAGGAGAGGAGAGGAAAGGAAAGGAAAGGAAAGAAGGGAAGAAAAATCCAGGAACAGTCTGTTACCATGCTGTTATAAAGATCTTTTGGTAATGGCTTGGCAGGAGTTGGCTTTAGTTTCACTAACCTTTTACAGCGAATTGCTGCAGACAAAAGGGAAGCCCACATATCCTTCACACTCTGCAGCTGCTGCTGGATAGCAGGAATGCCTTCCGGAGAGGTATTCTGCAGAACAGACTCCCCTCTGGTCACTATCATTTTCATCTGGATCTCTTTTTCCTGTTTCACTGATAATAGAGCCTATAAGAGCAAATACAGAAGTCCTTTGTCATTTGCATGTTTAGCATTTCTGTCTTTAAATGTTTCAGAGCTCCTGAAGATGGTAGGATGATAGATGACTGCACTGAGCCATGAATCTCTCAGGCTGACTTCATGGCAGGTAACCAATCCCCAGTGACCTGCTGGTCTCCCAAGTGGCCTCGGCTTCTTATGTCTTAATTCTTCTCTGAATAATCCCTTCTTTCCACTGAAATTTTATTTTACTGGTTTTCTTTTTGCTTTGTTTTGTTTTTTTGTCTGCTCATCAATTTTTTTTTTTATTAGTTTCAGGGGTAGAATTTAGTGATTCATCAGTTCAATACAACACCCAGTGCTCAACACAGCAACTGGCTTTCGATAAGAGAAAAATCGAGTACAATAGAATTCATGCATTTTCAAAGGTCACTGGATGAAGAGCTTTATAATGTTAAGGGCTCCAGCACAACAAGCCTAAAGAAATAGATCAACTGATATGTATTAATCTATACATTTCAAGGTCTTCACAGGCAACTCTTCTTTTTCTATATAAGAAGGAAGTTTGAATTCAAAGTTATAAAACTGGCGTTACCACTTAAAAGGCAAAATTTCATCGTCCTCCCTAATCCGGACGCTGCCAACCCCTACAGATCCAGTGCCACTCTCGCATTGCCATCACATTGTGCTGCGGCAAGAAGGAACTGCTAGCAATTTCTCCCACACCGTGCTTTTTTGTTTTCTTTGGCTTTTGCTTCCACTGGTACCATTCTCAAATCTCAGTTTGGGTATGAAGCTTTCTGAGAAAGCTCTTCCGAATCCTGACCAAGTCCCTCCCGCACGTCCCACGCTCCCTTCCGTGTATCTGCAGCACTAGAAGCACACCCCCTCTGCTTTCACTGTCTTTCCGTGTCAGCCTCCGACCTCAGACAATGAAATCCTGGAGGACAACAACCACATTTTATTCATTTTTGAATCCTTGAAATCAAGACAGAGGACCAATCTGCTGTAAGACACCCAGCATATGACTGTCAGGAGAATGACTGCAGAATAGTTGTTTTATCACAAATGTGAAATAGAACTAATGTGCTGGGATGGGAGAACTGACTGAAGAATACAGGCAGACAAGTGAGTTTGACCAAGATGGGAAATGTCTTGCTCTAAAAAAGTTTCATCGACATATTTTCTAAGAATAAATGTGTCTATGATGTAATTTGAAACTCGCCTCTTAACTATATCAAACAAGTAACCATATTTGGTTGCAATTTTAGCTTAATTTTTGTAAATTATTTATGAGTGGACATGTCTGGAGTCGAACGATTCAGGGATGCTCTGCAAACAGGGTCACACCCACAGAGTGGTCTCCGAGTTGTTGTGGAAGGAGTGTGACATAATCACACCAGACAGAGACTTGAGAATTTTGAGAAAAACAAATTCTGTAAATTAGAGACATTTCTCTATAAAATGCACACCTCAAGCTTAAGCATCCTGCTGTCCAGCACACTTTTGTCGGATGTTGGGTGGCAGTAGGAGTCCAGCATGTGAACCGCATCGGTCAGCCAGTCTTGGAGCTCTTTAATCCCGAGGGAGAACTGATTGTGTTCTGCAACAATTCTATCCAATCTTGACACTTTCTCCTGGAAATGACAGAAATAGTTTTCCAGCTGTCCATGCCACTCTACAGCCTACAGATGCTCAAACTGTAAAGCTAACCATTGGTTTCAAATAACAGCAATCAGGCATAGGGTTCCTGCGCTGCACAAATACGATGCAAGTCTGTATTGATCAGAGATGTGGGAAGTATCTTTGGAATAACTGGGTCAAAAGCAGAACAATCACAACGATAATTTACTGCTCCCCACTTCAGCCACTACCCTTTTTATGAAAACTGTGATATTCTTTTGGAATCAGCAAAACTTCTTCCTAATGCCTTATGCGGGAGATGAATCAGAGTAGTTTCTACCTTTCCCATACCACATTTGGCTCAACTGATACCATGACCATATGACCTACCTTTGTAGCCAGTTCTAAAAGACAACTATCTGAGGTTTTGTAATCACCCTAAATTTCAAAAATTGGGACCATAGATATGACTTATTTATTAATTAAAGGTTATATCCGCCACACTGAAGATTTTATGACTATGTTTACAGCTCTTAAAGCATTCAAAATTCTACTGATTTTTGACTTCTAAATAAATACAAAGGAATAGGAAGATGTCCTTAATTCTCTCTAATTTCAGATATATGCCAGATTTTCTAAAGACAATAAAGAAGTAACTTATTTATAGAAAAAAATGGGTATAAAAATAGACTATTTACTGCAAGACCTATACTAGTATAACTGTCTCAATGATGCTTTATTGAGGACCCAAATTAGCAGACCGAAGTAAGTCCACACTAAAATAGGTGACGCATATTACAGCAGGTTCCCTGTATTCTAAGATCTGAAATGCCGAAGAGAAATACAGGGAACAAATGTTCAAGCCACATAAAGCTCAAGGTAGACCTGCCCCACGAAGTTCAAGATGAGCCCGCATTATACCTGCTGAATGTGCTGAATTAGGTCATAGGAATATACCATTTACTTTTTTCTAAGCTGTTGGAAAAGATATCTAATCAGTTATATGAATCATTGCTGATTTTGAGCTTTACTCTAGAATCCAAAATGAAACTCTCAATCAACACATCCTTGACAACTATGATTTAAAAAATTATCCCAAACTCATTATATGCAATCCACTAAAATTTAAACTGCTTTGAATTCACGTTTTTCTAAAATCACTTATCTGAGATTGTTTAGACCCCAAACTCTGAATTTGGCCTTATGTTTACACTTTGAGTCTTCAAGATAAAAGCACTGGGGAACATACCATTTCAGTATTGAAGAGACTATTTTGTGCAATAATAGAGATGGGAAGTCTCTTCAGTCTTTGAAACCTCCCTGAGTTTCTTTTCAGACAACCATGCTAAGGTGACACAGCGCACATGCATGACTCAGACTGCACGGCCGGGAAGGACACTTACACACCTTATTTCTGACCCCGCACACACCCTCGCACAACCCTACTGAGACTCCAGATCTGTGGCCTCAGTACCCACCCACACACACAGAGCACATGGCGGGCGTTACCTTCGTTAAATTGCTTAGAGCTAGACACTGAGAAGACAGCTGCGATACTCTGTGCATAAAGCTCTTGCTGGCAGCCTGTCCTTCCCACAGCTGCTGAGCTTTCTCTCTTAGCCTGTTGAGCTGAGGCTCGTAGCAGTTTATTTCCTCAAGGACAGACTGAAAAGCACAAGCAAGTTACTATTAAGAGGCTGGGGATAAGCACATCGCAGACGAAGCTTTGGCCCAAAGAACGCGGAAATAAACATGGCGAGCAGTGGGTGTGCCCTGAAGGCTTTGTTATTTCCAGGCTACACACGGTTTAGACTACAGGACGGAAACAGATCACACCTCAAAGGAAAGCCAGAAAACATAAAATCTGTCAGAAATTGGGAAGGGGTACGCTCCATCTCCAGACACCGTAACATAGCTCCAGGGTCTGCCTGAATGCAAGGTGGTGCAGAGGATAGGGGTAAAGACGTGGCTGGAAGGGCAGAGGGTCTCATTACCTGGAGCTTTTGTTGTTCCCTCCTCTTTGCAGGAAGATCATATAGGCGATTGCTGCTTTCCTGCACCAACTTCTCAGTTTTACTCAGCCAGTCCTGGACAGGCTCAGCACTTACTTCAAAGTCCTTCATTTGGATCTTTAGATTCTATGAGGTTTTAGATCGTGTTAGGATAAAAAAAATTGTAATAGCAAGTCCAAAGTCCATCATTTGGCATTGAAAGCCCACCACAGTCTGGCCCCCTTGCTCTTCTCCCCTCTTTCCTTGTTCCTAGTGTATAGAACATTCTATATTTCACCCTAGCCCTGGTATAATTTTTGAACATCCTTTCAGAGCTTTTTAGGCTCAAGTTTTTCAAAAAGGAGTTTTTGCCTCGTTATCCAGCCCACACCAGAGTTCACACCCACTTCTCAACTTTTGTCACATTTGTTGTTTATACAAGTCACTATGCACTTTATCACAGACTGGGTTGGATTGTGAGTTTTTATCTCATGAGGGCATGCCTGGTCTCCACAACTAGCTTACAAGCTCCGTGAGGGGAGGGCCTGGCATATACCATTGGTACCTTGTAGAAATATAAATAAATATTAACAAACATTTTGTCAATTTTGATTGATGATGGGATAAGAAATAGCAATATGGTTTATATGCTTATTATGTATTTAATAAGCAATTTGTTTACTCTAATTTATAAAGATACCAAAAAAAAAAAATACCTAATAGTGTTCTGTGTTTATTACATAAGAAGCTGTGACTACTTTCATAGATACTTTGTAGGTATTAATAGCTGTAAAATGTATTTGATAAAGTTTTATATGGTGCCATTTAACTTTAGCAAAGGTGTCTATATCCACTCTTACTTACAAAAATGCTAGACTGAAGTGAATTTGAAATTTATGTTACCCTGTGAACATACTAAAGGCTTTTAAACTTAAATTCAAACTTAAATTTAAATCAGAGCTTTAGGTAGTATTGTCCAAGAGATAATCCATAAGGGTTAGCCGAAAAATCTAAGTGGCAAGGGCTGCAGGAGCCTGTGGAAGCGGCTCAGGCTTCCATCGGTATCTGATCTGGACCGTCTACAATGTGGGAGAGTCACACCTGCCATGGTCACCTCTTAGGGACACAGGTAGCTGTAGAAGTGCTTTGGAAAACTAAAGCGCTTCACAAACTTAGCTTCTCCTTCTTCCCCGTGCCCCTCATTGAATTAGCTACCAAATCGTGTTGTGTTTCACCTTAGGGATAAATTCTCTATCCATTATCATTTCCTTAATCCAGGCCTTCATCTCTCTCATCTGGACCATTATGAGAAGCTTTCTCTAGTCTTGCAGCTTCCCCATTCTTGTCTACACTGTGGTCAGAGTTGACACTCCAGTAAGTTTATCTCCAGCTTGAAGACCAGTAGGTTCCTCACTCAGTCTTTTACAACTAGGATTTTGAAAGAGAATTAAGCCCTAGTGTCCTAAAGCATCCATTCTATGTAATGAATTAACCTCTCTCCTATGCATCTAAAATGGTATGGGTTATGCTACATCCTTGGGAAAATTGAGAACATAAATAGTGTTCAGGGGTTCAGATTAAAAAAAAACCTTGATAAGAGTCAAGATCAAATTGCTTAGTATGCAAGACATTTCCTATCTTGCCCTAATCTTCATTTCCAATCTTATCTTTGTTGTTCCTCCCACAAAACCCCACGTGGATGTCAAACTTCTCAAAGTGCCCCATTGTTGACACTCACAACACTCTGGCCCTGTACACCCAGTTCCTTCTGCTTGAAATGCAGGTCAGCCTTGGCAAATTCAAACAATATTTAGCCTTCAAATTTCAGTTAAAATGTCACCTTTCTGGTAATTTTCCTTGATTTCTCCAAATGGAGTTACTTGCATTGTTCTTTGAGTGACTACCATAACCTGAATGTATCTATATTATATTGCAATCGTTTCTTTATATACTTATTTCCCTCTCTAGAAAGTAAACTCCCTGAGGAAAGGGAAGAGACTAAACCTTTTGTATTCCTAACATAGTGGCTAGCCCATATTGTTTTCTATTTTATTTCTAATAGAAATGAAGGAAAGAGGGAAGGTAGGAAGGGAGGGAGGGAGGGAGAAAAAAGGGAAGGAAGATAAGGAAGGCAGAAAGCAAATCATTCCTCACCTACCCATTTACTCCTGGACATCTCTTGGACTAGGTAATCATGCAATCAATGCTAGATATACTACCTTCAACAATAAATGCTTCAGAGCTCAGGCAACATTATACTAATGATTTCTGTAAGGTTTTGAGTAAATTTCTAGGCACTGCACAATGGTTATCACTCTCTATTAAATGGAAGATGCCTGCCTTGAAAGAATAGCTACCATTACAGAGAAGAATTACCATAGTCTTGGTCTAGGGAAGAATTGAGGAAACACACATTTTCTCTTTCCAGATATTAATTCTCTATTATTATTCTTTTCCATCTTGCATTAATTATGATCATAATCAAATAAATGATCTGTTCTGCCAGGAAGTGTTGGTTGAAAGGGAAATAATTACTCTCCATGCCACTAAATTTTCCTCTAAGAGAGGACTTGATACACAAAACAGGTGATCTCACAAGAAAAAAACAAAACAAAATAGTTGCATCATGGCAGTAATTATGATTATAATAAATTCAACTTATGTTGTCTCTAGATAAAAGAAATTTGCATAATCATTGGCTCTTTGCATACTTAACTCCTAAAAACCTACTGCATGATATCTGCATTAGTTATAATATACCTTATCATCCATAGCATTTTGAAGTCTTACATGGGTATTTCTGTTCATTCTCCTAGAACGACTTCCAAACTTGAGGAATTTCAAATGAATGATTGAGTGATACTTTTAAAAGTAAAAACCAATTATTTCTGGTGGGACAGTGCAAGCCTGTGATGACAGCCCCTACCAGGCAAGAAGCTCTCGAATTCCTCAGTGAGGTTCCTACTTCAAAAATCAAGCTGTTTCTTAGAGTTGTCCAGTTATCCATTAATATCCAGAGAGGAATGACCAAAATCACTGGCAACCATATTTGGATATATTGAAAGTGTAGTTTTAACTGACAACAATGACTACAACAACAAACTACAGAGAATGTGTCCATCTGCCTGGCTATATTATACCTCTAGGGCAGATTCCTTCTGGTGGAGATTTGAATGAAAATTTTTCCAATCTTCTTTTGCAGTTGCAACTTTGGCCTGGATGCCATCAGCTTTCTCTTTGGTCAACAGAGTACTCAAAAGTTCTCCTTTAGACAGCATCATGTTTAGCTTGTGCTGTCCATTTTCACTTTCTGACAAAAATTCCTACAAAGAAAAAGGCTAAGATTAGGTATAATAAAGTGCTCTATGCTTTAAAATACATTGATTATTTACTTATTTCTTGACACAATCAAAGAGAAGAAAGAAACCATTTTTATCGCATATATTAAATGACTAAGACTCTTTTACCCCTCTAGACATTGGGAATAATAATCTTATGTACCTGATATGGTTATTGTGAAAATTAAATGAGAAAATCTGCTTAGGGTGCTCAGGAACAACGCTTGTCATATATAAGGACTTTTATTAGTTCCTACATCCCTATTAATATATAAAAATAGCATGCTTTGGGGCAAATGGACTAGTTTCTCTTCATATACACAATTAATTGTTGTTTCAAGCAGGGATTTATTTGAAATCTGAGTTTCTTAAGCATGAATTTAATATGCTTATAAAAAGATTTAGAGGCATCTTTTTAATCCACTTAAGCGTTGTTATTAGCATTAATTGTTGGCACTCTTACCTGTATTTTCTGAAGACTTGTTGAAACTTCACTAATATTTTGAGGTATATCAAAACATTTGGCAGTAGTGATTTTTGCATTAACCAACCACTGCTGGAAATCCTTGAAGGCTCTTCGAAATCGTTGCTGTAAAATCTGTTCTCTATTCTGACAGCCCTTGGATGCTTGCAAACAAAGACTAACACCAGGATTTGAAATGTTTAAGGGAAGGAAAAAAATGATAAGATAGATTAAAATAAAGTTTGATAGAATCAACAGTTCTTAAAGTATGCAGTCACATTTAGCAAGGCAGTTAATGATTAATTTATCATGCCTTAATAAACACACTTCTGGCTGCTTATTTGTATAAAAATCTTTTGCATACCAATAAAGGTTCATGCTCACCAATTATATTCTTTAATCAAGCCAGAAACTTTTCCACTGTATGTACTGAGGTCTCTGGAAAATCGACAAAGTTCATTCAGCTGAGACTTAAGATCCTCTATTTTAGGCTCTGCTTTTTGTAGGGCATCCAGTATCTCCTATTAGGAAATAACAAGACAGAGGAGCAAGCACTTAAATTGGGTAGTTTCCACAGCCTCACACTATACATGCATAAATCATATTATAAATTACTAGTGAGGGAAGAACCAACGTAATAGATTCAGTAAATAAATGCATCCTGTTTTCAGGAGTCTTCATGGCAAATAATAGCACTTGGCTTACTTGCATCTTTTTCTAGGATGGATAGGCACTCTGGCAACAAATGTCACCAAGTAATCAAATGATCATGCGGTCAAATAAGTCAAAGTAGGACAAGAAAAAGGAAAGAGAAAATAACCTAAATTGCTTAATAACAGTTTGACTAGGCCATTGGAAGATAGCTATATTGTTCAAAGGTAAAGAGAAATCATTTCCAAGCAAAGAAATACTTATTTTGGATTAATATATATATATATATATATAGAGAGAGAGAGAGAGAGAGAGCACTTGATTTTATGTAGTATATATAGTTAACTTTCACACTAAAAATGGCTTATAGCCCACAAGTCTGATTTAACTAGTAATCCGTTCATTTCATAGTTTTATTCACACAGTCATCCAATATTTGCTAAATGTCTGCTATGCGCCAAGCATTTTTCTGAACTCTAGGACTCCCCACAATGACTGAAGATATGAATCCTGTACTTGAAAAGCACACAATTTAACAGATGAGAGAGACACATGAATAATCACAATACTGTGAATACCTAACCCAACATAAGGTCTTGAGACTTGACAAGTACATCTCTAAAATCAAGGCCATGATCCCCTGAGTTACACACGGTGCTCTTGCGGGATTGTCACAAGGAGCAAATGAGATCACAAATGTCAAGTGTTTTGCACAATACCTGGCACACTGATAAATGCCGAACTAGTAAAAACAGCAGGTAAACAATGCCCAAATATTTAAGCAGGACTGTATAAATAATGATATCTCCATAGGAAAAAAAATTAATTGAGGAGAGCCAAGAAGATGAGTGACGACTCAGATAGCTGTTGGTGTTACTATTCTTGTTCTCAGATTTTTATCTAGACATGGCCTAGATTTGTAGGAAAACCACACCTCTCAACAAACCAGGTCTGTGTTGCATTCCTCATCCTAGTAAATGGCTCCACCGTCCTCCCACTGATCTAAATCAGAAAACTAAGCCACATCTTGGCCTTGCCAAGAGACAAGAGACAACGAGGTGCAGTCTGTTCCAGTGACTTTCCCTCTGCACCGACTCAGTCTCCTTTTGCACATCTGTCATTTCTTTCTGGAATGGCACAATGTCCTCTCAATTTGAAACCTGTTCTCCAGTTTCTCTCCTATGTTTTCTTGTTCCTCGCTAATTTTGGATCCTGGGACTGTTCCTCCACCTCACCTATCTGGTCAGTTTGTAACAGACTTCCAGACTCAGCTCAAATAACAACTCCTCTAAGGACTCTGCCTTCCTTTGCACCTCTTGATGGGGGCTTCTCACTTGAGGACACAGCACCTCATCAGTTCATCACAATCAATCATCCCTATTGGCTTTGAACTCACTGGCCTTTCCACCTAGACTGGGATTCTGAGAGAGGTGTGGTGTTCTCTTGGTTTTAAAATTATTTATTTATCCTAGTGTCTGGGCTAGAGGAGTCTAAGATATTTTTATTTATAAAATTCATAATAACTAGAAAGTTTCTCTCTGAAACTCCAAACGCTAAACTAGTAGCTACTATTTTATACTACATTGTATCTTTTATTTAAGCAAGAATTTAGAACTGTAGAAACTTAACCATATACCAAAAGTATAAAAGCAAACAAACAAACAAAACACAAAACAAAACAAAACAGAACACCTGAGATTCAAAGTAGTCACTTATAAAATAGATGATATCAAAAGAAAAAAGCTTCGGACCAAAATTTTACACTAAACAAATTTCCATAACTTCATCACAAATTAAAGCATTTTAGTAGAGTCTTTCATTATATAAACATCAGGTTAAATATTTCTGTTTCAGTTAAGTACTAGAATGTATTTTTTCCCTTAGAGATTATAAAGGTTAAGAAATTGGCTAAATTTCAAACACTAATAACCCAATAGATATTAAGAGATGAATTTTGTAAACACAGCAAACACAATTTTTTGTAACATGACTTTATATATAGATGATGATCCATTTTTACATTTTGAAATATTTCTTGGTTATCATCACTTAATTGCAAAAGAGGAAGTAAACACTTGTGAAGGTTTGTGACTATTATGATTGTCAACAATGAGAAGCCCTCCCCAACAGCAAAACAATGCTGTAAGAATCCTAACAAATTCATTATTTTGTAAAACTTTTCTTATGTATTCATTGTAATGGAAGTATTATCTCCACTTAAACATTTTTAAAATTTTTTTACCAACTTTGATTGAGATATAATTGACATATGACATTGTAACAAGTTTTAAGTATACTAAGGTGTGCTAATTTGATACATTTATATATTGCAAGATGATTACCTCCCCCCCAGCATTAGTTAACACCTCTATCCCATCCATAATTACCATTTCTTTCTTATACCAATAATAAAAATAAGAGAAAAGCTGAGCATTGAGAGGTAATGTACTATTGTCATCAAAAGCATGAGCCAAACCTGGAAGTAGATCTAAGCAGAGGACTGTCATCTTTGAATTGTCAGTAAAACTGAAAACCAATATTTACTTTTTCATTATCACATGAATGTTTTATAGGTCTCATGTACAATTTTGACTAATAGTATCTATGCAAAGAATAATGATAGATCAGAATAGTAATATAATTTAAATACCACCAAATCTTTCTTTTTAAAACTGTCACTCATATTAATGGTAGGGAAAGGAAGAGAAACAAAATAGATATTTAAAAATTATAACTGATTTTTTTTCTATCAGAGTGACTAATTCTGACCACATGCAACAATTACCAACTTCCTTGTCTCCCTTTTACAGAATTGCTTTCTACACTTTATTCTGGTGCTTAAATCTAAAAGATGAGACAGGCATCAGGAAAAAAAATAATGAGCTAGAAACATTATAAATAAAATAGCCTAAAGAGATAATAATAAAGTTTTATTTCATGGTGTGCTATATTTGTTTGAAATACTTGATTTAAAACAAGACAATGCTGGGAATACTACATGACTTTCTTACTGGCTGAAGCTATTTTGAAATGATTATAACATAAATAGAAACAGAGAAGTTTACTTCACTGAAACTTCCTTTTAAGGACATCCATGGTTCCGAGTGTTATAAAACTGCAAATAACAACAGTGTTTTGAAGATACCATTTAACAGTAAAAGGAAGGATTTCAAGCTTCTGTTCTTTCTTCACGATCCTTTCTACGCTTTGTTACATTCATGTTCTGAGAGAGATGCCATTAGTTAAAAAAAAAAAAAAAAAGAGGTCGGAAGACAACCCGTGAGCATGACACAGGAGTTATGTTGACGGGTTAATTCAAGCACAGCTGTTAAAACCACCCCTAGGAGAGCTAATCAGGGTGAAAACTAATAGTTGTGCTTTAGGAGATTACCAAATGCTTCTTTTAAGATATAACTTCAATCATTTAATTGTTGGAAATAATTCACTGGCAGAAAATCAGCTATGACTCTCCGTCTATTTATGCCTCTACCCACAGGCTAGTTTTCAGGCTGAATGGCTGAATAGAATATTACAGACTCTTACGCCATAAGAATGAAAGTAAAATGTCTGCACGAACAATCCATGTTTCCTACAGTAAATCATAACTCCTCCTCCCCACATCTTTAGTTTTATAGTAGTTTGACTTAGGAGAAAAGGAAACAAATCAAATTTGAAAATTTAGTTAGGTAGATACTTATTTCTTTTTAAGTCTGAATGGTGCATGTTTTTAGTTAGCAAGGATTTTTTTTTTTTTTTTTTTAGCAACAGTGAGAACCAAACAAAATTGTTAGCATAACCACCAACAGAAAACAGGGAGCCAACTTACTTGTCCTTTCTGCCAGCATTCCACTATCTCCTTATCGGTGTTCTTGCCTTCCAGGAGGGCTAACTGCTGGGCCCAAGTTGTCAGAAGGGCACTGAACTGATCCAGCGCCTGCTCCAGATGAGCCACCTGGCCCGAGAACTCCTGCTCCGAAAGGGCCATTTGGCTAACCAGGTTCTCCAAGCTGGTCTGCGTTTGGAGTACACTGTCTTCCCACTGCTTCCAGTCAGCTCGCAGGGCCTGCATCTCCGTGTCCACGAGCTCACACCCACTGGCACTTGTGTTCTGTTTCACTGCTGGAGCCAGCGACTCCACTCTGCCTCGGCGGCTTGCCCCAATCTCTCTGGAATCCATCAGCTCCTGTAATGGAATATCGTCATGGCAACCAAGGAGGCTGTGAGTCACTTGGGCTGCAAGTTTACAAATGTGTGCAGAGGGGGACCCTGTCCTGCGAGGAAGTTTTGGCAAGTGTGCCACAAGGACCGGAATCAACTCATCCACCCACCCCTGAGTTGGAAGAGCAGAGGGTTATCATCGTGAGCACTGAGGTTTGTGGCAAAATGAGCTGCGGAATCCCGCAACCTCCTGGAACAGACTAGACGGGGATCCTGAAATCAGGCATTGTTTGAATATGTGAAATTGTTTTGATAGTGATATAAACATTCGCCCGTAGTGTGTTTCTCCTATAATTATGCAAATCTATGTTTCTCCCTAAGTTGATAGACGAATGACCAAGGACTGCGGCAGAACTGTGCTCTGCTCAGCGTCTGTGCTCCGTTTCATTTTCTTCCAGAAGATGGTGGCTTAAGTCGGTTTCAGGCTATGAGGAATCAGGCCGAGCCATCACAACCAAGGAATGAGCCCTACTCAATTTCAAACACTTCAGTACCTTAAATAAACATTTTTATAGTAATTAAAACAAATAAACCACAGACCTACTTAGTCAAAAGTTCAAAGTAACTTTTAGACTGGGTTTATTTATTGCTATTATTTTTACTTTTAAGAAACTCACCAGAAATTTAATAATTTAGGTATAACTTTTGGGCTCAAAGCACACAAATACCCTAAAGGATAAGATAAAATTCAAATATGCATTACAAATTAGGTAAAATAGTGGCATTTCTTTCTGAGAACAGATTCTTCTACTGAAATTTCTCTCACTGAATTCATCATCTGGTGTTTATATATTTACATATCTATTGCTCAAGTTAGGATTTTGTTAGTATTAATAAAAATTATGACTTCTGTCCTGGATTAAATAGAAGAAAAGATGATTATTAGGGAAAAAATTTCAAGATGAAAATCAGTTACAGATTAACGAGTTACAAAAAATAGGAATGTTAAGTATGAAGCATACTGTGTTAAACATAATCTGTCTTAACTAACCTACAAATATAGTTCATATTTCACTAGATTCGCTTGAAATAAATATAGCTTCTCATAATTATATATAAGAGCCACATTTTAGTATAGATCATTTAAAAATATTTAGTTATATTGTAGTCCAAGGGGCAATCACATGAATCTTACACACAGTTAGCATTTAATATACACACACATCCTTTCCTCAGCAGCAGGATTCTAAAAACCTGCCTTGTTTATCAGTGTATATAGTAAGTAGTTATTTGGTGAAAAAATATATATATAGCTTTTTAAAAAGAGTTATGTCTAATTATTGGATTTAAATACTTATAATTTGCCTTTATGACTAATTTCAAATTTGGAGTTAAGAGGGTATCAATAGTCAAAACACAGTTTCCCAAAATACTCTCTAACACATTATCTCAGTTTTCTTTGGCATGAAAATGGGACATTTCAATATTTGCAACCACTAATTCCACTCATCCAGATTTTGAATAAGAATGTCATCATTTTTAAAAAAGATTTTATTTGAGAGAGAGAGAGAGAGAGAAAGAGTGTGTATGCGCACACGGGGTGAGGACTGGAGGGGCAGAGGGAGAAGGAGAGAGAATCTCCAGCAGAGCCCACACTGAGCACAGAGCCCGATGTGAGGCTCAATCCCAGGACCAATGAGATCATGACCTGAGCCAAAACCAAGAGTCGGATGCTTAACCGACTGAGTCACCAAGGCACCCCAAGAATGTCATCATTTTAAAGTTTTTTTGAAATGACTTGAATACGTATTTCCTTGTTTTGGATTTAACTATTTAAAAATATCATATGCACACACACCCTTATACACACACATATTTGGCTTCGAAGTTGCCTATTCTTGGTGGTTACTCTTGGGAGTGGTGAGGGATGAACTGAAAGACAGAGGAGGTACTTACTTACTTCCTCCAAGATTCCTCCTCACCCACGTACCAGCCTCCAGTAAAGCCTGACATGGACTTCACTTTCTCCTTCCCAAATTCCAATTTCTTCCTGCAACCTCCTTCTCCTACATTTCCCATATTTTTGGAAGTATTTTATAAAGTGTTTTTAAAAAAAGAGCATAAAGTCTAGACCATCACTCTTGACTTTTCCCACACTGTCATTCCACAGCCAATTAAATCACTCATTTTCCAAATCTATTGAATTTTCTTATTGAGTGGACTCCATGTGTCAAGCATAATGCTAAATGTTTTATGTTCATGGCCTAATTTAGTCCTCAAAACCACTTGGTGAAGCAGGTACTATTGTTATTAATTTACCAATTAAGAGGTTGAAGCTTGAGGACATCAAGTGACTTGCCCAACACAGCTAGAAAAGCAGTAGAGGGACAATACAGCATCAGGGTCTGATTCTAGAGCCTAAGCTCTAAAAGTATTGTGAGCTGTCATTACATTTAATGTATTATTTTATAAACATCAGTTTGTGCATCATTGTTCCCAACTTTACTGCAAGTTCCTTGAAGGAATGCACAACCCTGGCTGAATAAATGGATAAATGGATAGATGAATAAAATATTAGTGAGAAATGTATCAAAGAAGTATTTTAAAGAATCACACAGATAATAAGAACTTCAAAAGGTGCTTTATCTCTTTTAAAACCTACATGGTCACTGTAAGATTTAAATAATACTTTCTAAGCATGTAAAAATAAATGTAGTTATTACTCTTATCATCAACTACTATTTTTAGGACTTTTATATTCTAATGTCCAGGGATCAGAACACGGTTTGAATCTTAAAGTCCTGACCACAGTTATGCTATTTATTCCCAACATTTCCTCATCTACTACTAAATCACTTAGGATTTCATTATTGCTTAATTTTTAGATTAAAATCCTTTATTTTCATGGGGGGAAATTATTGTAATGTAATATTCAAATAACTAGAAATATACTTGTTCTAGCTCTCTCAGATATGTGAATTTCTATTTTTTAAGTTGCCCTTGTGAGGAGTAAACTAGGTGATAATTTTAATGTCTTTTAAAGCACTGCTTTCCATTACGTTCTTGTACTGTTGGCTATTAAAGCAGAATAAAACATCTACCATGACATTTCCAAGTTATTGCTCAAATACATTTAACTAAGTTATGTTATAAATTTCCTATCACTGCGCTGGAAAATAGTGTCTGGTTCCATCAGCCCATCAAGCTAGCATATATTTCGTAGTCTCCCCGACTATGGCCATAAGCACATTTGCATGTGGAAGTATACACAGACGATGTTCCATTTTGCTCACAAATGTCAAGTGTTTGAATTCCTTTTTTTCCCTTGCTTATGTTTATAATTTGTGAGGTGCAAGGTAATAAACATCAACAAATAGAAGATAGGGAACATTTTAAGTAACAACCTTATCCACGGAATCTTCATCACAGGTATGTCATACTCAAGAACCAATGAAACAATGAAGTTATAATATCTGTGTACTTTCTGACCTTGATTTTAGACAATTTCTTCTGGGTGGCTGATGAGTCTCCAGACATATCCGACCACCGGTGGAGTTCTTCCTTTGCTGAATGGAGCCAATCCGTGAATTCCTGGACTGCATCTAAATACATGAGGTGATCTTTCACAATCTCTTCCACTTTCCTCATCTTTTCCTGGTAGACAAAGAAAAGGTTACTTTAACAGGCATTACTAAGAATATGAAATCAGATAAAACAGCAGGTTTCTTAATGATTTCAGAAGATTTCATTCCTATTATTGAACTTTCTGTTTAAATCTTAACATGAAAACATCGAATCTTAATTAGACTGCACATAAGGAAGCAATGATTTTCCTTTAAATTTACTTTAGTGTAGGTTAGAACAAAAATCTATGCTGAATGAATGTTTACTAACATCCCTCACTAATAATCCACTTAATAATAATTACTATAATAACTATTCTTATTATTCAGGCAACAATACAGTGTGTTATTACTGTATTATTACAGTGTAATTACTATGTACAGTATTCTGCACAGCACTTTAAGTGCATTTTCTCATTTACTCCTCACAACATCCCTGTGATGTAGATACTATTATTATCACTATATTGTAGGAAAGGGCATTTACAGAAGTTACAGAGGTTAAGTAACATGCCCAAAGCCAGACATACAAAAGAGGGACAAAGCCAGAATTCAAGTTTAGGTCTTTTTGACTCTAGAGTCATAGAGCTTAACAATTATCAAAATACAAATTAAGATAAACTAATACATAAGTTTAAAATTATGGTATTAATAACACAAAGAGAGTTCCTAAAAGGAAAACCAAGAAAAAGACATTGTCACAAATACACAAAAGAAAAATCATGGGGGAAAGTAAAGATTCAGAGAGGGAAATAAAAACAATTTTGATATTATATAAAGGAGCCTATATCTGGAGAATAAGAATAGGAAAAGGCAGTTTATACTGCGGTGAGAAATGCATGAAATACATTGTACATGATTGAAATCTGGAAGTAAATAGACTTGTATTTAATACAACAAATACAAACAGCAACAAAAGAAAAAGAAGTACAAATACTGACATTTGAGGCTCAATCTTACAAAGAAAAGAAGTGGACTGACCAACATCCTAGATGGAGAAAGATAAAAAACAAAGAATAAAAAATAATTCCAAGACTGCAGAAAGAGAAGGATTCATGGGCATCCATAGGTGAGTATGGTCTTCTTGTAATAACTGTTCACTAAACGTACAAATACTTTAAGGGCAGCCGGGTCCCCTATAATTTAACCCACAGTATATATTTTTTTTATTTATTAGAGAGCCAGAGAGAGGGAGTGGTAGACAGAGAGGGAGAGAGAAAATCTTAAGTAGGCTCCATACCCAGTGCGGAGCCCAACGTGGGGCTCCATCTCACAACCCTGAGATCATGACCTGAGCCAAAAACCAGGAGTCAGATGCTTAACCGACTGAGACACCCAGGCACTCTGAGCCTCTAGTATATTCTTTACCTGAACCTTGAAGTTTTTTCTTCAATATAAAACACTAACCTTGGAAACGGTGATTATATCATTAAACTGTGTTTTCAGTTCCTCTTGAGCTGTTTCCTTGAAAGATTCATCCTCTGTCTTCTGGTAGAGCTCCCTGGATTTTGAGGTGAGACTCTGCAGGGCTCTGGCATGATCTTCTGCCTCAGATAAGATGGACTGGAAGTGGTCCAGAAGGGAAAACTTCTCCTTCAGACCCGGCTGCAGTTGCAAGGGATGCTCTACTTTTTGATCCGCTGATTCCATCCACTGCTCCAACTGGTTTTTCCACTCTAGATAGTCATTCCATTTGCTAATCACAGACTCCAAAGTGCTAGAATTAATGTGACATATTACAAAAATAAGTTATCTTGACATCTCGGCTGAAACCAAGTATGAGGGCACTGCATCCATGTAAGCTGTTTGATTGAATGCTATCCTGTGATGAAAACATGGCTTTTAAGTGCAGGGAGAAACACTACCTCTCTGACCCACAACGGTTTCTTCAAATGAAAATAAATCTATGTTGAATTTGAAGTAAGATGTTATAGTCATAGAGGCATCTAGAGGTTTGTCTTCCAAATGCCAATTGACCTAAATAAACAGACAAAGTTATGAGTTTTGTTGTTAAAACATCAGCCCACTGGGGCACTAATTAAATTTTATTTAATATATATCATTCTTATTTTTCTTGGACACAGTTTACCTTATTCAAATTAGCTGATAACTATTTATTAACTAGCATTCAAAATTTAAGGTATTCTTTCAAAGTAAATAATATCATTAGATTGATTTTCACTTTAAGGATATATATGCACAGTGTTTAGTGCTTCTGAGTTGAACGTGTGAAGGAACAAAGGCTTAATGTATTTATAATATAAGAAACATAGTCACATTAAGTCATATAAGTAATAGTCAAGTAAACAGCTCTCTAGATTGTCAAGTAAAAGGCTCTCCAGACCAGCATCTTTAAAAACTATTCTAAACTCATCCTCAGTGACCATTCCGAGCATCCCATGCATATAATCCTATGATCCTGGAGTTAAATCTGTGGTAAATGTACTTACAGCATCTCCTCAAATTGTTCCTTTTGCATCCATAGAAACCTCAACATAAGTGCTTTGAAGTGCCATTCTTTCGTCAAAGAATTTTACAGAAAGTACAAATCAATCTTGCCTCTCCAGAAGCAACTCCAGGCCCTGCATCCTCCTACAGTCCCACAGTATCTTAGTAACACAATCTGAGTCAGTGTTTTAGAATGCACACTACCCTAGCCTCTGAGACTTAGAGAGGAAAAACTGTTTTGATTCGTTATTTTAGCTCAATAATTGGAGCACTGCTACTGCTCAGCATGTGGTTGTCAAATTTAATTTCTTGCTGAAAAGGAAGAATCAAGGATTTGAATCTGCTTCTTGTATTTAACGTTTTATTCCAACATCCGAAAACTATTCACCCACATTGTTATTCACTTTTCTGGAGCTGGCCCGTTGCCAAGCATGGGGAGGGTTAGTTCATGCTCCAGCAGTTCACTCTATCAGAACCATGGGATCTGATTTTTTTTTTCTTTTCTGGCCATTATGAGTTATTACTGAGATTTAAAGTCCTGCTGACTTTGGGAGTCACCACTTACGTTCCATATTCAAAGAAACAAAACAAAACAAAGCTTCCAAAATTTTAGTCATAACCATGCTTCACTGTTTACATTGGAGTGGGTAATTGCAGTGTTGCTTTGTTTAGTTTTGTGATGAACTTTAATCTTTTCTTTATCTATTTATTATGCTATTCATTCATTTATTATTAAGCACACACTTCTTCAGTGACCTAACACTCTATATTGCTTTCAGAATATGGCTTCTGGAAGGTAATTTAGTATAATTCTGACTGCAGGTCATTTGTCCAACCAGCTGGCCAGATTATTTGTGGATACTTGGAAAAGAGAGGAAGGTGGAAATCTCCCACTCATAAATGTAACAGCAACAACACCACCTGGTGTAACACTCAGTATCTTCTCTAATTACTCCTCAGTGGCTGGTACAGGGCTTCTCAACAGGGGCACTAGGAAATCCTGGGCAGGCTGACTGTTGCTGTGTGAGAATGTCTCCATGCACTGCAGGATGTAAGCTCTCCTGGCCATGTCACTAAATGCCAGGCATGCACCCATCACTATGACAATCAAAAACCCTACACACATTTCCATAGCCCCATTGTGGGTGACATGACTTCTGGTTGAGAAAAAGATTCATACTTAAGCTCAATAGTTGCTAATAAATTAATTTCCTGTATGTTCCTCTAAAAAGGGAAAAGTTATTAAAGACTTGCTTTGATGAATTGAAAGGAGGTATCTTACTGCGCCCATGCTGTGTACAAGATGCCATGAGAAATATTATGGGAGATGAAAATATTACACACCCACACACACACGTACACAAAACAAGCAAACAAACAAAACTATCTTTGCCATTACAGAAAATACAATCTAGGCAAAGACAAGCAAGCATACAACTAGCTAAAATAATATGCTTGGTAACTTTACTGCAGGATACTTTCAGCACTATTTCATCATTTTACTAAGCCACTGGGTTTTACTTAGGCAAATAAACACTGAAAATAGGCTCCGTACCTCTGAGCACGGACAGAGGAGCTCATGATGTCAGCCCACACGTCTTTAAGGGTCTGTAGCTGAGTCTGAATCACCTTCTGACCTTGTTTGTTGCTACTTCTCAAGGCCTGTTCCCCTTTGCCAATGGCCATATTCAACTTAACTTCTCCTTCACCTTTCATCAGGAGAATATCCTATGAAGGAACAGTGAATACAGGTCAGTAGGAATATTAGAACCTTCTCATATTTTCAGGAACTGTTATGTTTCCCATGAGAATCAAGGTAGGGAATACCTTACTTACTTTATTTTTATTTATTTTTTTAAAGATTTTATTTATTTATTTGAGAGAGAGAGCAAGCGAGCAAGCATGAGTGGAGGGGGAGGGGCAGAGGGAGAGAGAGAGAAGCAGACTCCCTGCTAAGCAGGGAGTCCGACGCGGGGCTTGATCCCAGGACTCTGCTCCCAGGACCCTGAGATCATGACCTGAGCCGAAGGCAGACGCTTTAACCAATTGAGCCACCCAGGCACTCCTACCTTACTCACTTTAAAATGAAAACACAACAACAACAACAATAAAATGAAAACACAACAACAAACCTGTTGCACCCTATTGCAATATGATACTTTATTAACTCCAATTTAAATTCTTGGAAAACTTGGGGCCACTAACCTAGAAACTGTACATTTATTGAATGTTGGTTTCAAAGTAAAAATAAATTATTTTGAAAATGAAGGCACACTTGTCAAAAACCTACCAGTCCCCTACCATCACCGCATGGCTAATTTCTATCTTCCCAGGTCCCCTTCACTGACTGCAGTCTGGGCTGGTGGCCTCCCTGTGTTTGCAGGACACCCTTGTTTGCTTCAATCATGACCCCTGACTACATGGGGTACTGCAAGTTACAATTTACAGGTTAGTCTCTCCCACTGGACTGTAAACACCTAGGAAGCCAGCACTAATTTTCATCTCTGTTTTCCTAACAAGTGCTTGGAGTAGAGTAAATATTCCACAACTTTTGCTGAATACTTACTAAGTGGCATTAAAAATTATTTTAAAGCTATTGAAACAAAAATGTTTCTTTACAAAGGAGAAACATATCCCTTTTTGCCAACATCATCTTTTCCTCCAATCCCTTATCCTCCATATCTCTTTTGCCAACATCATCTTTTCTCCATTGGGCCCTCAAATCTTCATTTAGACGCTCACAGAACAATTGGGACCCAACTCAAACATCTGTGAATCTAAGCAAATTGATCTTCACAAGTTGTCAAGTGTCTGGCTGGTGCTTTGCCTACCTGTATTTGTAACAGCCGCTTTTCCAAGGTGTCTTTGCTTCCAACGGTGCTCTCTGCAGCGGTCAGTCTGTCTTGAATGCCTTTCACCCAGGACCACATGCTCTGCAGGGCTTCCTCCAAGGCCTCGTGCTCCTGCAGGGCCACCTGGCAGCTCCGCAGTCTCTCTTTGGTCATTCTGAGTAAGTTCTGGTAGTTCGTGAGGAGCTGGGAGCACAGGCGTCCTTCTTTCCCAGCACCGTGGCCTTCTTCACTGAGAAGCTGCCCTCTCTGGGAAAGCTTATCCAGAGATTCTCTAAAGAAAACAGAGAAAAAAAATTGAATTCTGACTTTCTGGAGCGCAGCAGAGTGACGGGTGATAGTTGATCCTGGAGAAGTCGCCAGACAAGAGCTCATAGCTGCGTGCCTTTGAAATGAAGATGCCGGGGACTTTCACAGGGCTGGCTCTGCATTCTCTACGACTTCTCTGGATGCAGTCCATATACATCAGGGAATTTTACTCCGTCTGTGCTGTGCCTAGATCCTGGCCCCTGTATTATGAGGAATTCACTTCAGAAAATGGCCCAGGACTGCTTCTCCAGCCTCATCTCTAACATCTCTGTTCCAACTAAATGCTCTAATCCTGAAATGTCCCCAAACCTTCTGCTTTTTGGTGTATACATGGGGATTCCTCCTTTGTGAAAACCCGTCGACTCCCCTCTGCTTTCTTCTAGTTGGCCCTTCAAAGCCCAGTGCAGGCATGACCTCCCTAGGCAGCATGGCACTGTCCCCGAGAGGGAGGAGAGTACAGGGCTCCTCCCCTGTGTGCCCTCTGCCCCTGTTTTCCTCTATCACCTCAAAGACCCTGTCTGTCTCAATCCATAGGCTTTCACCTTCTAGAAGTCAGGGTCTTCTAGAATTCATCTCATATCCCAGGACCCAATACAAAAGATAAACTGCAAAACAAAACAAAACAAAACAAAAACAGTTTCTATCAAAAGGCCATTATGTGAGTGCTGATGGGTTTCTTTGTATCTTGGGTACTTGGCTCATCTCAGTTGGAGTTATGTTAATTAGGTGCAGGACAAGTGTAGTCATATGTGGTTGGGTTGGCTTCATCTTGTTTTACAGAGTTCTGAACTCTGATCAGCTTGTCTCTCAGGAACTCCCCCAAGATACCAGAAGGGAGAGTGCAGATGTGTGAACAGGAGCTCTTGTGAGTACTAGAAAAAGAATACAAACTTTATCTCCTACAAGGTCTGTGATGTTTTTTGGATCAGCTACCAAGGACATAGCATCCTGTGGCCCTCTAGGAGATGTATTATTTATATGATATTGCATCCACTCTAAATTACATTTCTTATAATCTGGTAAGACAAGAAGTTGGCTTAAGCAACTATGTGAGTTAAATTCAGGACAATGTATATCACTTGTTACTACAAAAAGAATTGCTTAATGGGTGATAAAAGTTCAATAATTCTCAAATCTGGGGTACTTTAAAAAAGGGCATCCCCCCAAGATTTTGAGTACTTGAAATATTATGATGAAAGTCCAGAGTGCTAGGAGGATCAAGTGGCCAGCAAGTGACAAGTCAGGTGACTCAGCTGGAGAAGCTGGGTGAGCAGCAGAGTACATTAAGATTGTCTGGGGAAGTAACCAATTACACAGAGCCTAGCAGCAAGCATACTTAAGGACTCTTAGCATCTGATCCTGGAATATCAGAGAGTTACAGCTCAAGAAGAATATATGAAGTCATTTTAGAAGTTTGGAATAAAGAGAGAAACAGGTCTGACCATGTTACATTGTATCTAGACCTGATTTAAAAAGCAAATAAAATGCAGTGTAATTTTCAAAAAGTTAAAATGATACTGTTATCCCATTAATTCAGCAAATATTTTCTTTTTCTGGCACTATATCAGACATTGTGACTATAACAATGATAAAGACCTAAAGATCCCTGGCCTTGAGAAACTCCCTGTCCAGGGTTGGCATGTACAGAGTCAACCAGAGTTTACCCCATGGGAAGAGCTCACAGAGACGGGACTGAAGCATTCCAGGGAATAACAGTCATCAAACTTGCACACCAATAAGAACTGTCATATGGGTCATGTTTATGTATTTGTTTACATGTTTGTTTTTTAAGGCAAGGAATACTAGGCATATTTGACCCAAAAGAAGACTCAGCAGAAACAAGGAATGAATATGATCAGAATTAGACTTGAATTGATCAGTGTTGCTGATTTGTCTGATCAAGCAGGCTAGGTGCTGGCCTCTGCTGCTTCACAGACGGGGTATCTGCTCTTCAAGAGGATAGATCAGAAGTTTGGGTCAAGCTGTACTCTAAGTATCAACAAAGCGATTGATAATGCCAGTTGGATTATGAATTTAGGGAGCAAAGCCCTGAAGCTGGTGGAGTTAAAAGCACAGTCCAGAGAACTTTGCCTGGGCCAGGAGCCAGAAATGTTTGCTCCGTTGGAAAACAACGAAGAGACAAATACTGTAGTGGAGAAGAGGAACCTCCAGGAAGTCAGACTTAATGACCATACCTTTTGCTTTACTAAGAATATTGTGAGGATGGGGGTGGATTGGAAATGGAACTAGATGCTGAAGTGTGTGAAGAATATATGGAAATGGGTTCTATAGCATTATTTCTGTAAGTGAAGAGTACCTTTATAAGGACCTTCTATCCTTCTAATAATCTCTGAGAAGAAAGTATGGTATTATTTAGCAGCATAATGCTTACAGGCTAATATCAAGAAATATAGGAACTGAGTGGCCTGTCCAATTTGCTGAGCAAAGGGAGGTGGGTCAGATAGCTCCTCATGTCCATCCCTAGGTTCTCCCTAGAACACCACTCTGCCATAGAGAGCACTGCACAGTCATCTGTATTCTAGACATTTAGGGACAGAAACATATACAACCACCACTAATTAACCAACCAACCAACCAACTAACCAACCAACCAATTAACAACCAAACCAAATAACCAACCAACCAGACAAACAACGCTGTTAGCCGGGAAAGGACCTATTCCATTTTAGCACCATACCTTGCAGCCAATAGTTCTCCTAGAAACATTTCAACTTTATGGACTTCATTCTTCTTCTCGGGAACGTGCTGCTTACTCTCTCCTAAGTTTTCTGTACTTAACCTTTCATCCATTTCATGGATCCATAAGTTCAGTTTTCTATGCTGATCCTCAAAGCTACAGAAAAGAAAATACTTTGTAGAAATTCTTCTGCACTCATTACAATAAATAAATTATAATATCTGAGGTCACAGTGTCTATGGCAATTAAAATCTCATGAATTTCCAAGTATGGAAGAAAACCCAAAAATAAGTCCATCCAAATTATCACTTATTTCAGTAACAAAATGAAAAATCATGGAAATTTCTCTTGAGATCCTATCTTGCTGCAATGATTTCCTGATAATCAGCTGGTAATTATCAGCAAGATTACATTCCCACGTCAATGTACACTTAACTTTGTGTCTTACTGCAGGGACTCTGAATTGGAGCCGATGGATTAAGTAGGGTAGTGGAAGCCCGGGAAAGGAAGGGAAAGTCATCTCTGAGTCTTTATATCTTACAGAGATTTGAATATGGCACAAGAGCACAAGGACTCTAAGTTTTGAAAACAACATTAAGTTCTCTAAGAAACCTGTACAAGAGTAAAGTAAATTACTCTGTGACCAGAAAGGCATTTTGATTATATGACATTTTTCCCCCTACTTTTTTTCCTTCTAATTTTATATTCACCCCCGTTGACATAGCTTCCTGATTGGAATCTTCATTCATAGAAATTTGGCAAGTGTTCTTTGCCATCACTCCAACGCAACAGAAGTGGAAGCAAAGAAAAGACATGGATAATCTAAAACCTGGGTGTCAAAGCTCTCAGATTTTAGTTAATCAAATAGACAAAAATACATGCATGTATGCCATTTATAATAACTACTGAATATAATTCCTTACTTTTTCTATACAGAAAATAAAACCAAACAGTCCCATCAGAGTCCAAGCAATTAATTCTTGTCCTAGTACGAACCTGTACTTTCAAATATTATTTGTTTATTCGCAGTGGCTCTTTTCTCAAAGTCTTTGAGACTGTGTGATGAAGTCCACACTTATCAAAACAACCTACCTTCCAAGTTCTAAAGCACAGTCTTGAAGAGCCTGCTTATCTTTAAGGCATTGTTTCAGAAATGCTTGAAATTCTTCATTAGCCTTTGTAATTTGTTCCTGAATGCTGCTGACAATTTGTTTAGACACATGTGCATATAAAGTTTGTCCTTCTTGAGTCACAGCATCAAGCTTGCTCTGCCCATCACTGATGGAGTCCAGAATGTTCTGTTTCAAGAAATAAAGGTAATATAAAATATTTGCTATTATTCAGGGGCCCTGGAGCATGGGAGCACTGATTGTAATTCTAAGTTGAGATAGTAGAGCAAAAGAAGAAAAACAGAACCCAGAGCCCAAAGGCAGAAAGTCTTTAATAAGGCCAGAATGAGAATGTACAACTAGACAGACTCAAGGCTTATAATCGAGAATGGTGCCAGCCAGTCACTGGAACCACTGAGGACTAAACTGTGAAAAAGGCCAGCCTGTAAAGAGGGTGTTCTCTCCCCATTCTCACTGTCCCAGCCCAGCCAGGCTCTACTTCTTCACACGTTCCTGTGATGCCCTCTAACTGTTTAGCCGCCTGCACCCCTCCCCCTCCTCTGATCCACCCTGCACACAAAGTCCTCCCTTCAGGTCTCTTCTTTTCTAGGTGTGCACCTCTTCCTTGAAAGATCACAATCATGAGTGGTTTCAGCAGAGAAAAAGAACCGCAGAACTGCTGAGCTAGACCTGCTTCTCCTCTGAGCTCCAGGGTGGCGTCTGCGATGGTCACTCAGACTTTTCTTTGTGGAGTTAGTTCCACTGCATCTCAAGATTAAAGGGGACAATTCCACATTTAAATTCACCAGGCCTCCTGGAAAACCAACTTCCTTTATCATGATGATCTTCCTACTCTGACTTTTCATGAGTTATCTACATAACTGTCCTCACTGATTAGGCTACAAAAATCCTCATGTTCCACATTCATTTAAAAAAATATTTTTACTTATTTTATTTTATCTTATTTTATTTTTTAAGATTTTATTTATTTATTTGTCAGGCAGAGGGAGAAGCAGGCTCCCCGCTGAGCAAGGAGCCTGATGTGGGACTCAATCCCAGGACCCCAGGATCATGACCCTGTGCAAAGGCAGTTGCTTAACCAACTGAGCTACCCAGGTGTCCCTAAAAAAGTTTTTAAATAATACTCAACTCAGTGCTTTGTTCAGATGAGCTACTTGAAAATCTTGTCAATCACTTTGAACTCTACTTCACAATGGCTTTTTCATTCCTGAATTCATATATTTTTCATAGTCCGTAAAACCTGTAAAACCTGTATTATCTACTGCTTTCCGTATGCCCTAGCTCCAAATTTGGACTGCAGGTTATTAAAAAACACAAATCATGTCTTCTTTTTAAAACTCTTCCACGATATGAGGCACCAGGGTAGCTGAGTCGGTTGAGTGTCTGACTTTGGCTCAGGTCATGATCCCGGGGTCCTGGGATCGAGCCCTGCGTCCAACTCTCTGCTCAGGAGGGAGTCTGCTTCTCCATCCCCCTCTGCTCCTCCCCTGCTCATGCTCTCTTTCTCACTCTCTCAAATAAATAAAAAAAAATCTTAAAAGCAAAACAAAATAAAAAAACCTCCTCCACAATAGTGATATGAAATAGAAGGAATTATGTTTTTACTGTTAGAAAAATTAAAACTAGGTTTAGTTTTGAATGAATTCCAAAGAATGGTCAATAGGCTAAAAGAGAGAAGAACGGAATCTAGAAATTCTGTAGCTCTGATTTATTTTCTCAGCTTACTTTTCCATATTGCCTATCTCCTTATGACTCAAGAAATCTAATTCTGTTAGAGAAGAAGAAAAGTTTGAATAAAATAAGAAGATCTAAGGAGAGAGATGATTTAGGTCTGACCTCAAGGCATGGGAGGGCAGCTGGTAGGAGAAGAAGCAGCACTGTCAGCTTTCATACCTGAAGATCATGGAGCTTTGCCTCTAGAACTTTGCTGTTGCCAGTTCGATCAGATGATTCTTTTGCTGCCGCCTTTATCCCAGAAAACCACTCTTGGAATTCCTGCATAGACTCTTTTGAAAGTAATAAAAATGAGAAATACATCCAAAACACTGAATGAGCCTCTAGGATTACCACAATGAATTCATTCTGGCCTTCAGCTCACTGCATCTTGCCTTATAAAATATTTCAGAAATAAAATAATATAGAACATACTACAGCATAACTGTTCATGGCAGGACTGAGAAATTATCGCAGGGAAAAGACTGAAAAGAAATTTGTATTCCTGAAATATCTGATTTCCCACCGTCTTTCTTTCTCTTGGTAAAGAAAGATAATTGTCTGAATATGGAAGACAGCGAAGGGAGAAAGGCTCTAGCCATTTTTATGGCAAAGGAAGGAGCCATCTCCTCTTTCCGCCAAGCTGACTTAGCGAGTCATTCCGCATCGTCATCAGCGCAGAGGCACACCTGTGTGGGAAGCTGAGTCGGGGACATGTGACTGGCGATTTCCTGAACTATATGGCTGCTACTGTTTCATGGCCTCTCCTAATTTCCAAGTTTACTGTGTTACTTCATCATAGCCATGGAAGTCATTTTCCACACAAATGAGCTACATGTAGAAAATCCAGATGAAATTTGGAATCCTCAAAATGGTGGATTCCTACTTTCTTGGGCAGAAAGAGGAAGAACTCAGCTTATGGTGAGAGCCCAAGCACAGCACTTCCACTGCTCAAATCTCGACACACAAATGGATTTAAAATGATCTTCTTCTGGAAGGTTTTCTCCAACTATTGCTGTCAGTTTCTAGGCAGCCTTTGGTTTGGATTCTTTCTGGTAAACAAATGATTCATGCTAAGCCCTGCCAGAGCTCACCATTGAAGTGCTTCTCCAGAGAATCCTGAAGGCTGGCCTGTGTTTTGGAGCACAGCTGGGTCACAGCTTCGTGGTTCTTTATGAGCCCCGTCAGAGCACTGCCCAGGCCCTCCAACTCAACAGAATGGTACTTGCGGCACAGACTGTTGAGATTTTCTTGGGTGGAGCTGATGTTGCTTTGCTGACTTTGAAGTTCCTTTTGCATTTCCTACAGAACGAAAGAATGCCATGAAGGATAGTCATCACATTAAAGGGAAATACCATTCTCCACTATGGCACTTTTTAGAAACTGATGCTGTTGAAATCCACTTGGTAATGTATGCACTGATGTGGGATTTTTTTTTTTTTTTTTTAGTGTTTGTAATAGATCTTCTGACTCTTGCAGAATTTTGCCCAGTTCTCCTTGGGACCAACTGCAAATAGCTGTTGAAAGGTACTAGGATTTGGGTTACAGTCTAGGATCCCAAGCAAATTGAGTAGGTTTCTCAGGGATTCCAGCCCATGATCTTGGGTTTAGTCGGTTGACTAGAAACTATTAATGGAGTCACCACCTAAGTTCACATTCTTTGATGGGCTCATAGGGCTTTGTTTCAGGGTCACAGGCCACACCAAAAGCACCAGTAGTTATTTTTAAAATATATGTCCTTCGTCTTAAGTATAGTAAGAAAATATGCTAAAGAGAACAGATACATATGTTGAACAGTCAACTCACAAGCTTTACAGACAGTTGATCAGGAACATTATCTCTATGGATAGATGACACGGAAGTAGAATGTTGTCTCTCAACTATTTTTTTAAATATATTCTTCCCTAGATAAAAGCAGTTATACCAACCAATAAAAATAATTAAGAAATGAAAAACTATTTGGCATCCAAATTTGAAAATTCATGGAAATTCAAACAGGTCTTCTATAGGCTCTACCCATTTACTAAAAAATATATTAACAAGCATAGCTTATGAGCAGGTCCTACAGTAATGCAAGCTTTCCATTTTTAGATTATTTGTCTTCAATTTCCTACCACCTGAATTCATTCCTCCAACTACAACTTACTTTGCTATGTCCAATATCATCAATTAGTTGGCCTGGTGTTAATATAGGTAATTGAGAGTAAAAGTTATATTTTTATTCCAGCCACCACAAAACAGGAAACCAATATTACCATTGGAAGTATATAAGCTTAATGATAGGTGATTACCTACCTTTACTTTTTTCAGCCCTTCCCATGTCTCAGTCTGGGCACAATTCTTCAATGATTCTTCTACTTTTGTCAGCCAGCTCGTTATGTCACTAATAAATTTCTCCACCTGTGTACTCTGAGCAGTGAAATCTTTCAAGGTTCCTTTTGCTTCTTCGGTAATTTCTTTGGCATGCTCCAGTTTCTGCCTTAGGTCTGCTTCTATAAACTAAACATAATGTAAGATTTCATTAAAATCTATGAAGACCGGAACACTCATTCTGTAGGAATTCTGTTCATGTGCAGCTTCATTGTAAAAAACACATAAGCCTAACCAGGGATGCTAATTCAACTTTTCTAAGAAGGGAAATCAGTGGGTACAAGTGGTCAAATATTGTAAGTGATGGGAAAGTGGAAACAGTAAGGATTACAGTTGACATTGGATGTTAGAGTGGCAGTTCTGACTGAGGGTCCAAGGAATACGTAAGTTCACATTTCAGAAGCAGAGCTCAACCTACACAGAGTTACTAAGTTGGTGACCAAAACCCTGCTCTTACTTCTTCCTGGGAAACACTCACACATTTTATGCCCTGATGTAACCACTACTTTGAACAAACAGCACTGATGGATTTTATCATAAAGCAATTTTATTTTTGTCTCCCACTTTAAAGTATTCAGTGAGGCTACTTCTTCTCTCCTCCCAAATGATTTGTTTTGGGAGGGCTCCTGACTTCTCTGGGCCTAGAGATAATAAAAGGACTTATAAAATCACGATAAATTACAAAATGGTTTCAACTCCACAATTAAAACATCCAGGCCTATTTAATAATCAAAGCTTTGAACTTAAAGGCTTTTTCTTATCCCCAGCTCAGACCTGCTACAAACAGGAAGCCCATCTGAAGGAAAGGGCCAGGTGCCTCTTTGTCTTTCTTCACTTTATTTCTATTCCCCCACATTCTACAGCTTCTGACCCCTATAGGCTTGGACAAGTAGGAGGTGGGTGAGGGGCTCCGAAATTTTTTTTTTTTTTTTTTTTTTTAAAGATTTTATTTATTTATTTGACAGAGAGAGACACAGCGAAAGAAGGAACACAAGCAGGGGGAGTGGGAGAGGGAGAAGCAGGCTTCCTGCAGAGCAGGGAGCCCGATGCGGGGCTCGATCCCAGGACCATGGGATCATGACCTGAGCCGAAGGCAGACGCTTAACGACTGAGCCACCCAGGCGCCCCGAGGGGCTCCGAAATTTTTGATGCCTACTGTGTAGTGGCATCTGTGCTCCTAGGCAGGGTGACGTTTTGCATTCTCTCCTGTCACAGGCCTTAGTCTGTGGGGGTTTTCTGAGATTCCCCTCACTGCTGGGACCTCCCATCGACATTGTCTGCATACGAGTTATGCTCTCCTGTTTCTCCTTCAACAGCCTGTGGGCAGCTCTGTTTCTTGCTGCTGAGGCCCGTTCCTCCCCGGAAAGCCTTCCTAGATAACCTGAGATGTCCACACACTGATGCTTTCTCCTTGCCTTTCCTCTGATGATTCACTTCTGGGCCAGGGGTCACACTCTGGTATTCACAACAGGTAATTCTCAGACGCATGCCACTCAAAACAATCACTTCTCCTTTGGCAAATACATCAATAGCTAGCCCGCCCAACTTTCACTCATGAAGTCTCTCAGGGGAGTTAGAAAGGAGACTCCAGGGTCCACCAACTGCAGGGGCACATGTCATTCTCTCCAGATGGTACCACTGAAACTCTTCTCCTTACTTTGAGGTAAGGAACAGGTGTCCCGACACCTCTTCGTTGAATAAGTGTGTGCGGGGGAGGGGAGGGGAGAAAGCGGAGTACAGCAGTAGCTCTGTCCCAACCCTGCCTCCATCTTAACTCTGCAAAGTCCACCTGTTGCCCATTTATATCCTTGACACGGGCGACATGCATAAGCACTCCTTTTTAGTTTTCTATATGATTAGCACCCTTTGCCTCTTCCTGCTTCGGGTGAAATTCCAACATTCTGGTATATGTATATCATCCACTGAGGATACTAAGTGACAGATACACAGTCTCAGGTCAGAGCAAACATATAATCAAGCAAGATAGATGGGTTAGCAAGAAACAATAAGTAAAGGACAAAGACACAACAGGAAGAAGGAAAACGTAGAGAAAATCCATGAGGGCAGCAACAAATGCACAGGTTAAAGCAAGGCAGCAGAACATGTAGCCTGGAGCCTGCTGGCTGCCAAAAGAGCCCCGCCCCCCCCATTGGTTGCTCCCAGAGCTCCCTCGCTGATGTTGTCCAGGCTTGCCGGTCGGATCCAGTCTAGCCTGCCGGCCCCCTGTGGGTCTGTGCCATCCACAAGTCCCGAAAGGAGGTTTGCAATGGCGATCTCACAAACCCAATCACTGAGTAAATGAATTAGAAAAATATCAATATTCCTAAGTGTGGTTTCTGTTCTGGTCCAAACACAAAATGGTCCATGAGGCAAGCTGGATGATACTACTTCCAAAATTTAGTAAGGAAAAGGGGAACTAATCTTATTATAATACTTGTATTAGAAATATGCTATTAATACTAACACAAGGAATTCTAAAGATGTTAATGTTTTAACCCCCATATATGGTAAGATCCACATGTTTGCTTGAAATTATGATGATGATAACAATGAGAACATATATATGTATTATTTATAATATATAAAATTTATTTATTGTTATTATATATCAATTATATTAGAGATAGAGTCTAGTATATAGTAGTTATTACAAACCTGATTGAGTACTTACCTGAAGGTCTGGTGGTGTTTCTGGATTTTTAGTTAATTCTTTAAGATCATTAACTTTGCAATGAAGTTCTTCCAATCTCAAGGCTTTGTTTTTAACTTCAGACTGCCAAAATAAAAGACAAAGAGAAAAAGCATAACTTGTGCAAACACTGACATATTACATTTGGCACTTAATAATTCCAAGAGTTAACCCAACTTCAAGCTAGGGTTTAAAAAAAAAAAATCTCTGATTTTCTGAGGACTCATTATTTATGCATGTGGAAAAATGTCATCATTAACTTTCACATCGAATGTAAGGGAATATGCAGAACTTTCTTCCCACCCTCCTTTATTGGGAAAAAAAAAAAGCTCCTGGAAAAAATTAAACACTAACTAGAAAAGTCTTGAGTCAGTGGGGATTTTCAGTAACCGTCATTTATTCATTAGCATTAATATCACTGGCTACCATGGCAGCATTAAACTTTTGAGGAAGCATTTCAAAGCAAATACACATTAGGAATGCCTAGTTACTATAGACTATATGTAATACATCAGAAATGTTTCAAATAAAAATTTAAAATATTTTTATTTTAAACAAATACCTTTTTTATTTTTTGCCATTTATTTATTAGTTTATTTATTTATTTCACCAACACTAACACAAAACAAAGAAAAATAGGCAAAGAATCATTACTGAACAAATTAGATGCTTGTAAACGTCATTATTTATTTGGGGCCACAAAGGACCATTTGATAAAGTATCCCTCTCAACTTAAATACAGCATTTTGGTGCTTTGTGGACACTAACAAACCTCCTGATGCCTTCATTCCAGAAGGTAATTTACTTACCCAGTGAGACATGATGAACTAACTGTTAGGCCCCCTGGCTTTCTCCAGGAGCAGGCTGAACAACTAAAGAATCACACCTACACACTTACACACTTTATTTTTGAATTGCAACAGCAATGCACAATTAGGCTCTGGGCCGAATCCGGTCTGCTAATTTTATTGGTTGCAGCACCACACAGTCGGTAACATAAAGAAACCCACCTCTGTGAGTGACTGAACCTGGACATGACTGATGCCCACTGGCTTCCTGGATCCCAAAGGTCAATAGTTGGAGGACAGTGTGTGCCGATTAAACAATCGGCTCTCCAAAAAAAAAAAAAAAAAGACCCTGACTTGTAGTATTTACCACTATTTTGAGCTACACCATGATGTCACTGCACACGAGGTGGGAAGCACTGCACTACAACACAGCGTTCTATGTTTCCACCACGCAGATCGAATAGATACCAACAACTCAAGAGCCTAGATAATAGTTATATGTAGAGTAGAAATTAAAAGTGGTAAGTTTTAAGTATTTATTAGCTTAATTTTTAATATAATTTAATTGTAAATTTATTTACAATTTAATTTTCAATAATGGCTGTGTTTAACACTGGCTTGCAAACTTCTTTAAAATTTAGTAATTGACTTTTGAGAGCTGGTACGAGCCCTATTCCGGTGGGCACCACTGTTTTGAGCTGTAATGTTAATTTAACATCAAAGAGAAATTAAGAGTCTGCAGTATCCCTCTCCTGATTGCATTTTCAGTCTGGCTAATTTCCTCTACTTCTGTTTGCCCTTAGCAATAGGCGTTTGATTTAAAAATCTCTAGAAAGTTCTTTGGGTTGAAAGCTAGATAACTTAGGTATACAGTTGATTCACCTACATTTTTTCACACTGCAGTCATTCATCATCAATCCGTCGTGTTCCATTTGTGTGCTGGGCACAGTACTAAGCACCCAGGCATGCAATGGCAACTAATCTCTGCCCTTGTGGAGAGTAGTGATTATATGCTTTACGAAATAAGTTATCTCTTGTCACTCCTTCCTCTTACCATGCTTCATTTTTCATCCTAGCCTAAGTACGACTGCACATTTTACATACATACTGTAATATAAATAAAGTAAATGCCACAAGGGTAGGGACTATGTCTGTTTTACTGTTTGTTCTCAGTGTCTAAAACAGTGCCTGACATATTTTAGGTGCTTATTAAGAATTTCATGAGTGGGGGCGCCTGGGTGGCTCAGTCATTAAACGTCTGCCTTCGGCTCAGGTCATGATCCCAGGGTCCTGGGATCGAGCCCCGCGTCGGGCTCCCTGCTCGGCGGGAAGCCTGCTTCTCTCTCTCCCACTCCCCCTGCTTGTGTTCCCTCTCTCGCTGTGTCTCTCTCTGTCAAATAAATTTTAAAAAAATCCTTAAAAAAAAAAAGAATTTCATGAGTGAATAAATAAATGAATGCAAGAAATGGAAATAAAAAGTTTAAAATAAACTGGTGACTAGAACTTTAAAAGGCCACTTTCTAGGGAAGCCTGTCATACTCCAGTCTCCCGTTGTCTCCCATTTCTGAAGAGGAAGTGGAAGAACCTAGCACTTAGGGTAAGTGTTCAGCACATGGTAAGTACTTAGTAAACATCTTGTTTGAATGAAACAAAAATTCCTCTAAATATTACTAAATTACAAACACCTTCAATTTGGTTTTCCAGTAGGAAGGTGTGATAGTCTCAGATGAATGGAAAAATGGGGAAAAATAGATTTTATGGGCTTTTACTTTTCTACTAATATTTTAAGTATGGAGCCCCAACTAAGAAGTGATAAAAATGGGGGGGAGTCTTATCCACTTCCTATTCAACTCTCAGGTAAATAGCAAAAGATAGTTAAGACTTTTGTAACATTCATATGTGTCTCTGAAAGATAGGCCTTTAAAAAAAGGACACAACTTTCTCATATTCTGGTCAATGAGCTCACAAGATCACAAAGGTAGATGTAGTCGATTTACCTCAAACTCTTTAAGGAATTCTTCTGCTCTGAGGCTGTTATTCAGGTTGCTGATGCTTTCGGTCAACTGTGGAACAGAACTATTGGACCATCCATCGATCTCGTCTTTACTTGAAAGTACATCAGCCCAAATGGTCAGGCTTATCCTCAGCCTATCCATGTTTTCCTCAATTTTCTCTGATATCTGGAATGGAAAACAGAAGCCATATCATTATTAGTCTGAGGCTTTAAGATGTTCCTTGCCCCACCAAAGTACTAATAATGTTGATGCTGCCTTAATCAAAAAATTATATTCTCACAGAAAAACAAAGTTTTACAAAAGTTATTATAAGGGAATTAGTGCACTTGACTCAAACAAATGCTAACCATTACATAAATTGTTTCTGTCATTGGGAGAGTTGACTGAATTTCTGAGACATTCAATTTTCATTTGTAAATTGGGAAACTAAGAACAGGTCTATTGGAGTCAACTATAACATACTCTTGGGCTGAGTTCTACAGGATAGTGGTCCATCAAGGGCAGTATTGTGTTTATTTTTGAAAGTAACACAATAAGCACTTTGATTTGTAATGCTGAAACATAAAAATGGACATTAATTAGACTTGAGCATATTTATAGGATAAATAAATACATAGGACATCAGCCAACTTTGTAGGTTTAAAGGAAAGCATTATTGTTTAATAGTCTTCCTGTAATAAGAATGTTCTTTTAAAAGTGGAGGCAGGGAAGGTTTTCTGCAGTCCCCAAATTATGTGATTACAGTACACAATTATCAATGTCTAACTTTAGTAATTCAGCTTATGTAATTTAATCTACATTAATGCACTGTAGGTTAATAGAAGGGCAACAGAATCACTGGATTTTTGAGCTAGAAACTATATAAATATGTATGGGTTGAGATATAGAGTTCCAGAGAGATCAAGTGACTTGTTCTTCTGTCTCATAGCTATTAAATGACAGAGCAAGAACTAAAACCCAAGGATGTAAACTACAAGTCTGATGTTTTTCAATGCAAAATTATAGTCTTATAACTCTAAATTATTATACATTATAGTTTAATATTCTATAAAATATTTATAAATTATTCTTCAATTTTTATCCATAATCCCAGAGTTTTGGGGAAAAAAAACATTTAGAGTTATAAATTTGTTGTAATTGAAACTACCAAATGAAATTCTAGAAAATCTGTCACTAAGTTTCGTTTTGTTTTGAGTTGTTTTAAGAGGAGGGGGGAGGAACAGAGGGAGAGGAAGGAGAATTTTAAGCAGGCTCCACCAAGCCCAGCACAGAGTCCAACCCTCGGCTTGATCACACAACCTGAGATCATGACCTGAGCGGAAATCAAGAGTCCGATGCTTAACTGACTCAGCCACCCAGGCGCCCCAAAAAATCTGCCACTAAATTTTAACAACATAAAGCAAATAACTTTTTTTAACTAATTCTAAACTTTATGTGAATACTGTTTTTTTTTTCAAAATATCATTTTGCATGTTAGCATTAAAAGTTAAAAATGAGGGGTGCCTGGTTGGCTCAGTCAGTTAAGCATCTGCCTTTGGCTCAGTTCATGATCTCAGGGTCCTGAGATCGAGCCCTGCATCAGGCTCCCTGCTCAATGGGGAACCTGCTTCTCCCTCTCCCTCTGCACCCCCCACTCATGCTCGCGCTCTTCTCTCTCTCAAATAAATAACATCTTTTTAAAAAATAAAAGTTAAAAATGGAATTCACATCCCTGAATAATCCTTTGCCAAAAAATAATGATTGACAAATATGAATATTTAAACTGTTCATACAATCCAGGTGATTATCTTACATCCAGCCATCTGTCCACAGTGCTCTCCATGTCTGTTTTCACCAAGATGAAATCACTACTGTGAATTTTTTTCAGCTCAGATAACAATTGTTTTCCTTTACTGGTAAAGTTATCCAATTCTTTCTGTTTATTACACATTTCATTCTTGGCAGTTTCATGCTGTGGACATAAATGTTTCCTTAATTAATAAAATAATCAGTGATAAGTCAGGCATTCAAAACCATTTGCCTCTAAGAAATTTAATTCATGGTTGACCTTATGCAGAAACCAGTGATATTAATGAACTATACATTTTTTGTATTGCTAGAATCCTAGGATATTAGTATTCCTTAAAAAAAGACTGAGTTTGTTGGCATGAATTTTCTACATCTATATGTACTGACAAGAATTGTACAGAGAATTCATTATATATGAAAATCAGATCTACTGAGTAGTCTACTAAAATAAATACATTTCGAATTATTACCTTGGATAAAGCCCATTTAAGATCCTCCTGATCTTTTATAGTAGTTCTTGTTGCAATCACATTGCTGGCATTTTCTAGGACTTTAGATACAGCCAACTTGAAGTTCTGATATTCCCTCATTAAGTCAATAAGTCCACAGCATTGACCCTGGCTATAGTAGTTAAAGAAAAGGTATTATTTATTATCATGTATGAAAGGAAAGGGTTCCCTATGATCAGTCTTGATATGTAACCACATAAATGTATTCATAGATGGATGCTAGATTCAAGAGGAAGCCATATTTCTACCTATTGAGGTCAAGAGCGCTGGTCAAACCAACTTAACTCTAATGTTCAAATTGTTCTTCATGAGTAAAGAATGCACACAGCCATTAAAACAAAATCTGTGACCTCAATGACAAGAAAAAATATATGTTCTTGACAACTAAAACTTATGTAGATGCCAACAAATTTTTGCTTTTCAATTTTTTCATTATTTAATTACATCATAATGATGTGTATTAAGGGGAAGCAAAACAAACAAACCAAACGAAACAAACAAAAAAACACTGCTCAGTAAGTAAAATACATATGAGGATGTTTTTTCCCATTTCAATGACACAAATTTTCATTGCATATGAATCCCCTGAAAACTGTCAAAATAAGAAGATGGTTTCGGTTTATAAGCGTAAAATGCTTCTGAGCAAGCAATTCTACATGTAGGAATTTTTCCAAAGAAAAAGATGTGCACTAAGATTTAGGTAAAATTATATTCTTTACACCAATGTTTATAATAGGAGAAAAAAATAGAAATAACCCAAATGTTAAAAATAGGCTAATAATTGAATAAACTCTGATACCTTCTTATGATTGAATACTGTACAATCTCTAACAAATCACAATTTAGGAGAATGTTCAATAACATGGGGTAAAATTTTACAACATGGTTAAATTTTTAAAAGCTTACATTAATAATCTACAATGTGCAATAAAAACCTATGTACACACAAAAAAATTGAATGTGAATGTTTATAGATGCTTTTTTTTAATTGTCATCTGAACTGGAAAGAACTCAAATATCCATCAACTGGTGAATGAATAAACTGTGGTATGCCTATCAAATGGAATATTATTTGACTATAAAAAAGAATGGACTTTATCAATACACAGAACAATGTCCATTGTGCTGAGTATAAGAAGTTATTTACCCAAGTGCAGTAAAAACTTATGTACACACAAAAAACTGAACATGAATGTTTATAGATGCTTTATTTATAATTGTCCAAACTGAAAAGAATCCATTTGTATGTGATTCTGAAAAGACAATACTACAGAGACAGAAAACCGATCGAAGGTTGCCAGGGACTGGGGGTAGGGGAGGGGCTGACTACAGTGAGACATTGGGGGAATTTTTTCTTGTGGTGGAATAATTATGTGAGATTTGATAGTTTAAGAGTTACTCATACAGGTGTGTGTACTCATAAACTGTATGTGTGTTAAACTCACACACTTTAAGAGCATACACTAAACAGGATGAATTTTATTATGTAAATCATACCTTAATTACAAATAAGTACAACGAAACAAAATATCAGAGGTTAAGACTCTCATGGTAGCACTTTATAACTGCCACAGCTCCTGCTTTCAAGCACTGAATTTCACCTGTCATTGCCATCTCAACAACTTCCTTAATAAAATTCTGTACGACTAAATTTCTAATGGTACTAAAGAGACACAGAATACATAAAGTGGCAAAAGGTATTCAAATCTTGATCACACCGATGCAAATCAACAGACAACAGCCCAACGCTACAAAATAGAAAGTTGAAAAAAAAATCAAGAGGTTTTTTTACTTACTTTTCATGAATTAGTCTTTTGGTATCATCCCAGGTAACCTCTAAGCGGTTTACCTCCCTATCGACTTCAGAGGCAAAGGCTACATCTTTCTGAGCAATTTGTTTAGCTTTGTCTTTCAACCAACATAGTTCGTGCTCATGAGAATTCAATTCGTCTTCCAACTGATTAAAGACTCTCAATCTGTAAATTAAAATGTTATTTTATTATTAATTTACCAAAGGTAAGGACTAATATTTCTTTTCCATAAAGCACACCTATAGATATCTAGAAAAACTTAATACAGCAATTGAATTAATGTATATCAACTGTGAAAGACACTTTAAAAATTAACTTTGCAGAACTACAGACTGTAACTTGGGAAACATTTAAAATCATTTTCGCCATTCATCTTCAACTTTCCATTAAGTTTGTATTCTTTTTCTATTTTCCTTTCGTGATGTAAGATTTTTAAGACTAGGGCTGAGCTTGTACGCAAAGCAGGTGAGTACGTACTAAAAGGTCTTTAGTAAAAAGTCCTTCTGTGCCCTGAGGTCCAGTTCATGTAAAATAATAATATTTAAGGGTACAGTTGTTTCATTTAAAATAAAAATAACTTTATTTTTTGTCCCTAATATACTAATATTTGAGTACTTGTAAAAAGTGGTCATATAGAGGCAGCCAAGGACTCATGCATTCTTGCGTTTTGGTATATAGTGCTGTAGAGTTTATAAAGTGAATGTCCATGCATGATTCCATTTAATTCCAAAACAAAGTGGTTAGGAGCACACATTATCATTTCATCTGCACCTTACAAGAAGACAGGTGATTTGCCCAAAGTCGCACAGTGAAGCATAAGTATGGGGGGGACTTCAATAAATCCATCAATTCAAAGCAACATTTTCCATAACCTCTCTGAGGCTTTAGTGAGTTCGGTGTTAGGGGTATTGATGTGGCTCTTGAGCCCAACCTGGGCCGCCTTCCCCAGCAATTTTAGGATCTCCTGCCTGCTTGGCTTACTCAGGCCAGCAAAGCTGTTTGCTCCTTTGCCATGTTTGCTTCCTCTTTTTGTCTTTACTCTGGAGGCTATTTTTCCTCCTCAAATCTTACTCCTTTTTGTTAGTTTACTGTTAAATTCGTCGGCCTAGGGCTCACAAGTCATGTATGTAACCTCAACAGCCATTATTATCTAACTGTAAGCCTTTGCTAAATGCTTGATTCCAATTAAAAGGAAGCAAATCACAATGATCTTGGCATGGTCAACACAATTCTTATCAATTATGGACACTTTGGTATGAGCACATTTCAGCTGCTTCTTTGTCCCCTGAAAAAATGGAAGACAAACATCCCTGAGAACGTAAGTGGGGAGAAAGTTCTATTAAGGAGGAAAAACAAGATTGAGAAGGTTATACTGTTAGAGGAAAAAATTGCTTCCAGATGTACTGCAGGAAAATACCCCTGACCCCTTAGGTTCTCTATTAAACTCAGCTGACAAAAACCGCAACTTTGCTTAACCCCGCTTGTCTGCCTTTTCCACACCTCTAAGCCAACAGTTAAAGGTGGTTGTTGAAAACTACTCTGGCAAGCTGATTGGTTTCACTTTAGGTGAAGGAATACGAATCTCAAATGGCAGCTTTATCACCTTATCAAGCTCCAGAGATAACCATTTCCACTTCCTCTCTACAATAGAACCATTTTATGCCATTTTCTCTCTGCCAATATCCTGTCACTCACTCTTATCTGATGAGCTTGTTCCAGTCTTTCTGAGGGGCTGGCAGCCACCGGGCAGGAATTCCTTCATATTTTCCCCACTGGGACTACAAAGCTACTTGGATCACTCCCTCTCGCCTCCACTTTCATTCTCACTAGAGAAGATGAGACCCTTCTCCTAACAGCTAAACATAGCTTAAAAAAAAAAAAAGATAATATGATCTATATTGTCTGTTATAATTAAGATCTTAGCGTGGCTTATATAGCCAGAGCCCTTGGGAAAATCCTTAAGGAAACCAAAGAAATTTTAGTACTTCTTAAATGTCAAATTAGTCATTAATTTTATCCTCAAAATATTAAAAGGAGTTGCTAAATATGACACCGTTAAAGCATTGCAGTTAATTCTAGAACAAATAAAAAATAAACTCAACAACTGGCTCCAGCCATTTCTTTATACCTCTGCTGAAGAGCTTGGCGGGTCAGCTCCTTCAGTCTCTCTTTGTCTGTCCTTTCTTCGATGTCCTCAATGCTTTTCAGCAACTCCTCTTTCTGGTCTTGGAATGCTTTCTTCAATACTGCCAGGGCATCTGCCTCACTCTGCTTTGTACCCAGAAGGTTCTGGATTCTCTCTAATTCAGAACAGAGGTGATCAGCTGTCGTTCTGCAGGAAGTCCTTTGCTCAGAACTTCCACTTTTAAGATGGTATTGAGCTTTGGCGAGAAGGCTGTCAAGACTGATGGCCGCAGATTCCAATGTTTTAGCGTCTTGAATTGCATGATTTAGGTCCTTTTCTAATAAATCAGTCTGTTTCCTATTCATACTGTCAGTTGCTTCCACCGTGTGCCTCAGCCGGTTGAGAACCCCTGATAGCGAGGCGTGACTCTGTAGGAATTCAGCCAACTGGGACAGGGCAAGCTGCCGCCTTTCCACGACCTGGCTGGCCTCCTCCAACAGCTGGAAACAGTCCTCTGCCTTGCCCTGGAGGAGGTGGAGGCTCTCAGCTTGACCCAGAGCCCCCAGCTTCACTAGGTGATCCTGCAGACTCTGTAGTTCTCCCTTTTTGCTCTCTACTTCTGCTGCGTGGTCCTGGAAGGGAAGAGCGAGTTACTGAGTTCTCGGGTACGCTGTGGCTAATGACACAGACAGTCACAACCCATGACGTCAAGATCCATTTTCAATGCAATGGATGCTGTAGGACTTAAAGGTCATCTATGGTGAATCTTTAAGAAACGTTCTTAAAATTTCGTTTCTCATCTATATGTTTCACATAAAACAACTCTGATTTGGAATGAATTCATTGCATGGAAAAGAATGTCTTCATGAATAGAAATCGTAAAAGGAAATTTTATATAAATACATACATGTATAATTCAGAAGATTTAAAATACATATGTAGACATAGTTAAAATTTATAGTTCTAATATAAATATATATCTAGTATATATCTAGTTGATATATATATATCAACAAAAAGCAAATCACAGGCCTGAATTATGGTAGGTCATGTCACCAAACTGGCGTCTCATACCTAGACTAATTGCAGTTTCAGACTCCTCCAGAAATACAGTGTTAACTTGTCAGTCAGGAATTTTCTGGTCAGTACCGATAAGGCAATCTGTCACATGGGCCCTCTCCTCCCCGCCCTCCCCAACCCAAGGAAGATGAGGTAATCTAGAAGATAAGACCAGACCCCCTGTTCTTACCCCTAAGGGAAAGTGGCCTTGCCTAAAATGATCCTTTCTTTTGCTAATAACTTAATTGCCCCACTCTCCTTCCTATGAAAACCTTCTATTATGTACAACCCCTCTGAGCTCCTTTCTATTTGCTAGATGAGACACTGCCTGATTCACAAATGGCTTCAAAAAGCCAATTAGATCTTCAAATTTACTCAGTTAAATTTTTGTTTTTAACCATACTGTATATATACATATATAATAACAATACTATATCTATTATATATTACTATATATATAAAAGATATTGAGGTTTGAAAGATTTTAAATATATATGCAATGAAGTTAATTCTAACAGCACTTATAGGGAGGGAGCGTAGGAATAGATGGGCATTAACCTGTCTTCAGAGGCAGTAGGTGAGGCCGATGAAAACACAGGTTTTAGCTGCCTCCTTTAAAGAAACAAAGATGAACTCATTGAGATTGTTGTATAGGAAATCTGACTTGCTCACAATAAATCATGTTTGAAATCTCTTAGAGCATTGCTAACAATCTCAGCATGGTTCCCATTAAAGAGAAATTATCACCTATCTTAATCTTGACCACAATGGCCTTAATATTCCCCTCAGCTTGACTATTAAACTTCAGAAAGAAGCTTTGAGCATTTACTTTAGAAAATTTACAAATTCATTCTCTGCTCTTTTGAGATACAAATCTTTTTTAAAAGCCTGTGTGCGGTTACAACCCAAGAATGTTTCTCAAGGACAGGGGGTCATCCTTTTGAAACCAACACACTGAGTTAACAAATGCTTGACTGTTTTACCCTAAAAACACTCTGGTTGATCTGACTGATTTATGAGCTTGTTATGTAGAGGTTGAGTGAGCACCAATAAGCTAAGACTAGAGAAAGCTGGGAAGAATCCTTGCAGTTGTGCACAAGGGACCAAAAGTGAAAAAGAGTAACTGTTACGATACACCCCGTGATCTCCCCCAGCTCATCATGCTTACACTGCCATTTAATGAACATGTGTCCCATGACAAGACACAATTCCTGAATGCAAATGCTCAGAAAGGAGGACATTTCCTTTTTCCCCTATGTCCAATCAGCATATTCCATTCAACCTACGTACCCATGACATCCTAACTCCTTATCCTTAAATGCACCCAACCCCAACCCTTTTGGGAGACAGATTTGAATCAGCCTCTTATGTCTTTGCTTGGCAATAAAGCTTACCCCTCTGCAAAAGACCAGTGTTAACGTTATTTGGTTTTCTGTTGCACGAGGGCAAGCGAACTCTTTTCAGTTTGGTAACACTTTTGAAATATAATCATGAAGAAGATAGCACCACCATCTCCCTGTCTCTTTCGAGGGGAGGAGCCTAACTTCAGCGGGCATCCTGTTCCAAGTTGTAAAACTACTTGAAGTCATAAAGATATGAGAAAGTACTATTCCTTTCCGTAAAAACAATTAGCAAACCTGGTACAGAGTGAGCACTCCATAAATACTAAATGTTTTATCATTAAATATTGTCATAAGTTTATTACATAGCTTATCTCCAACTACTCCAATACTTGATTTAAGTGTTTTTTTTTATGCTAGGTTAGATATTATGCATAATTTATAAATAAGGAAAATAAATCATGAATTTTAAATAACTTTCGAGCTAAACAGTAATTTAGTAAAAGTGTATCATTAAGGCATTGGAATTTGGTATTAGTTTTCAGCATTGGAACAAAACAAACCAGGAAGCTTAAAAATGAACATTCTCATCACTTTACCCTAGAAATCATTTACTCCATTTTAAAGAAATAGTGTCTTAACAGAGTTGTCTAGTTTATCTGAAGTGGTTTTATCTGCTTAATTTATCTGTATAACACATTGCTAGGACCCATATACTCAATTATTAAAACATTTGCATATGAATGCAAGTTTAAACTGGTGTGGAATGGTTGGGTTAAAAAATGCTTTTCTTTATAATTCAAGAGCTCTCTTTTATGAATAAATTCTTCTTTGATCTTAAAAGTATGCACTTTACCTTGTGCCGAGTAAATGCTGCTTGATGGTCCGTTATGCTTATTTCAGAAGTAGTTTGTAATTCACTGAGAAACAGCTTAATCCAGACAGAAAAGGAAAGCAGCAGTTCATCAAATTGCTGGTGTTCAGCGACCACAGACTGAAGAAAAGTAATCCTATGTAGAGAAAGGTGTTAACGTTAAAGTGTCCCACAAATGAACAGGAAAAGTTAATGATACATTGTTGCAATAAGTTTAACTGAGGGCAAAAGTGATGTTGTCATACATGGACACACCAAAATTTTTGATGTTTTCTACTTCTCAAACCCTTTATTCACAGTTTTCCACATCTCAGTTAACGTTCACCACTGTCCCCGAGGTGGTCCTACGAGCCATTCTTCATGCCCTCGGTTCTTTACCACCACATCTAATCTGTACATACCCACCCCCCCACACACACACACGCACACACATGCACACAGTATATTCCGTGCTCTCCTCTCCATTTCCACAAGCCTACCTGGGTCTAAATTGCTTCATCTCTTGTCTGGCCTCCTCAATGGCCTCCTTCCTGCCACTCTCTCTCCACAGTTTACTCTTTAGGTAACAGAGAGACCACTGTGTCTCTACAGTTCACTCTCTAGGTAACAGCCAGGAATGATTTTAATGTAATCAGAACAGTGTCTGCCAGGCTTAACACAGAGGCAATTTCCTTTTGCACATAGGAAGGCAAACTCCAAAAATCCTTACTGTGGCTGATGAGGGACCCCACATAATCAACTTCTCTGTTCCACACGCCACTGCCTCAGTTGAGAAATACCATGGGAGGCAAAATTTTAATTACCATTTTTGTCCTGTACACAAATAGCTTGGGCAAAAATAATACAAACATAAGCAACCCTACCCTCTTCAATATTTTTCAATTAGTTTGATCATTTTCCCTAACTATGAGACAAAAATTTTGGACTGAGGTTCATCAGAAATGCTGATTTTTGAGCACTTGAGGTTTTTTTTAATTTTAAATTTTAAAATTTTAATTTTAATTCCAGTATAGTTAACATACAGTGTTATGTTAGTTTCAGGTGTATGATATAGCAGTTCAACAACTCTGTCCATTATCCAGTGCTCAACACAATAAGTGTACTCTTAATCCTTTTCCTCTGTTTCACCCCTCCCCCCACCCACCTCCTCTCTGGTAACCATCTGTTTGTTCTCTATAGTTAAGAGTCTATTTTTTGGTTTGTTTGTCTCTTTTTTTCTTTGCTCGTTTGTTTCGTTTCTTAAATTCCACATATGAGTGAAATCATGGTATTTTTCTCTGACTTATTTTGCTTAGCATTATACTCTCTAGATTCATTTATATTGTTGCAAATGGCAAGATTTCATTCTTTTTTATGGCTGAGTAATATTCCACTGTGTGTGTGTGTATGTGTGACACACACACAGTGGAAAATATATATATATATATATATATATATATATATATATATATATATACCACTTCTTCTTTATCTGTTCATCTATTGATGGACATCTGGGCTGCTCCCATAATTTGGCTATTGCAAATAATGCTGCAATAAACATAGGGGTGCATATATCTTTTCAAATTAGTGTTTTCACATTCTTTGGGTAAATACCCAGTAGTGGAGTTACTAGATCATATAATAATTCTATTTTTAATTTTTTGAGGAACCTGCATATTGTTATCCACATTGGCTGCACCAATTTGCATTCCCACTAATAGTGTAAGAGGGTTCTCCTTTCTCCACATCCTGGCCAACACCTGTTGTTTCCTGTGTTGTTGATTTTAGCCATTCTGACAGGTGTGAGATGACATCTCATTGCATTGTGGTTTTGGTTTACGTTTCCCTGATGATGAGTGATGTTGAGCATCTTTTCATGTGTCTGCTGGCCATCCATATGTGTTCTTTGGAGAAATGTCTGCCCATTTTTAAATTGGATTATTTGTTTTTTGGGTGATGGGGTGTATAAGTTCTTTATGTATTTTGAATACTAACCTCCTTTTTTATTGAATACTAACCCTTTATTTGGTATGCCATTTGCAAATATCTTCTCCCATTCAGTGGGTTGTCTTTCAGTTTTGTTGATTGTTTCCTTTGCTGGAGCACTTTTATTTTTTAAATGACAAAGTAATTTCTTTCCCTTCTATACTTATCTGAATAGCTCAATTAAGTAAAAGCAAATAAAACTCTGCTTTCTTAATTTATATGCTCAATATTTAAAAAATGAATGATATAAAAAATTTTTTTAGAAACCAACCTTTTGCTAATTATCTGTGGCAAATCTCTCCATCTCTCATCCAACTGCTCCAAATGTACTTTCATCATTTTCACATCATCTTTGGAGGCCACTGAGAATAGTGATTCCTTCAATTGCAAAAGGTTGCTATAGATTGAGGCCTGGGATACAACTTCATTTTGCAGTGCCTAAGAAAAACAGAATACATTCTAGATCTTATCTCAGCATGATTGACTAGGAAGGACCATGTGACACAGGTGGTTGCTGTCCAAAGGCTTTGCATTCTTGCAACACAGATTTCATTGGGACCAGGCTTAAAGAGAGCTTTTATTACAGATTTTATTATTGATTTAGAATGGATCTGCTTAACCTTTAATGAAACGTTTAAAATACTACTGAAACCTGAATTAGTTTTCCAGAATCTGAGTTCTATTAAGTTAGGCAACTTTAAAAGCTGTAGAATTCCTTTCAAGATGAACAAACTGTGTAGGTAAAGAGAATCAAAGAAAAGCTATTGTTAAAGAGAAACAATGCATATCTAACAATAATAGAGATGCAATTCTGGGTACCAGAAATGTGGTCTCCTTCTTCATTTAGAGACTATATTAGGCCAAACTTGGGAACTTAAGAGTTCTTCATTTTGTTTTCATGCAACAGAATGACTTATTTTTAATCAGGCAATGAACTGTAAGGTGCTGTGAGTGATGCATAAAAGTTGTGGTTCCTATCTAATAAGAGATAAGAGGTAAATACATATAGACAGCTAACAACATAACATGGTATTAAATGGGATGATAGTGTAGCATGGCACATAGTAGATGCTTGTCAGGATGCTTTCTCCCCCTCCTTAATGAGGCCACATGTGTGATACAAGCAAAGCTGCTGAAGGTTTCCAAGGAAGGGTCACACAGCCAACGGATGGCAGGAAGGGCCACAAGGCAGAACAGGGACTTAAGCCAAGCAGGACAAAACACACAAAGCTGGAATATGGGGACGGACAAGGAATGTTCAGAACCCAGTGGGAGGCAGCTTGGCAGACACTGTGCCCGGATGTGGATGTCGCAGAGGCTTCAGCCTCCTCCTGGTCCCCTAACCTGTACAACACTTACTCTCTGTGTAGGGATGTGTAGGAATACTTTTATATGGCCAGATATCTTTGTGTCGCTTTTCAGAAAAGGAGCTGTGACTTCCCCTCTTAGAACACTTCACAGCATATTTATAAAAAGATAAGAACTTTTTTCCTCAGTGTGGACTGAGGATGGCTCTTTATCCTCAGGGCAGGAAACAGTCACTGTTTCTGAGGAGTTTCTGAGGAGCAACTTTTTGGGAGATTAATGTAGAATGTCAGTGTGTAATAAACTAGAAAGTTGTTGAGAACCAAGAGTGTGGGAAACCCCCAAAGTCAAAGAAGGAGGAAGTTTGAACTTGAACTTGCCTGTATGGATTGAAGTTCACTCTCCACTTTGACTCTGTCTGCAGAAATGCCCATTTCTGGGGAACTGACTACTGCTTCACACCGCTCTAACCAGGTTAAAAAGGTTGATAATTCTTTCTCTAGCCTAAAGAAAGTAGAGATGAGAGAAAAATTTATCAAAATTATCATGCCAGAAAATGAAATGCTTCCAAAGTTGGAGGTCCAACACTAACCGTTATGAATAATACAATGTTGGTTATCTTATTCCTAGATGTGAAGGTAAAAAGAACATTCCTTTCACGTTCATACCTGTATTTGTACCTGTGTTTATATCTATGTCATATGACAGATACATATACATCCTCTCCACTTTAGAGACCTTCATCTTCTGACAAAGACCAACAAGATCTTCCCATACTAGACACATGAGTTGATGCGTTTTACATCTGGGATGATTATTTCCCAACAGCTGGTCCAGAATGTCCTACTTAAGAGTGGCAGTTGAAATCCATGCTGCCAACTCGGGAAGGAAGGCACCTCACCTCTGCCAGTGGGCCAGCAGTTTCTCCAGCACGGTCTGCCTCTCCTTGGCCCGAGTCCGCGTCTCCTCGTACCTCACCTGCAGGGCCGCTGCCTCCTGAATGGAGGAGCCTCTGTTCGCGACCTTCTGGGCACTGGCTGAGGTGGTGGCCACCGCACTGCTCAGCACCTCCAGGGCCTGGCAGAGATCCTAACCGGAGGCAAAAGGTGCGCAAAGAAAGCACAGCATCAAGAAATGAGGCCGACAGTTTTCTTTGAGACCCATTATCACTAAAAATTTTCCCTCAGTCCATGATCTTCAGCGAGACATAGTCGAAGTGAGGACAGTTCCTTCATGAATGCAGAAATCAAAAATGAAAATGGAAAGGCTCTTCCCCAAATAAGAATTTATTGCCGCATATCTGAATAATTTCAACTCTCCCTTCATGATTCAGATAGTTTGTGAAAATTATTATTCCTTTAATACCAAATATGTATTTAAAAAAAAAACTCCACTTGATTTACAAGACCTATATGTAACATGCTGTAATCTCTATAAAAAAAATATGGGGAGTGTTATGGCTGGCATAGCTGCTATCAGGAATCAGTGATAATGATAATAATAATAATAATAATAATAATAGTGCCTCAGAATGTGGCAGGTACTATGTTATGTGCATTACATATAGTAACTCATTTAATCTTCATAAGAATCTTAAGAGTTATGTTCTTTCATTATCCTCATTTTAGAGATCACACAATCAAGACAGAGAAAAATAATTTGCTTTACGAAACCTAAATACTAGATAAAATAGTACTCAATTATTAACTTAGTAAACTATTAAAATAATTCCATGAAATTCAGTTTTCCTACTTTTCCTCAAGTTTTGGGTATTTAAAACATAACCTAGGTAGCACAAAAATGCATTTTTTAAAAGATTTTATTTATTTATTTGAGACGGAGAGAAAGAGCACAAGCAGGGGGGAGGGGCAGAGGGAAAGGGAGAGGGAGAAGCAGACTCCCCACGGCCCACTGAGCAGGGAGCCTAACACAGGGCTCGATCCCAGGACCCTGAGATCGTGACCTGAGACGAAGGCAGACGCTTAACCGAAGGAGCCACCCAGGCGCCCACATTCTTGTTGTAAGTATTCAAATGATATAAATTCCACTCCCCTTTCCAGATGTGCCTTTGTCAAGTCTTTGCTTTCTATCACGGCAGCCCCCTCCCTCGGCACACATGCACATATATATAGGGGTAACAGATATTTTTTTATTAACACATTTCTTTTTAGTTTTTCTCTGTGCCTGATTCTCCCTCTTTGCTCCTTTCCCTAAATCACATCAAAGGCATCCACTGCTCTGCGAACATCCCACAGGAGTCACCAGTTCAGGCAGCAGACCAAAAAAGCTAGTCATTGGTAAAAGGTTAGTGAGGACATATTCTTTGTACATCTGACTGTTGTGGGTTAAAAAAAATCTAAAATCTGCCATGCACATGTATGTTTTTATGCACACTTAATTTTTTATAATGCTCACAAGAAGTAACAGAATTTACTAAAGCTAAAATCAGAAAACGTCACACATCCTAAGTATGAGAAAGAAATACTGTAAATGAATACTCCTTTAATAGGCATTTTTAATAAAAACTTATTTGCACACTTGTATTTCTTGTGTTATGTGAACATGTTTGATCTATGTCATTCCTCAAGTAACATAAAAATCCTTTTAATTTTAACCGTCATAAAAATATTTACTATGTTTTCTAGCAGGAATTATCAAATTCCTCTTACCATATGTTCTTGGAGAACTTTGTATGTTTCTGTGGCTGAAGGACATATTTTAATTGGATCAGCAAGTTTATCTTCAAACTCAGACACAGACTTCTGGATCTAAAACATTAGTGAAATATAAAGATAATGGTGGGAAAAATGTACATCAAGGCAGAAAAAGTTACCGAGGAAGCAGCATGCTTATCTTTTTGGGTAACTTTCAATAAAATGATTAAAACATACATATTTTAAAAAATCTAAAATCAATGTGTCCTATTATTTGAAAGGAATAGATAAGCCTTAATGCCTATCTGAGCACGATGTATAATGACATTTTTATATTCCCTCAAAAAAGGTATCATGAATAATTAAGAACTTGACTATCACTGACAACTTGGTAAATGATTAGCAAATTGTGTCTTCCCTTAGTCCACTATTTCTGGACTCCTTATTGCATTTCATTATAAATGCAATAGGAAATAATAACTTTCACATGCATGGACCCATCCTTACCTTTCTAAGAGTCTCTTCAAACTTTTGCTGCTGAGATAAATGTCCCAGGATTTTTCCTTCCAAACACTGTGCATGCTCTCTGAGTTCTTCCCAGTACCTTCTTATTTGTGTCAGCTTGGCTTTGATTCGAGCAGATTCTCCAGTGGTGACAAACTGAGCGAAAGACTGAGCTTCTTCTTCTAATTCTGTAATGCTGCTGATCTTGCTTTCTATTTCCTGAATTGCGACCTAATATTTAAAATAAGAAAAATGACAACGTAGGCTGAGCAAGCTTGTCTTCCTGAAATAATAGATTATCTGCACAGAGAGAAAATCAGGAGGGGGTCTTCTTAGCTGAAATTTCAACATACTTGGACCATTAGAGAGCAGCTATGAACAAACACCATATGTTTCCTGACCTTATTTGGGGAGGAGAGATATGCAGACAATGGAAAATACGAAATGATGGTGGTCGTGCTCGGAGTATAGAAAATAAAGAGAAAGAGCTAGTCCTGTTGCAGAGAAGCAAGCAGGGAGATGTCCCTGTATTTCATATTTTTCATTTTTGTATTTCATGTTTTACCAAACAAGAAGTATCTCTAAAGGTAAAGAGAATTCCCTGCTATGAGTCACACCTTTTACCAGCTGATCTGGGAAGCAGTGTGCCCCAGTAACTCATAGAAATGCTAATGTTGACATTCACTTAATTTTTCTCAAATGTAGCTGAGCATTTCATATTTACCAAACTAAAAGCTTTTCGGATTCCATTCTTACCTAAAACCAGTCTTTTCAAATTTATTGTCTTTATGCCAGTGGTTTCCAAATTTGGAATACGTTAAGATCACCTGGTCCCCATCCTCAGGGACTCAGGCTCAGCAGGTCTAAGGTGAGGCCAAGACTTTGCATTTCTAACAAATACCCAGGTGATGTTGGTCCAGCTGCTGCTGCTTTGAACCATTGCTTTACTCATTAGCTGGGGGCTTACAGTGAAAAACCTACAAACTATCATTTCCTTTTGGAGCAGGATGACACTTTATATATTAGTCAACACATGAAAAGTACTGAAAGACACTAAGAATGTGTGTGGGGGGAAGGAGGCATGTCTGTCATAAACACAGAGGCTTATTTATGCATAAGAGAATGAAAATGATCTCTCTGAGAAAAAGAGCCAAATCTTCTAATCAAATAAAGCCAAAAATTCAGACAAGTCTCAGTTTTGAATAATTTAAATGGAGAATACTATTACTGTAGGAAAAAAAAAAAATGTGACTTATGTCTACACGAGACTACCTAGTCAGAAATAACTTCTGTCTAGATGAGACCATCAGAAATAACTTAGGTTAGTGCTAGGTGTTCATCACTTATTTATTTTTACTTTTCATATGCATGACTAGAGTGGTATATCTAATAGATATTTGTTATTTGAACATGAATACAACCTTTCTTTTTTGTTTTTCAAGATGATATTTTTTTAGAAAAATTACTCATAAATTCAACAAATATATACTTGGTGTCTGCCATGTGCCAAAATTGTTCTAGGTGCTTGCAAAACCTCAGTGAAGCAATCTTAAATAAGACAAAATTTCTTAGTTTTTAGAGTAATTAATACATGTTACCAACAAATTCATAAATGCAAACTATGTAATCATATTGTTGGATTCTAATCCAAAAAGGGAAGATGGAAGATGAACCCAGTGTATGTTCTTATCATTTGTAAATTATCAATTAAGAATAAGAAAATCAGTCAATTTGGAGTAGTATGTAATGAAGAATAGAAGTGGGCTTATAGATAAATGTCTTCACGACAAGGCAAATACTTCATTAATTTTAATCCTAAGGTTGTTTTAAAGTGAAACTCTATGACAAGTGGTACCTTATTTCTAATATTTCCTATAATGTGGTCTTCTGTGTGGAAACAGAACATGAACCTATTAGCCTAAATTTCACAGTACTAGTGTATTCCGCACCATCTCTGCTTATTTCTAGCAAAAACTTTTTTCCTACTATTCATATTCATTTAATACATTTTAGATGTTTCAAAATACTACATTGGAATATTAAAATGTATTTCTAGTCTAATGGCATGGAAATCTACAATTGAATGTTTATATATTTAAAAATTAATTGTGTAATCATTTTGTTTCCCAAAGAGTAAAGAGGCGATGACAGTTGATCACTGATATATTTCAGAAGTCCTGGAATTGAATTAAGGTTTAAATAATAATAAAAATGAATTATAGCAAGAATAAACACATTAAAAAGTGTGTGCCAAAATTTTTTGAAAGAAAATTTTTGATAAAGCTATTTAAATGTGCTATTCTTTGTTTACTTAGGATGTAGTGAAATGATCAAATGACAACTTTTAAAAACAGTTTGAGATTAAACATATTTCATGAATATTCCTTAGTGGGTTGACATCTATTTTCCCTAGTATACCACACAAGACATAAGCAGACTCCATATACCAGATTCCATGTATCCTTGATTGCAAAAGATGTAGGATAAACCAAGATAATCTGCACAGCAATGTAATCATAGCTAAGAGACAAAGCACCCTTCCACTGTGCACATGGTAATGACTTGTTCTGAGCAATAATGTGAAATACCTTGGTATTTATTTTACTATTTTTAATTGAATGAAATTAAATTAATTTCACAGGGTTTTTCCATTCAAAAAAAAAAATGAGATTAGATAGAAAAAGTGCCTGCATTTTGAAAGTGTGTTGTGTAAAAACTATAAATGAAAGAGAATTCATTTCTTTCAGTCCATTTTTTCTTAAACTATTTGAATGAAGTGAACAATGACAGTCTATGCACGTAGTCATTTTAGAGTTGGGAGAGCTAAAGTATCAGAGCATCTCAGTCTGTGCCCAAAGGTCATCCTAAATGAAAGCATTTAAGCAGCAGTCTGATGTCTTCACCTAAAGAAATTAATTGCTCCTCCCTGTGGTTTGTGAGGGTAAATGCCACTAATATTTGAGCCAGACATTTGAGTAACACTTATAAAGTACAATTGTAGGTGATGAATACATTTCGTGTTGTATAGATGAATCAACAGAACACTCCAATGGGGTTAATTCAAAATCAAGGAAAAGAATAATGTAACCATAAAAACATTTTAATGATATTGCACACAATACTGACTTTGAATGCATAAGTCAGAAAATATTAATACATAATTCCAACTATAAAGTATTGCCCGATATCAATCAAGACCTCTCAGCTCTGCATTTTGTGTGAATTGAATTTTAATAGAATCACATAGCAATGAAAGATTTATCGTGGGGCCAACTAGCATTTGATGAAATGTAAGAAAGGAGTTCTTAAAAGCTAGACATGGATTATAAATGTAACGTGTGAGCAGGTCACCTTAATCTGGTGGATTTGCATGTCCATGGCAGATGACGAAGTTTCCAAGGCATTGAGTTCTTTTTCTTTCTCAGTTATCCAGACGGACAGGGTCTCAAAATTATTGCCAAAATGATCCCACTTGTTTTTCACCATTTCCATGGTTTTAATACTAAAATTAACCAAATTAAGTAAATAAAATGCAGTATTTTAATAGAAAACAACAATACATTTTCCTTTAAATCACCAGATGAAAAGATAGCAAAGGCATTTGTGACCATGTCAAAATTGAAACTATTGGAACAGGAAAAAATGCACATTTGATCTGAGTAGTTAGTCCTCGAGTCTTCCTATCTATCTCCTCTGAGAATGAGCATTTAACGAGGTAGTGTCTACACTATGTTATGAATGGAACTGTGCTTCGAACAAAATATAGCTGCGTCCAAAGGGGTTTGAATCCAGGTATAATCTAGGTAAACTCTGCATGTGACCAGTAGTTGCCAGGACTTTTAATAAGCTGCCCACATAGATTCCAGTACACAGAGTCTTTCAGCAGTCTTGCTTTTGTGGACAAGGTCCTTTTGCTCTCAGAGCAGAGATACTGCAGGGATGCTCTATACTCAAAGATCTTTATAAAATGCACCTTTATGAGTCAAGAGAGAGCTTGTAATCTGAATCGCATGCTGCCTTACAGGAACTGTTTCTATCATTAGAGCTAATCCTGCGATTTATAATCTATAACGATTTCAGCTATTCTTCAATGTTGGTCCAGTCTTGATTCCAAAAGACTCTTACACATCTTGTACATGAGCACCCTAACTGCTTTTAGAAAATTGGGCTTTATTTGTTATAAATCTAGTAAACAAAATTTCAACTATAGATGTCCAATTTGTATGTGTATATAACCATGTGATTATGGCTTTCATTTAGAAAAAGACTAAGAAACTAACAGTATATCATTGAACTGATACGTCCTTGGGTTAAAAAAAAAAAAAATGAAAGAATTTCCCTGTTTACCAAAAGGCACTTGAAGACATCAAGAAGAAAGCAATGGCATCATTGAATGTTAGATTAATATTGCAGTCTCAAAGGTATACCCTGGATGTGCCTAATGCTCTCATTGGTACAGGTAATGCAAACTAAGTTATATTGCAAGTTTTCAAATGAAATAGATTCAAATGGATATTTCTAATAAAAGTAGCTTCTTTTCTAATAAACTCTAAGTTTCATTATTTCCATAACTTGATGGATAATATGTAATATAAAGTTCTCAAAGTTTTAAGTCATAATTTCTTTTAAATTATTTAACAAATTTTAAAGTTTAGGCAAATGTACAATGTTAATTTCAAGGCGTTACTAACATTAAAAACAAATTTTACATTTTAAAATCCACGTTAGAAATTATGTCCTATAGCTTAAGAATAATATGTGTTGGTGATTTGCCAGGAAAGAATCTTTAATAAAAATGTGAAGCCATATTATGTTGAGGAACATTGGCCCTATCTTCATATATCTATCCTCTCCAAATTTCTTTTTGTGTTTGTTTTGCACATAATAGCATACCATAGGCCAAACTATTTTTTCTTTCTTTTTAGATAAACAAATATTAAATGTTGAAAAGTAAAATAAATTTTTGAAGTTAATTTTTGGAAACAGTATATCAATCAGTGACAACTTGAATATTGAGGCACTATAATAAACAAGCTCTGAGAGCTTCTTGGAGATGGAGACACTTGGTCTATGTCACACATATTTAGGCCCAGCATCTACACAACCAAAATATCTCTTCTTCCCTCTAACTGGTGACCCAGAACAATACAGTGAAAAAATTATTTTAAATATTGGTTCTTTTTTGAGATTGTATGAAGGCCACAGAATTTAATAGATATGGCTTTCTCATGAACATAGTCAGTTTACAATGCAAAAACCACATCCCTTATATTTTTCTGCTCTGTTATATAGACGATGGTTTCTGTCTTGGTGATACTTTCTTCTGAACTGTGAGTTGCTTCCTCAAAACATGCTGAAATACACAGACACTTTGAGATTTTAAAGGAATGTTTTGAATACAATATACAGGAAAAACTGTATGAAACTTTATCTCAGAGAAGAAAGTTTAGGACTTGTCAAGCACATACTCTTCTTCAAGTGTGTCTTCTAATTTTTTGACTTGCTCTTTGATTGACTTGGCCTGCTGCTGAAGCAGCTGCTTGTTCTTGGGACCAAGTGGTATCTCGGAGGCTTCCTTCACAAGATTTTCAGCCTGGACTGCCATACCTTCTGTTCGTTTAGAAAACTCCTAGAAAAAGAGATTATAATTGTTAGGAAGGCATCTTTTATTAAATTCTGCCCTCAAATAAACTGCATATACTTACTTGCAGAGTCTCTACTAGAATAGATGGATGGCTAGATAGATTCATACATGCATGAATTTTAGTATATAATAGTCTTGGTAATAAGACAGACTTATTTTCATCATGACCAGAATAAATACCTCACTAGATCATTTTCGTTTTATATACACAGTCAGATATCTACCTTCATAGTTACCCAGCAATTCTCACAAAAATCTTTTTCCTTTGTTTCCCGGTTTGGGTTTATTGCTTAGAATTCTGAGCTGCATTATAATAATTTAACTTATCCACAAATATGTTAGGCCCCATTCGGGCAGTGATTAATAGTGACTGATTTTTTTTTTCAAACATAGATATTAAGAGATTTCTAGGCCAATTAATATAAATATTTTTATTTAATTGAAGAATATTTTAGTCAATACAGTGTATCACTGTTATTTACCTATAAAGAAACATATTGTTAACTAGTTCCCTGAAAAGAGAGATAATCTGATCTTAATGCTGTTAAATCTTATTCACTATATACCTATACTACATGAAAAGAAGATAAGTTTTTAACCAGTCAAACCTGGACTAGAACTCTAGATTTGCTAATTACTAGTTGTGTGACTTTGGTGACTTATTTTTCTGACTTTCATATAAAATGCAGATGGTAATGCTTTTCTTGTAAGGTTGCAGTTAGCATCTCATTAGCAATTTCATTTTTAAGTGCCTGGCACTCTAGCAGGTACCTATTATTGCTTTTTTTATGTCCCTCACATAAAATTGAGGACAAAACGGTTCATAAAATTCACACACTGATTTTCATTAATAGTGAACTACTTCAACTCAAAAATGAATTTAATATGGGTGATGCACTGGTAAATTTTAGCTGTTACCTGAATTTTGTCAGGTAAATGTATTGAAAACTGAATTTAAAAAGCTAACTCCAGAGATAATCTTGTGTTAAAAAAAATAGCTTAGTGTCTCATTTTTTCTCATGTAAGAGACACTCATGGGAGGTTTAAATTTTGATCAGAACTCCACTCTCCAAAATAGGTAATGAAGAAATCCGAAGTAAATATTTTCAAAGGTAAGACTTCTAACAGCCACCTCTTCCCACAGAGTATCTCCCAGAATTATTACATTATGCCATGTAAGATAGTTACCACATAATACTATTGTATCTTCATGTTTGAAAGACTTAAAGTCCTCATAGAAATATCAACATTACTTCAGAGAAGTACCCAGTAATTTGATAGAATAAAAACGGGTAAGTACAGCTTCCTTTTCATGATAGATTTATAATATCCTAAAAATCGGTATTTGCCAATGTCACATTAAATTCTGTGGTTATAAGCATCCACTGTTGCTGGGATGAACTTATAGTCATGGTGGATTCATTTGTGAAGACTGAATCACAGCATAATCTCTCAGAACCCCATGAACAGAATCAGAAGTGTAAAATAGTATTTTTCCCCCTAGTGTTTCCCAGAGCTCAGAAAAATCATGGAGAAAGTGGAGTTATGTCTGAAAATGCTTATATATGTTCACTCTAAGAGCCTTCCGTAAGATCTAGGTATGGGGAAAGTACAATGCAGAGGAATTCAAAGGACAGAATGATGCTGATAAAAACCAAATTGAAGCAAAATAGAATAATGTTATAAGGGGCGCCAGGGTGGCTCAGTCAGTTGGGCGGCTCGGCTCAGGTCAAGCCCTGCGTCTGACTCCTTGCTCAGCAGGGAGCCTGCTTCTCCTTCTCCCTCTGCCTGCTGCTCTCCCTGCTTGTGCTCTCTCTCACCATCTCTCTCTCTGTGTCAAATAAATGAATAATGTCTTTAAAAAAAAAAAAGAAGACTGTTATAAGGCTTTATCTCTAAGTCCAGCAAAGAAGTAGAGAACAATTATTCTAGATTACATGTGCTTGTGCAACAACATACAGAAACAGTAAAGTAACTCAGTTTTTCAATGAAAAATCTAGTGCCTAAAGGTGTGTGCTCTGGGCTCAGACCTCTTAGGTTTGAATCCCAACCTCACCAGCTAGTAATCCTGAGATATTGGATAAAATCATTAAAAAAAAACTTTGTACCTTATATTTCCTCCTTTATATAATAGGATTCATAATGACACCTATTTCTTAGGATTGTTTTGGAGATTAAAGAAGATGATAAACATCAAGTGGTTAGAGCAGTATATATGTTAGCTCACATTATTAAACCGATCCCAAAGTGTGCAAGATTATTAGCTAAGGAAAATTTTAATAGACTAAAAAGGTTACATTTGCTTCATCTACCGCTGATAAACAAATTCAAAGGGATCAGAACCACAAGGTATCAGAAACACTGGATGGAACCTGGGTGGAACACCCAGATGATAATTAACCCCATAAATCTGTTTGTATTTATAAAAGACACCTGATATATTTTTAATATATAAAATAATTAAAATTAAAATTAAAAACAATGTTCTATTTAAATGGCTGATGAAAATCATACAGAATTGAAAAATTCTGTGACTTTATAAGACTTCAAATTCTTCAGTGAGTTAATACTAGGAGAGATAATACAAAATTGGCAGTATGAGAGACAGAGAAGCCTGTTACTGGTAAGAAAAAAGCAGCACAGAGGTTTACTTGCTGAAGGTTACTAACCGATGGATATGAGTCTTTCTTATTCATTGGCCAACATATATGAGTCTTTCTTATTCATTGGCCAACATATTTCTATATTAACTCAGTCATTTCTATAAACCCAAAACATGTGCAAAAGGAACCAAAAGAACTTGTACAACTCTCTAAATGCTTCAATGTTTTGGTCTGCTCTAACTGCCTAAGGTGTTTGGGCTTATAGGCTTGGGCTAATGAAGCACACCTACTAAATATTATCTGTTAGATGTCCCACTGGAACCTCAACCTCAATTTGTTCCAAACTGAGTCTGTCTTCTTCCTCAACTGACAGGCACTCCTTCAAGTTCCTGTCTCACTCCCATTGCATCTGTCAGGCTCAGAACCTTGGATATCTTCCTTTCCTTTACTCTCTATCTCTTGTATCTGTTCCCACTGCCATCCCCATTGCCCTAATTCATGTCCATATTAATACACACATGCAGTAACTTTCTAATTGGATCCCATGACACTGGTCTTTCACCCTTTCAATTTTCTACACTGCTTAAAAATGTATCTCTCTAGGGGCACCTGGGTGGTTCAGTTGGTTAAACGGCAACTCTTGATTTTGGCTCAGGTCATGATCTTAGTTAGGGTCCTGGGATGGAGCCCCGAGTCGGGCTCCATGCTCAGCGGGGAGTCTGCTAGAGGATTCTCTCTCTCTCTCCCTGTCCCTCTGCCCTTCCCCCTGCTTGCACATGCACTCTCTCTCTCTCCCTCAAATATATAAATAAATAAATCTTTAAAAAAAAAAATGCATCTCCCTAAAGTACAGCTCTGATCATGTGATTCTTTTTCTTAAAAACCTTTAAGGGTTCCATGTTGCCTAGACCTTCCAGTGTCTTTGTAATATGGCCCAACTTTCCTTTACAACTGTACTTCCATTTTTCTGCGTTAAAACAGAATCTCCATACACTCTCATATTTCATGCCATTTCCCATTATAGGAATGCTCATGTTTTGTCCCACACTCTGCTTTTCTATGTCTTACCTGCCCTTCAAGATTCAGTTAAAAATATTACTGCCTTCAGAAAGATTTTTTTTAATGTATTCATCTATGAGGGAACTAACCACTTCCCACTTTAATAAAAAATTTCTCTTAGTTCTTGATGTTTAAATCTTATTTATTTCATTCCCCCGAGCAACTTGACCAGTGTGTTGAAGAGTGGGTGCTCAATAAATAAAAAGTATTGATTAAATGTATAATTATAATAATTAATGGTAATAAGGGATGGAAACACAGTTTTGCTTCTGAATAATGAGTACCAAGGGAGTGTATGGTCATACTGATATACCTTTGTCTGTTCCAATTCTGAAGACAAACTTTCCAAACTGCTAAAACTCAAGAAGCGCTCATGACTGGAACCTGTTTGAAAAAGGTATCTGACCACTGTCTCTTTGTTTGTTTCAAATCGCTCCCACTTTCTTAATGTGACCTAAATTTGAAAAAAAATAAACGTCATGAATTATCAACATGTGTCAAAAATATTGTTCACATTTCCATTCATTTGTTAGGCTGTCAACCTCCAGTTAACTCTGTTCAAATTTCACATAGTTATGCTGAACAAAGATGATCCTAATGTCTCCTGTTAGAATTTCACTCCGTGTTTCAATTCATCTACAAAAAAGAGGATGTGTAGACTAGCACTCTGGGTGTTCTATCAGCTGTAAAGTCCTATTAATGTAAAGATATTACTTAAAATGTGGATAAGGGATAAAGGAAAAAAGAGCCTCCCAGTCTCTTTCAAAAAAAGAAAAAATAAAAGGGAGAAAGAGAAAGAAGGGGAGTGGGTAGTGAGCAGGTGGCAAGAATTCAAAAACTTTTTAAAAGTGTCAAGATCACAATAAAGCATAAACGTGTGGCTGCTGGACTTCCCAGAAAAGTGAAATGAGCCAGTGTTAATTCCTGGATTCAAACAAGTGTGGATTAAAATTCTGGCTTTATCACTGATCACTGCTCTGTGACTCTGGGTGAAGTCCTCCAGCTATTTCTTGTGAAGCTTCCACACTGGCAAAATGTGCCTAATTATAGTATCTATCTCCTAAGGTTAATGTGATGATTAAAAGAGATAACTCATGTCAATACTTAACACAATGATGGAGTGTTAGAGGTGGGAACCAACGTTTGCTCCCATTGGGAGATGTAAGCTGTGACCTGGAGGTTAACGGGGCCCTAGACTTCTAGTCTCCCACCTGGATGCGGCGTTCCTGCTTCTCCCTGCTGTGCTCCATGTTGTCCAGGGTGCTCTCCAGCTTCCGCAGCTCCTCCCGGACTTGGCCGGGCAGCCCACCTTCGCCCTGCTGAGCCTGTGCTATGTTCTGCTGCACATCTCTCTTCTTTGCCGAAATCCTCTTTGTCTTTTGCTGGACAACAGATGGGTGTAAATGTTACTCTCTGAGCAGCTAAGCAGGACAGAAACACCTGCAGTCTAAAAGAGGGACAGAAAGGTACAACCTCACTGCAGCGTGGGCCCAAACTGTCTTTTAACAGTTAACGTGAACGGGGGCGCCTGGGTGGCTCAGTCGGTTAAGCATCTGCGTTCGGCTCAGGTCATGATCTCAGGGTCCTGGGGTCGAGTCCCCCGTTGGGCTTCTTGCTCAGTGGGCAGTGGGGAGTCTGCTTGTCCCTCTCTCTCTCCCCTTTTCCCCACCCCTGCTCGTGCTCTCTCTCTCTCAAATAAATAAATAAATAAAATCTTTAAAAAAAAGTTAATGTGTTAACAGTTAAAATGGCAATGGGGACTCTATGTTGGTCAAAATGGGCATTATTTATAAATATTTTATGTTTTTAATGGTAAACAACATAATTAATTTGATATTGGTGTTTTAACTGCATGCAAATTTAGACATTTAGCATTTTGTGTAATACTCCAGAAGGAATTTGACAAAAATATTTATTTGACATGATTCTCCTTCAAGACTTATTTCTGCATAAAAACACGAAGCCCTAACTCTAAATTTTTTTATCATTTATGCTGTAAGAATGCTGATACTAAGAGATTTAATTCCTGGGTATATTCAGACTGATAAACCTGCTGAGATATATGGGGAAAGTTATGTTTTAAAATAAACTTTTTATCTTGAAGTATAATGTATAAACAATGGTAGACAAATCTCAGGTGTATACCATATTAATTTTCACAAAGTAAACACAGACATATAACCAAGTACCTGGTCCAAGAACTGTGAAGAGTTTTAAAATATTAATGTAAATATCTGTAATTACATATTTCTCTGACTTAAATAAACCCAAACACAACTTTTACAATGATTGAGAACAATGTAATACCAAGCATTAATTTTTTGGACCCATAGTCTTTTTATAATTATTAAATAAATCTATAAAGCCTAGAGGCTGCTCTTTTACATACACTTTTAATGCCACTTCCATGTTTATATATTATTATATATAAAATTAGCTAGCATTTTGTTATACATTATGTTAGCTAGAATTCTGTCGTTAAAATATTTGATTTGAAATCATACTTCTACTTATATTGAGTTTGGCAAATAAGTAAGTTGGTTAAAATTGTTTATTATCAATACCTGTACCAAAATTTCTTTATTTCTAGTTCTAATCCTTCATAAGAGCATACTATCCTGAAAAGTCTGGTACTTCATGTAAGTTATAATTTTCCAAACTGAGATGTATTTGAAGTTGTAAACTGAAGAGCAGGATTTTAACATAATGACAAAGAACAGTGATCTCAAATATGGAGCATTTTATCTCTACGCTTTCTTCCTCTGTGACGAAAAGGACAAATAAGCTAGTTTTATGAAGGTTTTCATAGCTAAATCAACTTTTTCTCCATAATATTCCTTGAACTTTTTGATAGCATCAAATTACTCAGGCTGAGAATTTATCTTACAGGCTCTTCTGAAATAGCTAATATTTAACAGAGAACAGAGGTCACCTGGACTCCTCCCTGCATCCCTCCCTCCCTTTGTCCTTACTCTTGGACATACAGTTCTCTTTACTTCTCTGGCTCTGCCAGTGACTAACGAACTTTGCATAAGTACCCTGGGGAAAGGGCATCCTACCTGGTGATGAAGAAGTAACTGCTGTGCTTCAAACAAATTTTCAGTGTCCAGGATCTTCTCAGCCTGCTCCTGGACTTCTTTAGAGCCAGAAATTAACTCTTCAAGGGAACTTTTCACTATTTCTTTGTACTGGACACAGTCCCCGAAGTTGCTTAACATCTTTTCAACCTAGATTTTTGTGAAAAAATTATAACTCATATGATGCTCAGGTAATCTTAAATATTCTAAGAATATGTGTAAAGTCCATCTCAGTAACTTGAAATATATACACAGATCTCTTTTATTTTTTCTCATATTTTTGAGGTTTATTTAGTTATTATTAAACTGCATAGCCATTTATGGGAATCGCAAGCCTCATGCTCTGTGCCCACTCAACCTGGCAGTCAAAGCAAGATAATGAAAGTGGGTATACTGTATATTTTATTTCCTGGATCCCTTTAATGACAATCCCATGACTAAAATTTAATCATAAATTATAAAAATGCAGTGTAATAAAGCTGAGTCCACCCTGTTCAAAGTAAGTAAGGAAAAAAATTGTGGAGGGGAAAAAATGAAAAGAATAAAGAGTATTTGTTAAAAATGCACTTCCAATATTTTTACATAAAACACAATATAATTGCTAATTTTTGGTTAGCAATTATATTGTGGTTCTTTAGTGAATTCTTTTCCCTGCATTTTCTATCTCATTTCTGCTTCCTCTAGTCCAGGGTCACCAGCATCTTTTGTTTTCAAAGTCTATTGCTCTCCATCTTCACTAAGATCATCATTTTCACACTGCACGTCATTTGTGTTCCATGGAAGCCTTTCAGTTTCTCCTATTCTTACCCCATCTTTTTCTTTGACCCTCTTCTCTGAGTTTGTCCCAGGTGACGTGAGTGTGCTATTCTCCAAACAGCAAGAAGACCCTATGAAAACCACAAACTCCAGATCTCAGTAAATCACAGCTTTTGTTGAAAGAAGTGACTCATCATTACATACTGCCAGTCTATCCACAGCCTCTTTTTCTTATAGTGGACAATTGCAAACACTTTGTGTTCAACATTAATTTAAATATTAAATGGATTATAATCAAAGGATGGACTGAATGTGTCAAATCCATCTTTTAATATAAATCCTTACATGAACAAAATGAATGTTTTCCCTTCCTCTTTCTTTGGTTTTACTAATGATTGAGTAGCATACAGGGGTATGAATACAAACTACGAAGTTTAAGTAGATAGGGCTCAGGTCCTGAGCTCACGGTGGTGAGATCAGTCTTGAGTCAAGCTCTGAGCTCAGCGGAAAGTCTGCTTGAGATCCTCTCTCTCCCCTTGCCCCTCCCCCGGTTGTGCTCTCTCTCTAAAAAAAAAAAAAAAAAAAATAGAGTGAGGATTTATTGAAAACAAAAATCTTATGTTCCTTATAAAGAGACATATAAAAATAATATTCCTAGGTATCTTATGTTATTGGTGCAATTGTAAATGGATAGATTCCTTGATTTCTCTTTCTGCCGCTTCCTTATTGGTGTATATAAATGTAATAGATTTCTCTACCTTGATTTTGTATCCTGCAATGTTATTGAGTCACTATATTGTACTCCTGAAACTAATATTACACTGTATGTTAACTAACTCAAATTCAAATAAAAACTTAAAAAACTATAAAACTAAAAAAATAAGGTAGATAGGTGTGCAAAGAATTAATGTCTGTATTTGTTAGGGGTAGATTTTTGCTACAAGTCCCATGCGCAGTGGTGTGAGAGTACTTGGAAGATAAAGTAGATAAATGGCCTTGGGAAAGTGTTAGGGAGACTAATAATTTCTAATTTTAAAGGCTGACAAAGTGTTTTAAGTGTGTGTGTGTTTGTGTGTGCGTGTGCGTGTGTATGTGTGTGTGTGGAACAAAATATAAACTCATCTATCCATGTGACTAAAACTATTTGTTAAGTCTTGGATCAAAGATCACCTGCATGTACATTTACTTTTTAAAACTGTAATCCTTACTTTTCTCCTTACCTTCTTGATCAAAAAAAGAGTAGAGAAGAATGACGTCAGAATTTTATGGTAGTGGCTACGCTACCTGGACTATTGCTGTGAAAGATGGATATCAAAGGGTTGAAATAACTCATGTTCCAAAGTTTGATTAATCCTATCACTATTTTCATTTTGTCAAAATTGTTAAGAAAAATGATACATAATATCAAAATTCATACATAAAACTAAAATCACATGCAGTTTAGAGTATTTTTGGCATATGTAAATTCACAGCTAGAGTCTTAAGTGGATCTACATGCATTCAAAATATAAAAGGTTAATTGACCAAACTGTTAGTTTAGGGACATCTCCAGAGAATTCCAAATCTTCAGAATCAGGGAACTTTAAATAATCTAGATGATCATTTTTCCATGCAAGTTCATAAATGATTTTAAGAAATAATGGTAGCTATCTATTCAACTTTCCATTCTTATGTTATCTTCCCATGCACAGACTCTTTGACATGCAACCTGGTCAGTAAATGTGTCACCAAGGGTAGAAGGGGCTTACTAGAAATGAAGTAAATAGGTTTGTGTATTTTAATCCATAGAGGAATATAAACACTGAAATATATATCGAGAAGTTTAAAATGAGTAAGTCTTTCATAAAATAGATTTTACTGTCTGCTAACGTTGAATATTTTATTATTACCAACTATTGGTTATTGAGCATTCACTCTCAGGCACTATACTAAGCGCTTTACATATATTATTGCATTTTGGGGGTAAGTTTTTCTAGCTCTGTTTTGTAAGTAAGAAAATCAAAACCCAGAGATGTTAAGTGACAAGCTCAAGATTATATAGGAAGTGGGCTATCAGAGTTAAACTGTAACTCTGGGTTCATTTGACTCCCAAGCCTATGTTCTTAACCTCCATAATATACCTTCAACTGACCATGAAACAATGCTTTTAGTAAGAGTAAAAAGTGTGGATCTGGTAAGCTTTGTACTTTAAATATAGGTTGTTATTCTGAACTAACATATCCAAGAATGGCACAGACCATAACTCAAACATCTTCCCCACCAATCTTCATATGAATAAGTATCTTCACTATTGTGTTTGAACTATACTTTCTTTATATAATTACTTCTTAAATCACAACCAAAAGAAAAAGAACCCTCCAGATTCCTCACCCAAAACTATCTATTTAGAGTGTGAGTAAATGGTATACCTCTGATAACAAAGCTACAAGAGCCTTGAAAGAACTAGATAATTTTGCCAGCTCATCTCCTTGCTTTTGGGCTTCATTCTCAGAAGAAACTTCAATTAAAATTTTAAGCCTGGATTTCAGCCAGTTGAGAGTCTCGCCTTTTGTGGTAACACCATTTCTGATCTCCTGGAATGAAGAGAATACATTGTGAATCAAGAACAGACTCAGACTAAGAAAGTTCATACGGTGGAGGTAGGAGAGTCATTCATTCACCGGTTAGAGTGCCTGCTTATTTTACTTTTTGTTCACATCTTTAACAAAAGTCCACAGGTGCTAGAAAAAAATATTTCCCCAATGCCAATACCTGATATGTAAAATCAATACTCTCTATATCAAAAAGCTAACTAGATGGTTAGTTCATAATTAGATGGTTAGATATTTACAGATAGTCCCTTAATCACAAATAAAGGTGCCTCTAAAAGTCCAGTAGAAGAAAATGGGATACCAAAATTGGGAACTATAACACATTTTCTTTTTTTTTTTTTTTTTAAAGATTTTATTTATTTATTTGACAGAGAGATAGCCAGAGCAGGAACACAAGCAGGGGGAGTGGGAGAGGGAGAAGTGGGCTTCCTGCTGAGCAGGGAGCCCCTTGTGGGCCTCGATCCCAGGACCCTGGGATCATGACCTGAGCCAAAGGCAGACACTTAACGACTGAGCCACCCAGGCGCCCCACATTTTATTTTCTGTTAGCTGGAAGGAACATGGTATTTTTAGAAAAACAGGTTGAAAGAGTCCTTTTTTTAGTGAGCGGATTTCTTTTTTTTGAGGAGTTTAGTTGTTGAATATTATTATGGATGCCCTAAAAATTGATCTTAACTTTATTAACTTATATTTTATGTCTCATTTTTGTTAGCTTTTGGAAGTCAATAACCCACATAGTAAGATGTGCAAACAGGAGCACAACTCTAAGCCAGGAAGGGAGGGTATACTGACCCGGACAATGCCAGAAAGATTCTGGGGCCTCAGCCCTTGCAAGGTCTGGGAACTGTGGGAATGCTGACTGGGGCAACCTCTTCCTCCTACACAGCTCTGGGAAGCACAAGGAAACCATGCAGCTGCCACAGAGGATCTTATAGGGTAAATTCACACCCACCGGTTCCAGAACCAAGTGATCTCTTCATTTTAAGATATGCATTTTATTTTTGTAATGTAACAGCAACAAAGAGCAAATATAAATATCCTTCTATAGGTATAGCATGATATTATTGAGCATCTCTAGTATTTAATGGGATTATAAATTTAAGAGAAAAACATAAAACTCAGAGGATAGGAATAGAAAGGAAATATATTCTCATTAACAGGAACTACGTGACTTGCAAGAGCTCAAAATGCTCAAAGATAAGGAGTTTCGCAATGGCGTGTGTCTACAAAACAGAGCAGAGCCACACTAAGAAGGAGAGGGTTGCTGTGTGTCATTCACAGAATGTGAACTGGGTTAGGGCTTGAGGTTCAGCCTAGTCACCTGGCTAGGTGTGCCCATGCTCCCAGAGCTGTGCCCATGCTCCCAGAGCTAATCAATCCAGATTGAATGTGACATATAAATGAGACTTAAAGACCTTTCCCAGTTCTGTGATCTGGCTTTTGAATGGCTGAAAATGTATAAAAACCTACAGTGTTCTTGTTTTCCATGACAATTCTTAAATCTCTGCTGTGTTGTAGGCCCATGCATGCAATTTTCCTCTCAGGATTTTCCATTAGCTAAAGATCTATGAGAGGTACCACTAAGCATGACTAAATCTCAAAGCTAACAATGATTCAATAGGGAAAATCATACCCTATTCTTCTTCACAGTAACATGAGGAGACTTATTCTTAAGACAGTTTTTCAGTAATTTAATTTTTTTACAGAAAGAAAAGAATACATCAGTTAGTCTGTCTACCATTAATTTTTTTATTAATGAAAAATATGGACCAGAACTAACCTCTACAGCACATTTAATCTCTCCATGGTTGGCAGTATCGAAGGGTTCACTCTTAAACCCTTTCAACTGTGTCTCCTTTGCAGATATCCAAGATGAGAACTCAGAAATTCTGAAATAACACAAGTATTTTCTTATTAAGGGGAGAAAATATCCCAGTGGTTAAAATACATTTTCTATTTTGAATTTATTCATGGAAATCTAGCAATCAACTGATTAGCAAGTCAATTAACAAATTTTCTGGAAACTGTTCCTTTAACATGAAGCTCAGGACAGGGGTGGCTGCCTCTGAGCTGTCACTTGGAGGAAAGAGAAAGCAGAGCAGATGGAGCTCAGCTAAGGAAAAAGGTGTGTTCCCAGGGCCTGAGCACCTGGAAATATGGAAGGCACCACCTGAGGTCTGGCCTCATCTATCTCCACCAGACTGAGACAGAAACCCAGAGGCAGAAGTCTCCCCCTGGGGATATGAGGAAATCAGGGAGAAAGGAACTGCCAAATGTGCTTCAAAAAGGTAACATCTGGGTCTCTTGGAAATTAAGTGCTTCACCTTGTTTCTGACTGAAACCCATTCTTTTTATTAAATGAAGCATTTTTATATTAAGAGCATGGGTAAGATCATACAATCTGATTTTCTTTATTGCTTCAGAGGAAACACATGTCACTTCTTGTCGTGCAATGATCTCTGAATTAACAGTATTAGGACAGACAGTGTCCATCTCTGGAAGCAGTTCCACAACTACCTGCTAGTGTAGTCCTTCCACTTGTCTGGGTCTTCCACAAGCTTCATGTAGGTGGTATCAATGGTAGCTCTGAGCTCTTTGAGAGTCGCGTGACAGGTTTCAGGTGTGTTCCTTACTGGGTCCCGGACTGGGAGTTTCAGACACAGTTCTTCAATAAGCTGTAACCTTTTCTCACAAAGATGATGAGGACCCTTGTCACTGAAGAAAATCTAATGAACAATAAACATTGATATAATCCTTGTGAAAATCCATACAATACTTCCATATTTTCATAGAAGTTTCCCATTTAGTCTACTACTATATAGTAATTAAGCTATTTAGGGTTTTTGGACCCAAACCAAAGTATCAGGTATGTATCTTTTAGGTAAAAATGTGACTTTGCATGCCTGGGGTGTGTGAGACGTACCCTGTGCTCTTTAATGATCTTTTCACTGCCTTCCTGGGGCACCAGCTTGGTCTCTCGATCCAGCTCAGTTCTGCATTCTTCTACAGAAGCTAAGAATCTATTCTTCTCCACATCAATCTTCAGATGAAGCAAATGATATGGGGCTTCTCCTTGAAGATCCTACATTCCATAGGAAGATTCAAAAAAATATGATACCGTTCCAGATTATATACATTTTTAATTGGAGTGGCAAAAACCATAAAATATTCTCTTTGGGGCCAATGTGATTTAATCACTATTGTCTACACCTGGATGCTGTTCTTTGTACTTTTCCAAGTAGTGGGGCCACAATGAATTCTTTCAGCCTGCAGGGTCAGATTTTTCACAGTAATTATTCTATTTAATTTTTACTATAGCTCCACACAGTATTAATATTCCTATTTCACAAATTAGACCACTGAGGCTCAGGGTAAGTAGAAAAGCTAGATTTGAATCTAAACTTAAATGATGCACTGATTCCACATACCCTCTCCCCGGCATATGTCCCATTTAATTTTGTCAACGACCCTGGGAGGTAGGAAGAACATATTTATACTCACTACACAAAGGGCAAAGAGAAAACTTTATTAGTAAAGAGGCCAGATCAAATGGCCCATGCCTTTGACCACCCGCCTTGTCCTTTTTCCTTAGCGCATTCCTTGAGAAAACAAGCCAGCAGCGTGCAAACATGAGATGTTTTATGTTCTTTATTGATATATAATCATAAGCTACATCATTACCTGCAGTCCTATAATTTATTAATTTTAGCCAGCTTGTGTCCTATGGCATTTAGAAGGTTACTTTTAAAATAAAATACTAAGATAACAGATGAGAAAATGATTTGGGGCTATGGAAAGACTAGAACAGATTATATCCTAGATTATATCCTAGAGAGCTTAATGAGAGTTTGTGTGTATATATAAAATAAATACAGTTTTCCATTAGAATCTCTATTCCATAATACATTTATGATATGTTAAGCTTTAAGGACAACTTCAAAAGCTTGGGTTTCTTTAAGAATCTTTTTCTAGTTTTTATATTTAGCAAATAAAATATGTCCTTAACTGTGTTTTTCCTATGCTTGGGGATGATTTTTTTAGCCTATGTTACTGAGATGAAAAAAAAAAAATCGAGAGAATAACAAAAGCTGATGGAGAGTATTTTAGCTGCCTACCTTCCAGATCCCGTGACTTCTTCACGTAATACACATGAAGATCGCCACTCGCTATTACCTTGTGATAGCACTCGTTAACCTGCTGCTGGTGCAGGCTTCCTCCAGCCTGGCTTGAGCAAGACAGCCCTGGGCAGGTCTTCATTGTACTGCAGCTGCCCCCCTGGCATGCGGATTCTAGAGTCGGCTTCCTTGTGACATGCCCAGTGTGGGGCACTCAAGTTAGACCAGCCAAATGAATCCCTACATCCCCCATTCGAGGGCTGTCCTGCTGTCTCTCTTCCAGGTGCTGGTATTTCCCCCTCCCACCCACTCCCAGATCTCTGCTTCTTCTTTAAAATCCTAAGACAAAAACTAGTTACTTGATTCACTCCTTTCCACTCTCCAAGTGGGCCCACTTCTCTCTTCCAAAGCTTTCATAAGCATTAACTATACTTTTGGGGACTTATTACATATTATACTTTCATTATCTGCAACTAATTATCTCCCCTACAGGGCTCTAAAGTCTTTGGAGAAATGGACTGTGCTTTGTTCATCCCTGCGTCCTTAACCAATAAGTGTTTGTATTTATGTTTTTTAGACCATAACAATCTAAACCAGATGGTAAAATCCTTGAAAACAGCAAAATGTTAGTATGCCTAATGTAATTTACTTAGATGAGAAGAGCTTACTAAATGTTACCGAATTAAATGCCCTTGTCATTCCTACTCCCAAAAATACTCAGGAAAAGAAAAAGAGCACTCTTAAGTAATATGATAAAATCAATGCTACTAAAAAATAAGAAAAACAAAATCGTATCTTATTTTGTCATTGTTTTATTCGTTTGGTTTTTTTAAATGGGAGAAGTACCTGTGGTGATTTTCCATGAATTTCTCTTACAATCGAACCTTAACACCCTCATGCTCTCTCCCGTCATTCGTGGCACCTACTTATGTGTGTGTTCCCATTATGTCCTGACTCACCTTCCACTGTTTATGGAGCTTTCTAACGGCTTCCTGCAGGCCCTGCTGTTCCTGCTCAGGGAGAATGTCGGTGAGCTCGTCGCAAGCTTTCAGGAAAGCGTTGAGCACTCTCTGATCCAGCTGACTGAAAAACTCCTGGCACGGAGAGGGGGAAGTGGTTAAGAGTGTCGGGAAGAATAAAAGGCAGCATCAGACACTCTACAGTTAAGCAGTCACGCCTCTACACGAGTCCCTCAGCCAGCTGCTGCCCTCTTCAAACCTTCCTGGCAACTACTCTTTTTTTTTTTTTCAGGAACGAACTATAATTATCTACAGTTATGAGTCAGAAGCCACCACATCTGAAATTCAACTAGTGCTTTTCATTTTTTAGGAAAAAAAAAATCTTTTCAGCTTTCAAATTTGGTAGACTATTCCAGAAGGCCAAGGGGCCTAAAAACTTGATTCCATAGTAATAGAGTTTTCACTCCTCTTCGGTGAAGTCAGAAGAGCAGAACAGAAGCTAGCGTTTAGTCTCACAATTCCTCATACCCTAATGTAATGGGTTTCAGGCCCTGCGGATTCATTATGAGCCATTTCTACATTCAGACAAGTATGCACATGGCCCCACAAGCTATGGACAGAACTGTGCTCCCCACTACCTGCCCAAATTTATATGTTGAATCCCTAACCCCCAATGTGATGATATTTGGAGCTGAAGCCATTGGGGTAATTAGGTTAAATGAGGTCACGAGGGTGGGTCCCTCATGATGGAATTAGTGCCCTTATAACAGGAGACATCAAAGATCTTGCTCCCTATGTATCTCTGCCTTATGAGAACACAGTGACAAGGTGACCATCCACAAGCCAGGAAGAGAGTCCTCACCAAACCCAACCATGCTAGTACTCTGATCTCAGACCTATAGTCTCCAGAACTGTGAGGAAATAAATGCCTGTTGCTGAAGCCACCCAACCTGTGTATATTTTTATGGCCGTCCAAACAGACCCAAACAGCACATGTGCACCTATATACATGACCAAGTCTCACACAGACTCAGGAGGATATATGCAGAGATACTTTAAAACAACAGTGGTTCAAAACAGAAAGGGCCACACTGCAGCAGAAGTATCAGCTGAAGGGGATGTTGAGTGTCACAGACATCAACCCTAAGTTCAGTCAGCTACATCACAAATATATTGCAGTCATCATCTGATAGTGTGGTTTATATCAATGTCCACTGAAATTTCAGGAAACATAACTCAAAATACATGATCTCAGAGGCCCCATCATCTCTGTACAGCATTTAAGAGATTATTAACATTTTCAATACCTATATGATTTAAAAGAGTATGATTAACAGGAAGATGACTTCGCAATAGGACAAGTTGTGGATCAGCTACCAAACTTCAAGTGACACGGTATTCACACTCCGATATGGCGGATTCACGAAATGAGCACAAAGACTTAGCCATCCACCTAAAATTATCTCTTAAAAAGAATATGTTGGTTATGTAAGAATTTCTCAGCTAAATAATTCAGGAGAGCCTCATTATATATCCAATAACTCTACCACTTCAGGGGCTTAAGAATGGCCAATTATACTGCAGCTCATCAATTGCTCCTGAAGTTTTTTGCTGCTGCCATTTTTTGGGTCTAATAACCTAAAATGTTTCTGCCTTCCTAACTCACCTCTTCTTCCCCCCGCCTCAAAAACTTAGTATTAGGACAGAAGGTTCTTTTTATTTTTCACTCAAGACCACTTGTCTGTGTCCTCAGGTCAAGTGCCCCATGAGGGACGAACTTACGGTATGTCTCTTCAGGAGGTCTTCTGGGTTTCCCTTTTCCTCCAGGCCCTCCTGAGCAATCCGCAGCACCTTCTCTAACTCTGCTCGAGACTCCTCAAATTTTTTCATCAAGCGACTATTGGTTTCCACATGTTTCTTCCAGTCTCCAATTTTCTTCACCATATTCTTGATTTAAAAAATAATGCCAATGTGATGCTGCTCTCTCATTATTGAAAGCATCATTTTGTTAAAGAGTATTGTTTCTTTAAAAAAAAAACACTCAGAAGGAATACGTTTCATTATGATGAGAGTAATCAACTTCTTTTGACATTAATGAGTATTAGAAAAAGAAGTAAAATGATTGGTTCCAAACCTCAGTAGGCAAGGCATTTAGCCTCATTTAGCCATGAGAATTACATGTCCTCATTCTTTGTATTTTCCTTGGCTTATGCTTCTATAGCAGGGAGAAAGCTTACCTGGAAAGCACCATGGACATCTGCAATCTGTCTGTGCAGCTTTGTCTGATCAAAATGCTTTAACAAACTGCTCAAGGTCACGAACTTTTGAACATTTTGACTGCCTTTCTCAATTTGTGTCATGGTTTTCTTACAGCTTTCTTGACAAGCTGACAGTTCCTACAGGGAAAGGAAGCCCACAACAATAGTATTTAAAAGCGTGAGAAAGAGAAGGAAAGAGAATAACCATTACAAAACAATAAGAACAACATTATATGGCTTTTAGGCTTTTAGTCAGCTGTAAGTAAAATCAGAAGTACAGAGAAGTGTTTCTTTTCATTGAGAAGAGCTCAATTTTAAGCAATCACTGGTCAGTGTTTTTTTATATAAGGCATTTAAATGTCACATTGAGTTTTTTGAGATTTTTAAAAATTTCATGCCTGTGTTATTAACATTAAGAAAATGAAAGGCCATCAAAATTGTTATTTGCCTGCAATGTGTCCAACTCACAGGCCTATGATTTATTGAGAGAACAATCCCAAAATCAATCAACATATTAGGTTTTAATCTGACTAAATAAATACTAATGCACATACTTTACTGAAAGAGCTGCAGCAAATTATATATTATTTGTGTATGCCAAAATGTACAATATTTGAATTCCTAAGGTTCATAAGCTGTCAACCTCATTAACAAAATGGTGGACCTCAGATACTAACCACAAAAGGCAGCAGACCGGTTGGTGTGGGAGGACTTGCAGTTGTCACACATTTGCAGGATGAGAAACCATGGTGACCCAGGCCCTTCCACCTCTGCTTAGTAACCTAGCATCATAGTGATTTCTGCAACTGACAGCAGAATTATCCAGCCCAGCCCAGGCCAACAGTCATTTTTTGACCTGAAGCTGCACTATTTGCATTTCAACACCCTCAACAGCTTGGAAAAGTATTTCAAACTGCTCATTTGGATACCAGTTTTGGTAATCTAGAGGCAAATATTAAGACCAAGGTTTTGTTTGTTTGTTTTGAAAAAACGAAGTAAGGACATATTTTTCCTTTTGAAGATTTAGGACATAAAAAGTAATATATGTTAGAAAGATATTATTAAATATTATTAATATTATTATTACTAAGATACAAAATGTTATTTTAATTGTGGAAGGATTCTTTGATGGCAATTTATAGCAATTTGAGAATACGAGAAATGGCACTATAACTCAAAGTGAAAGACAATCTTTATCCAATATGATGAAAACCCACTAGAATAGGGTTTGGTGGTATAAGCATTGTGGTTTTACTATCAGTAATAGTAAAAAAAATAATAATAATTGCTACCAGTTATAGAGTACATACTACGTGCCACTATGTGCTAGTTACATTATGGAATATATAATGTAATCTCCACAATAAGCTCTCAATTTATGTATTATCATTATCTGCATTTTAAGGTGAGGAAATAAAAGCTAATCAAATCTTTGTAATTTGTTATATCAAATCTAAGATCTGAATACCTGTCTGACTCACTTCAGATACTCTCTGTTCTTTCTGCTAAGTGATGCTACCTTCCTTCCAGGAATCTGTTTCAAGGAATGCAGTGGTAAACCATTTGCCCATTAAGTTTCACACTCCTCTGATGGATAGGGTCATTTATAATAAACCACCTAAATAAGTCAATTAGCTGCAAGAGTGGGAAGCTGGTCTGCATAGAGATCTGCTTATAAAAACTGAGACCAAAAAAATGATTATCACTCCAAACACATTTCCAGAATTTTATGATTGTATAATCAGACTTAATCTTAGAGGCAAAGAAAAGATCTCATAAGACAGTTTACAGACACTGGATAGAAACAGAATGCAACTATTTGCTTTTATATATCTAAATATCTAAAATTCGAAATTTATTTATAAAAATGTTATCTCTATATAAATTTAGACAGATAGATAAAATTTTCATTTTATCGTTAGTGGACAGGGGTTTCGTCTTTGGACAGATGTATATTTTTGTTTTGAGATGCCAGTGCTATTCTTTTTTTTTTTAAGATTTTATTTATTTATTTATTTGAGAGAGAGTGGGAGAGCAAGAAGCAGACTCCCTGCTGCACAGGGAGCCTAATGATGCTGGGTTCAGTGACAGGACATTGGGATCATGACCTGAGCCAAAGGCAGACACTTAACGACTGAGCCACCCAGGCGCCCCTGGATGCCAACGCTATTCTAGAAAAATGTTTCCTGTCCTAACTGAATTTCTACCACTATAAGCACCACCTCAGTCTTACTACACATGTTTTAAAATAACTATGTCTCCTCAAAAGGACTTCTCCTTACCTGTTGTTTCTGTTTAAAAACAGCACTAGATTGTGCCTCATGCTCAAGAACTGTTAAAATTTCATTGATTTTCCCAAGTGAGTCATAAAAGAGTGTCATCTGCTTTTCTAATTCTTCCAATGGTATCAACAGCTGTCGAGACTCATAAAGGAGTGGTGAGTGACATTCTTTGACCTTTAAAAATACAAAGACAAAAATTCTATTAAAGGCCAATAATTACCACAAACTCAGGGCACTGTTCACAGTTCTTGGGAGCATTTTCTTCAGTGATATTGTCATCTGGTGCTTGCAGATCTTCAATGACCTTTATTTAATGGTATTTCCTATGTATTGTTAAATTTTGATATAAAAAACAATACTACTGAGACAAATAAATGCAACAGAGTTTTCCCATGAAGATTCATCTAAACTGTCCATCTGGATAGCACTTTCCCATCTAAACAATGTTGCTGGTGAGCCAGATGGCATCAAATTCCACCTCAGAAACTATGCAGCTCATCTTCACTTTGGCCTCAAAATCTGACCTGAGATAGTTGTGAATTACATTATCCAGACTAACCTTCCAACTTTATTTTCAAGGTCTCTACTACTTGGACCCTTAACTCTAGACAAACCTGTAACTTTGCTGACTCATTCTTCCCAGACAGGCCTTATTCTTCCCCATCTCCCCCAGCTCTATGCTTCACTACTCTCTGCCCATCATCTTACTCATCCCAAGTGCACAAGTCAGGTACCAATTTATTTACAAAAGTCCCCACGCCAGGGGATATCTCCCCAGCCTGAATTGACCCAGCCCTCATTTGTCACTTGTCTTTAAAAAAAATGCTGTTACTTTATACACTTGTATTCTTTATCTTAATGCTGAGGCCATACACTCCTGGGGATCAAGAGATCCATAAAGTTTCTGCCTTATCACCTTTATGTTAGAATCCAGGACCAGGTCATTCTCTAAGAACTTCCTGTCCCCATTCATTTTACTTAGAATTGCTCCCCAAATATTATTTGTACTTCTGGGAACCAAGGAAAGGAAATTGAGTCCTTGTTAGTTGACCATTCTCTTTTTTCTTAAATTATAAATATTCTCATGCTGTCAGATACCCTGCCTGAAGGATGAACTCCCCAAAAGAAAGCTACTGATCTACTGCAAGAAGGCTCTGCTAAAATGACTCTGAACAAAATGAAGAGAATCTGCTAATATGTATAAAAATCAAGTATGCTTTAGAAATCTTTCCTGGATACAGTTGAAAACTTAACAGAGATGCTACAACTAAAGTAGTAGTTTTAAAAAGCTGAACAACTTAGATGTGTTTACGGGTGGAATTTGCTTTCTCAGAGGTTGCCCCAAATCATTAAACTTGGCCTAAGCTAAGATATGCAAGCCCAAGATACGGCTCTAAAAGCTTGGTTATCAATTCAACAACATTGACCTCGAATTGTGCCCAATCTCTATAAATAATCTTAACTTGAATATTAAAATAAAAATAATTAGAAATTAACATTCTAATTTATACCAGTTTGGCAATGAAGTTTTCTTTTTTTTTTCAAGACCATGATTCTTCCTATTTTCACCTATCTCATTTATTCCTCTTTTCATTACTTTTCCACTACTGATTTCATGTAGGTTATTCTCTTTCTGCTTTTTCCCTCCTAAATAACAGGTTTCTCTGCTTTCTTTTCCTCTGTTTCTCAAGTCTTCATTACAAAATCTTCCTCTTCATTTATATAGTCACTCCTTTCCTGTATCAGAAATTAATTACCCAATCACAAACAATACCGTCTTCATAAAATTCAACTTCAGATAGATAAAAAATTCCAATGGAACTTCCAAAGTTCTTAAGGAAGTCCCTCAACAGAATAGAAAACTCTTATGGCTAGTGCTTGATGTCCACGGAGTTCCCTGTACACAAGGGTAGAAATGTATAGATCTTAAGTCTAAGGTGAGCTCCACAAGCTGAAGAGGGCAGAATTCTCCGCTGCTGCATGGCTATGTAAGCAGAAGATAGCATAAATAATCTTAGAGCAGAGGGATGTCAAATAAAACTCAATAAAAGGGCATTTGGGAATTCTTTCTCATTTAAATATCTGATCTCTTCCTCCTCCTTCCCCTTCCTTTTCTCCCCCCACCTTTGTTTTATCACATTTAACTGACCCCTTATTCCTCCAGAAGAAACCTATCTTTCTAATAAAGCTCCTAGTATTTCTAAATTAACAGAGGTAATACTTGACATCAGATCCATAGTTTCAGTTTTAAAACTCATGACAAAGTTATTAAATGACAGAGTTACTAAATCAAGAATCCCAGGAAAAAGCAAAAGCATCTCTTAACAAGTGAAGAGTTTGCTCATGGGTGTGACTGAGGAGGCGTAAAGCATGTTGAAGTCAGTGTTGGTCACGCACAGTTGTCATGCATTAAAGTATTTTCCCACCTTGGTCAGCTGTTCTTTGAGCCTAGACATGGTTGCAAACATTTCATTAGCTTCTTCTTGGGAGCTCTCTTTGGTAATGAGGTGTGCAGTCTTTGTAATCATCTTGTATTGAGCATCCATTACAGGTACCCTCTGCTCAATGTCCTGCATGTATCATTGAAACAGCTAAATTAACACATGGTACATTTCCTTTCAATTTCAGGATTCCACAGAAGGTTGGACAAAAATCAGTATGTACTGTATAAAATCCTATACTTCTAATAAATTTTTGGAGATTCCAGTTATTGCTTTCCTTTATTGCTAATATATTATATATTGGTAATATCACATGAATAGATAAAAGCTTTCCTTTAGAAGTAACCATAAATCCTTAAATTAACATACAGACAAGCTGAAGTAATCTGTACACTTTCAAAATATATGTGTTAATGTAGTATGCAATCATTATATCAAGTAAATGCATGTTAATTTGGGGCAATTCCTCTGAACTTAACAATGATACAACTTACTTTTTCTTAAGAAAAGTAACACACTGTCATAGTAGAAAATTTATAAATCAGAGATAATAAGAAAAAAAAATTAAATTACTTACAGTCTTCTCACACAGTGATAACCTGGGCCAACATCTCATCACTACATCATTAATGTTTTCCTCTGTGCATGCTTACACCCATTTTTTATATTTACAAAAAGAGGATACTATTTTTTGCTTTTCTCACTTAATAGTATATTAGAAAAGATTTCCATGTCATTAAATATTCTTTTACTACTTCATTTTTGAGAGCTGCAAGGTATTCAAAATATGTGAAGAGCACAATTCATTTAGTCAATACTTTATAGGAGGCATTTATGTAGAGGCATTATCTGTAGATGTTTACTGTTTTCTCCTAGTCCTTTGTAATTTGGTTGTAGAAAAAAATCTCTAAATTAAAAAACTATTTTGAAGTTACTATATGATCAAAACATATCCTTAAAAAATCCAAATAGATTTTTTATTTAAATGCATTTTTTTTTCAATTTTGAAGTGCTAATCAGGATATGCACACATGTCAAAATGGTGCCAAGAGACATAGGAAAACTTTGCAATGATCTGGGTTAACTTCAGTGATCTTCCTTTTCACAACAGAATAGGTTTTCACTTTCTTGTCCAGAAACTACCCCCTCACCTCCAAGTCTTGAATTAATAACTTGACATTAAGAAAAGAGACTTCTAAGGGTTCAGAAAGTTTCTTATGGGCTTCATTTGCAAAATCAGACAGGACAGTAACACAGTCTGTGTACTCCTTCTTCATTCTGTCCATTTCATCAGCCCGAGCATACTGTTAAGAAAAGGGAGGAGCACAACATGGAAAATCATTAAGTCAAACCTCTGGGAGCCTGTAACTTTGACATTGACATACTCTCTAGAATTGTTATATGGTAAGAAAGATGCTAATTTCTGACTCTTATTTTAGATACACTTGAAGTAAGTCCAATTACTGTGAAAGGAAAAAAGGAACTAGCATAGAAGCAAAGAATTATGATTTCAAACATGAGTCGTCCCATATTTGTAGGCTCCATATGTCAATATAATCCTTAATCAAACTATACATTTCCATAATGTTCCTCTATTATAAATGGGAAAGAATAAAGGACCAAAAATAAACATAACAGTTCTAAACACATCTATACTCTGCCTAAATAAGCCCATGCTACAACAATAAACAGTCTCTAAACAGACTGTTTACAACACATGCATGTTCTAAGCATATAGAGATTGAAAGACATACTTGCTTGACTTCCATGAACAACTCCCTCCATCGCCCATTGAGCAATAGTAATTGCTGTTTAAGATCTCGGGAAACCATCTCATCACATGTTTCAATTAGAAAATTGCCCGCATCATTCATGGCAGTGTGCTGCTGTATCCAGTGAGGCAAATTTCGGAAAAAATCCTAAAAAATAAACAATGCACACGACTGTAAACCACAGACCAAAAATTAATAAATGATATGGAAGTAACCAAACTCTGAGAAGTATCTTTGTTCTAAATTTGTACAAATTTTAAGGTAAATATTCGCTCTCCTTCCAGATGCAATTTTCAGTAAAGAGGTTCAAAAATAGGCACTAGAAATGCTGAGTGTCTTTTTATAAGAACAGCTTATATCTTTTACCATATATTTTGCTGAAGACAAAACAAAACATAATGGCCATTTTCTGTTATTCCTATTTTACAAATTAAAAACTGAATTTCTGTAAGTGTAAGGGACTTGTACATAGTAAATACCAGTGCCAGAGTCATATCAAAAGTGTGGCATTTTAGAGTAATGTATAGTTTTGTTTAAAAATTATAAACAAACTTTTGACCTATCATTTTTTATTTTAAAATCTGAATATAGTACATGAAGATAATTAACCATCATGGATACAAATCGTTGAAGGAAAATTTTTAAAAATTATATATCTGGGCCAAGAAGACTTAATATAATAACATCATTTCTTATTTGTTTAAGGTTACTCACTTGTCAACGAAGCAGTTTTCTGCTGATTTCAAGTTAATATATGTGTACATACATATACGCACACACCACGGTAAAAACCAAGGATACCAAAGATAATTCAAAATCTATTTTATAAGCCATGTGTGGGAGGACTTCTCACATAAATAGATGAGAACACTTCTGTTTCTGGTGGTTATAGTCCCTTGGATGAAATTAACACATATGACATCTACTAGGGCACTGCCAGTCTAATCAGAAAAGCCAAAATCTGTAGGGGTACACAGTTCTTGTCATCCTCAGCTACACAAGAATAATTAATCTATGTGAAATATAGAGTGGTAAACATTTAAAAATTATGCATCTACCTGCATAACACAATAATAGAAGAGCCAATCTTGGATAGCAAGCACTTAATTCTAATGTATTTACTATACTTTTTAATGGGAGCCTGGCATTTTAATATCTTTTATATATAAATTGATTTTTCATGGGAAAATATCAGATTCCCATTAAGAAGTACATATACAGAAATCAATCCATTTTATGTGATATTTTAATGTAAGTGACATTAAAGTAAAACAGTACCTCTTAAAACCACACATACACGCCTGTAATTGGAGGAAAAATATCACTCTTGCCCACTTTTGCCATTCTCAACCCTTGACTGAGGGCTGACAAAATCCAAAAAGGAATACTCAAAGAGACAAAAATGTGGTGACCCAGATGTCCAACTGGTGTGTGTCATTATGCAGAATCAATATTAAGTTATCCTCTCTGAAATGAGGAAATCCACAGAGGTCAGGGCCCTTCATGTACAGACCTAATGGTGAGTATAGGGACCTCTGTGGCCCCCTGGGTTTGGCTGTCCTTCCATAGGTTCCTGCTCTTCTGAATGCTGATCAGAGAGGGAATTGTTTTAACATAACTTCTATAAAGCAGTGTATTTCTTGGCCTAAAATAATTTACTAACCCAAGAGCACAACTCTTCAGGCAAAGTCAAGAATCTTGAGTCACATTTGCAAATATATAACATTCCCTAGAGAACTATGCTGTGTCTCATTGCTAAGTTCGTGTGTACTCCTTTCCTTTGGTAAGAGCAATCTTACCTTTTTGGCATGCTCTGACTGATTTAGCATTTTCTCTGCATCCTCTAACCAGGCCTGAAGACTGGCCACAGTATTGCCATATCGATCCCAGTTAGCGATTACTTCTTCCAGCATGCTCCGCACGCTCCTAACTTCTACTGAGAGGTTCCTCCACTGGGCAGTGGTTTCGTTCATGAATTTCATCACATTCTCGGCTTCTTCCACTAAAACAGATACAACAAATTATAATTCTTACTTTATATTTTAAATCCACCAAGCCTTTTCTCTATGGTCTATACACTGGTGTGTAATTATAATTCTTCTTTAAAGATTTTTTTAAGATTTTATTTATTTATTTGACAGAGAGAGACACAGCGAGAGAGGGACATAAGCAGAGGGAGTGGGAGAGGGAGAAGCAGGCTCCTCGTTGAGCAGGGAGCCCGATGTGGGGCTCGATCATGACCTGAGCCGAAGGCAGCCGCTTAACTGACTGAGCCACTCAGGCGCCCCTATAATTCTTCTTTAGATTATAAAGTTAAAAGATGAAGTGTTAGAATTTCATTCAGCTAATGCTGGGTATGTTGTACCATATTCACAGGTATTTATAAAGATTAAAGATAATATTTTTAAATTGTTTGATAAACGAGATGCAATAAATGACATATGTATTTTTTTGCATTTTATATACACTCAAATAGATGGCCACATATATAGTATCAATCACAAATGCTACAGTTCATTTTCAGCAAATATGACAGACATATTTACAAAATGAAGCAAACATATTTTACAACTTGTGTCTTCACACTAAGTTTTCATTTACTTGATAGTAATATTCAAGTTACTTTTTTTCATTTAATCCTCAGAATTGAAAATAGGTTAGAAAATTGCAATTTAGAGAAGGAATGCTTTTTTTTTTGCCCCTTCTCAGAAGATCACACACATAGACATGCACACACACACGGTATGATTATATAGGTCAGACAGGCATTGCACAAAGTCAAGGGGACTGAAGCCAATATGTGCGTTCCAGGCCCATGGCAGGGTCACAGAAAGATTCTGCAAGAAAAAAAAATGAGCTGATCACAGAAATCTGTAGGTTCTAAACCATACTGCATTCAACAGTTTAGCCAATTCTATCGTGTGTTTTACCTGAACCGTCAGCTTGGATGTACATCTCTGCTGTCCGTTTCAAGATTTGGTATGTCACTTCATACTGTTCAAAGAACTTGGTATTTTCTATAAAAGACTATAAAGGGGGAGTGGTTAGAAGACAGCAAACACTAGGCAGAGGTAGAAATACCAAAGTCCATTTCTTCAAGGGAGATATACTGGTATTTTGCCCAAATTTACCAACCTCACTCTTATAAAATATAGCAAATTAATTCAACTGTTATAAAATAACCTGGCTATCCCGAGAATATAAATTGATTCCACACTCACTTTTAATTCTAACTCAGCACTATTGAGAAAGTATTCTATTTCTTCTCCACGCAAGGGTTTGTTTTTAGAAGAGACTGAAGTCTCTCCAGACAACCTGGGGCTAACATTTAGAAAGCACTATATTTGGAAGAACATTTTCATGTCCAACTGTGTTTGAGCTGTGGGATTTTGCTGTTCTTTGAACATTAATTCTGGTGAATGATGGCTCTGAGGAACTTGGATTATAAATAAATGGCACAGTGCACTTTCCTTAAAATAAAAAGTACAAAAAATGTTTAAAAGTAGAAAAATTTTAAATAATCACATATCCCACCCACAAGTGTAAAAATTACAGATAAGACATGTCTATAGCTGTATGTAATTTACATACAGAACAGAGCCACCATCAGCAAATGGGCACTATAAAATTTAGAACACACAAGAAATCCTTAGGTAAATTTTATTGTTAACTCCAGGAAATATGAAATAACTCCTGTTTCAAAGATTAGTCCTGCTATGGTAAAGGGAAAAAGAAAAAAGAAAAATGCAATCATAGTTACCAACGTATCACCAAAGGCTCTTTAGTTTCTTTTAATAGTACAATTAGTTCCTATCATAACCTGATAAAATACTTGATAAGTGTCTCTATTATAAAATGCAAAATTAGCCTTTAGAAACCAGCTGAACGTCTGCCTTCGGCTCAGGTCATGATCCCAGGGTCCTGGGATCGAGCCCCACATCGGGCTCCCTGCTCTGCGGGAAGCCTGCTTCTCTCTCTCCCACTCCCCCTGCTTGTGTTCCCTCTCTCGCTGTGTCTCTCTCTGTCAAATAAATAAATAAAATCTAAAAAAAAAAAAAAAAAAAAAAGAAACCAGCTGAAGTCCAGTGTGATATGTTGATGAATACTTAATATGGAGATGCAAAATGTTGGAGTGCAGATATAAAACTCCGTAATTTCATAGACATCCCTCAATTTTACTGATAAATTTTTATTATATTTCAAGATAACACTTAAAAACATTCCATGTATAATACATTTCATAGCATTTTATGTTTATAAAGCATTTTACCTATATGTAAATTATTCTTCAGGAATATAGTGACTAGGGAAAGCTGCAGTTACCTGGAATGAAGGGTTCCATGAGGAACACTTATTTCAATAATTTAATAGGCTGTATTATTTTGGTAAGTAAAATAATTAATTGGTTAAATAATTATTTAGCCTTATGTTCTACTCCCTTAACTTCCCTGTTCCCCAACTAGGGAAAGAGTAATTTACTGTAATTTAAATTTGGAATAATTTAACCAAATGAGCATATCATAATTTGATCAAAAAAGGAAAGTTACACCTAATGTGCAAGACACTGTAGACAACTGAAGAGATAAATATATTTGGCAATGTTTAAAAAATAGTCTCCATTTATTTTTGGAACAAATTTCAAGAAGCTAATGGGGAAAACAATTGTTCTAAGTGTGAGAGGAAAGGGAAATAGTGGCTGTATTGGACAGAAAGACTTCATTTAATATGCTTTTGCTAGAATTGTTAACAAATTAATTACAAATGAACAAGAGAGGAAAGTTTATTTCCAGTTTCATTTCCAAGGGGGAAAACAGGATACTTTAAGAATATTATAAATGTTGTAGGGATTCATTAAAGTATTTTTGAGCCTTCCTATTAGGAAGACTAGGCAATTAATTTTTGAAGGAAGATACCTTATTTGTTATTTTACCTTTTAACTGTTTCATTTATTTTGACACTTTTTTCTTTCTGAATACAGAGTAAATCCATTTCATAGCATGAATTATTTTATCTATTAATATCACTTTACTAGGAAGAGTGCTAAATCTCCTTTTTACCATGAGCTAACTAGTCTCTCAGAAGGGTGCAAAAGAAAATGCAAATGAATATTTAAAATAATGATAGGATTAATCTATTTCTTTAAAAATAAGACTTACAGGGCACCTGGGTGGCTCAGTTAAGCCTCTGCCTTCAGCTCAGGTCATGATCCCAGAGTCCTGGGATGGAGCTCCCCTTCGGGCTCCCTGCTCAGCAGGGAGTCTGCTTCTCCCTCTCCCATTGCCCCTCCCCTCTGCTCCAGCTATCTCTGTCTCTCTCTCAAATAAATAAAATCTTTAAAATAAAGAACTACATAATTATAAAAAAAATAAAAATAAGGCTTAAATTTGGATATCAAGTTCAACAAGTCAGCCATGTTATAGTTAATGGCACTTCAAGAAAAATAAGATATCTCTTTATCCCACTAAATCCAAAGTATTAGTGGAAGATACTAAACTTCTCTCACAAGATAAATATAGAGATAAATAAATTTCATTCATCGATTTCACTTGAATCGTGCTCAGCCAGGTAATTTAAGATTTAAAAAATCATCTTTGAGAAGAGGTTTTTATCAGAATTGTCTATATTAATAAAATAATTACAAATAATAAAGTAAATGTTCACATTACTTATGCTGCATTCACATAGGCCACAATTCCAAGAGCTCTTCTTCTATGGAAAAGAATGAATTATCCTATTTCTTCCATAGTAAAACTGAAGCATGTGTTAACAAAACATGGTCATGTCAAGAACAATGCTGACAGCAAAAACCAAACCAATTATCTCCTGATTTATACTACAGTATGTAATCTCTTATGAATAGCATGTGGCCTAGGTTTAATTAACAAGCATTTGTGAAGTATTTTCCAAGAATTTCTTAAGCACGTAGCAGCGGCAGACCTGAGCACCCAGTACAAGAGGTAAGTAGGAAGCACATTTTCTGATTCTCTAACCCTTTAAAAAATGGTGGGATTTTTTGCATATGAATAAGATTGAATTGAGAATTCAAACTAAGGAAAAGATAATTATGGAACTTTTACATCCTGCATATTACTTTGGTTATTAGATGATGTGGAGCAGCATATGGCTCATTACAATAAATTTTTTTAGAAACCAAGGAAAGGATTGGATTTAAGAACCTGATTGTATTACTTTATTTGGAAGTCTTCACTCTTTGAAACAGTCTGTTCTAAAGAAAATTATTTTCTCACTAATTCCAAAGGGATGAGAGAAGCTATAGGGGGCATGAGATAAAAGGTAAGCAATATGTGTCCTTCTTTCTTCCTTACATAAGTCCCTATAATTGTATCATCATCATCATCATCATCATCATCACTAAAAATCTGGGAAAGACTAAGTCTCCTAGAAATTAAGTTATTTATGAAGTCACATGGGCTGTAAGTAGCTGAACCATAATTCAACATATTTCCATGTGACTGGTGGCCAGACTGTAATAATCTCCCCTACTTTGCCCCGCTCTGCCACAATACCTAAAACAGAAATTATTTCTGTCACTGTCACTATCAGTATTTAAGTGTAAAATATTGTCAAATATGAACTAACATCAAATGGAACTAATATTTATGTGTGCTACATTCCTTAGTTCACTAAGCTACAGGAGATCATTTTAATTATTTGGTCTTTTAAATTAAAAAAGAAAAAACTTTCACAGCCAATTTTGTTAGATAGACAAGTTCAGTACCTAAGCTTTTGGTTCAGAATGATGTGACTTCAAATCCTGACTCTACTTCTTACCAACTGTGCCACCCAGAACATGAGGGCTAAGCGCTGAAAGGCTCTGTTTCCTCAGTGAAACCATGTGAAAATGCCCAGCCAATAGGGTTGTCATTGGGATGCAAGATGACACACGTAAAACACTGGGCTCATGGGGAACACTCAATATCCCACAGTTATTAAAACTATTAAACAAAAAATATTGTAAAACCCTTTACAGAAAAGAAGCATTAGCAATAAATAGGTGTTTTTTACCATGGAATAAAAATATTAAGAAATGTTCATTTTAATGTGCTACATTTGTAGTGAAATTAGCAAGTTTACCAATAATTTTAAGTTATGAAGCAGTGAACTTCTCTCTACTTTACGGAGAAAGCAGAAGTACTGTTTTTTTTATTAACATTAATTTTTTAAGATTAATAAACAACTCTTTACATATTCTTTATTTGAGAAGTTCAAAGAGAATTACTAACATCCTTGTATTAGAACATTAACCTGGTGGAACACTCCCATTAGGCATTTCAATCTGATTGGCTGTCCTTAAATAGCGAGAACAAAGACAGATCCTGCATAATTACCTGCTGAGTTCATTGTGTATCATTTGACATGACTAAACCCAAAAATACAAATGCATATCTGTATTTAATACTTAAAAGACTAAAGTAATTGCTTGAACTTAAAAAATAAGATTTTTCATTACTTTCCAAAATAATTCAAAATGAATAAGGGAACACATCATAACAGATTTCATATTTTTTGACACATATTTCCAAGACAATTGTAGTAACCCTAAAGAAAGATTTTACTGTAAATGTATTTTTTCCCCAAATGATCCTGTTTATTCATCACTTTAAAATGTAAAACTTTAAAAATGTAATTAAAATATAGCAAAATACATTCTGGTTCTAGAATGCTTCAGTAAAGATATGGTTTCAATAAACATTCAGTCATACCAGTTACAAAGCTACTCTGAGTAGTCAGGTTAGAAATGGGCTTGGATTTTAAAATTACTAATTTCTTATTTAGAATTTGTGATTAAACACAAATGGAGTGGTACAGGGCTGAGATGCCTTATGGACATAAACTTTGAGAGCAAATTTGTATTGCTAATAAATTTGTGGGGGGATTTGTTTAACTAACAGAAATAAACTACCTTTAAGAAATAATTCTCTAATTACATGTAAATAGAAAATGCTAGTTACAGAACAACCTAATTTCTTCATTAATGCAGGGCTACTACTCTATGTAGCTATAGAATTATTTATACTGATAGCCCAAAATATAAGATAATCTATAAAAATTAAATTGTTACAGAGATTCATAGACAAAAATTTTACTTTTCCTGGATGCACACGAGAAGCAATGAAACTCAGAGACATGCTGGACCTATAGTCCCCATATGAATAACTGAAAATGATTGATTTTTAGAGACATGAGCATAATCTTTAAGTATGTTAACTCAGTTTCAATGGTGAGCTCACAATCAAAATCATGGGTATGCAATGCAAAAACTTTTTTTTAAGCAATAAAGCCAGTCAATGATTCAGTATGATTAATGGAGCAAAATCTTTCATTTTACCGAAGAATATAGATGAATATTTCAGATTATTGCAAAGAGTTAACTTATATCAAACCCACTTAACACACTGGTATCTTCATGCTTAAATTCAAGATAAAAATAATAGCGTCAAATAAACTGGTAGGTACTAAGTGCTAAACCCATGTGTCCTCTGATTTCTTTCTCAAAGCACCGGGGAGACTTACAATGTAGTTTTGCAGAAGCAGCTCCACTGACTCTCTCCTCCCATACTTGATGATCCAAGATTTCAGCTTTGACTCTGCAAGAACCAGCAGTGAGAGCAGACGGTACTTTAATTCTAGAAATTCCATTTTCATTAAGTGTAGCTCTGATGTGGAGGAAACAAAATGAAACCTAGAAATAAAACACCGAGAATTTACAGAATGTAACTAATAGTAACAGAACAGTGCTTACTTAACCTGTTACACGTCAGTGCTAAATATAATAGCAGGCACAAGGTCTTCTAAACTCTGGCTGATCAATCACTATCAGGAGATCTGATTCCTTCTCTAGCTCTGGATTTAAAGGCAAATCATGATTGATTGAAGTATTTAATTTAGTTCTTTCCCCTGCCAAGACAACTCTCATCTGTTTCTTTTATAAGCTGTTTTTGCAATATTACATAATGTTCCTCACAGTACTGAATAAAAATACAGTCTCTGAAGAAACCATTTCTGTGATTTCCAGGCTGTGGGTATATTCAGGTTTACTCTTTTCAAACAATAATACATTAGAATGTTGGCATTCTTAGCATATGTTATGGGAGCTCAATTTTTATGTACCAAATGAAAGCATCTCTGCAAAAAAAAAAAAAAAATCATTTCATTGAAAAGAAAAGAAATGGAAAAAACACCCACCAGGCATTTAAAAAAAGACACTTCGTTTATAATCAGCCATTCTCTTACCTCTCGGCCATGTCCTCTAATTGATCAGGTGGCACTGGAATCCCGTTAACAGACCTGGTCCGGTAGATTTCATGGAATGCTCTTTTGTGGGCATCTGTGTTTTGAAGCAGATCCTAAGATACAATTTTAAAAAAATAAAAAATGGGAAAACATGTTCACAGGAGGCTAAGAAGCATAATTTTCAGCCTGTACCGATGAGTCAATGTACTCAACAATTTGATCATGCTGCTACATCCATATGCGACTTGGTGCCTCTCACAGGCTTTTACCTTGTACAGGAGCCCTGGTGCTTGTCTATAAGGCCTGTGCTAGAGCTGTATCTAATAATTATGGCATCTTTTAAACACACATGACACTTGCACGGCAATGCATTCAGACATTTTAAAGGCACATGGTCCAAAGGAAAATATAGTTACTGCTATAAACAATGATTTGTTAGGATTCTTCTCCTTCCTTGATTTTGAATATATTGGTGTTTAGAAGCTGTAAACTAAGCACAGCTGGTTTAACCCTTTAATGGTAATACACACACACACACGTATATTTTACACTCTTGTTATTTTACTTTGAATACACCTAGACTACTACAAAGTGATACTTGCTCACCATTTAAGCCAGTTTTATTACAATATTATGAAAATACTCTTATGGTTAGAAGATTTCAAACAAGCACAGGGAATGTCCCATAGGTATCAGAGTGGAAAGATCAAATGTGATGTTTATGAATATTCTTTGTAGGCTGTATAGAACTACACAAATTTTAATAACTTATCTAGATTTGTTTTCTGAATTTTTCACTGTCAGTAGACTTACTTGTATAAAGACTTACAGGTATGTCACAATTCCTAGCCAATTTCTCACACAGAAGCGAAGAAAAATGAAACGTGGTACATGCCATATTCTCTAGAGTTTAATTTGTTTCCCAATAGCAGAATAAATACCCAAAGTTTGTCACTCACTGAAAAGTAAGACCCATTAGCCCACCAGAATGATACATTAAGATTAACACTGTTAGCTCAGACTGAGATTTAGTGGGGTTTTTTTTAAAGATTTATTTATTTGACAGAGAGATACACAGCGAGAGAGGGAACACAAGCAGGGGGAGTGGGAGAGGGAGAAGCAGGCTTCCCGCGGAGCAGGGAGCCCGATGCGGGGCTTGATCCCAGGACCCTGGGATCATGACCTGAGCCAAAGGCAGACGCTTAACGACTGAGCCACCCAGGCGCCCTGATTTAGTGGATTAATTGGAGAAAATAGAAGCAAAAAACACCTGTGAGAGGCACCAAGTCGCATATGGTTTTCTCTTAAAACCATAAGAGAAACACTTGATGGAAGGGGGAAAAAAATGAAGGCTCTCATATATAAATTAAAATATTAAGGTCATACTAAGGTCATATGTGCTTGCTCACATAAAGACATATGTGTTTGTGCCTTTTAACTTGAGGGACATTAATTTTTACACTGTAGAAAAATCTAGGGCCAAACTACTTCTATCCTTGTATATTTTGCTATTATCACCTATTGATCTGCACAGGTAACTGCACAGATTTCACAGGTCACTCATGCCCAGAGGGAGGCCACTATGTACAGGAGCTGATCACAGGGGACAGAAGACCAACCTAAAGTAGCTAATGACTATGAGTATTTTAGTCACCCCTTGCCTCCTTTATAACATCTAGACACATTTCTGTGGCTTATGATCTTATCTGAGACTCCCCCCCAAGTGAGCGCAGGGCAAATTTAGAGCCATCATCACACCCAGCTCCGATTTATTATATATGACTATAAGTTAATATATGAGTAGGGGTCTGTGACTACACTCATATGTCCCGTCGTTTTCTAAAAAGTTTTCCTTATTATAGTCAGTATCTAGTTAACTGAAAGAACCTTGAGAAGATATCAAAACAAAAACATTTTCAAAAATATGATAAAGGAACTACAGCTGGTGCGATGTGGTGTGATGTCACCGGGATCTGTGAAAAGCCATCGTACTAAAAACCAGCTAGATGCTGAGCACAGCATGTGACTTTAATTCACTGGTGGGCTCACAGGAAGTGAGGGAAATCTTTTAGGTCTCCAACTCTGGTTAAAATATGACCCCAAAACTGGATCATAGACCTGTGAGCAAAAACAAATGGATAAAGCTGATTGAGGCAAATATCTATACCATTGTTGTAGGAGTTTAAGTCTTGGAACTTGGAGAAGGTGGGAACAGTGAAATTCAGAATCCTAATGAGCCAGAACCCTAAGTACTAACAAAAGTTAACTGGTAGGAATGTAACAATATTGGACAAAATAGATTTGAGAATAAAAGTCATTACATGTAATTAATTGCTTAAGGATGAAACTTTCAATTTGCTAGTAGCTATCTTAATTCTGAACTTGAACATATCTAGTAAAGCCTCTTACATAGAGTAAACTTTACATATCTAGTAAAGTTTTTACATAGAGTAAAAACTAATAGAACTCTAGGGAGAAACTGACAAAACCACATGGCTGTGGGAGCTATCAATGCCCCTCAGTGACTGAGATGGAGCAAAGGAGAAACTGGGCTAGCAGGTGGTAGAGGGAGGAGGAGAAGCAAGGGGAAAGGGCTGCAGATCTGTGGACCTCTATAAGAATTTGGGATTACTTATTTTGAATAGGTGGGAGCCACTGGGAAGTTTTGAGAGGGCTGAAATGAACTGACTTGCATTTTACAAGCACTGCTGTGGCCACGTTACTGAAAATGCCCTATCCTCGATGCACTGCTTCCCTTAGCTTCTAAAACAACACAGGAGCTGGATTCCCTCCCACCTCACTGATTGCTCTTTCTCACACTCTTCTGCTGGTTCATCTTCTACTCTTTGATTTCTTGGTATTAGATTCCCTTAGGGCTCAGTTCTTAACAGGTTTTTTTCTCTGTCTATACTTCCTTAATTTCTTTAGTCTCAGAGCTTCCAACATCCTTCTATATACCAATGATTTTGAATATTTATCTCCAGCCTATACCTGTGTCCTGAGCTCCTGTCTCTTATCTCTTACTGCCTATGCCACATGTCCGCTTCGATGTGAAAAAGTCTCATACTTATCATGCCCCAAACTGAATTCCTGATCTTTCCCCAAACCTGCTTCACTGTCTCTCCATCTCAACTGATGGAAACCCCATTCTTCCAACTGCTTAGTTGAAAAAACACAGTGTCATGTATGACTCTCCTTTTCTTTCACAATCAATATCTAATGCCAAAAATTGCTCTGCCTTGAAAATATTCAGAATCTGACTATTTCTCACCATCTCTACAATTACCATCCTGGTCAAGCCACCCTATGTGGATTATTGAGACTGGTTCCCTGGCTTCTACCCTCTATTACTAACCCAGTCTCTATTCTCACATAACGGACAGAGTGATACCATCATTCCTCTGGTAAAAAAGTAGGTGGGAAAAGACAGTTATAATATGACAGTGAAAATCAACAGTGCCAAAAGCACAATTAAAGAAAGTAAGGAGGCGCAAAGAAACAATACTGGGGAAAAATAGGGGCTTAACTACAGGCATGGAAAAGATTACCAAAGAATATTTTTAAATATTTTGAACAATTTAATGCACAAACAATGAATCATGGAACACTATATCTAAAACTAAGATGTAATGTATGGGGATTAACATAACAATAAAAAAATTAAAAAAAAATAAAAATATATATATTTTGAACAATTTAAATATTTGAACAATAATTTTGAAAACTTAGTCAAATGGACAATTTCCCAGGAAGTATGAATCTGCCTACTGACCCAATTAAAATCCTGAAAGCCTGAATATTTCTAATCATTTTTAGGGGCTGGGAATACAACACAAAGAAAACAGACAATAATTCTTTTCCTTATGGAGTTGATACTACCATACAGGAAATCAAGCAGTAAATGAGATATATAATTAAAATAGCAGTTGAGATGCAGATAAATGCCAAAGAAAAAAATCAAACAGGAAAGAGGGAAAGGGAGTTGTAATTTCAAAGGGGTGGCCAAGAAAGTATTGACTAAGAGGTGGCTTTTCAGTAAAGGCCCAAAGGAAGTGAGGAAGAACGTACTGAGACTAATCAATGGGAGAATGTTTCAGGCCAAGGACAGAGAACATTCCAGAACAATGGCAAGGGCAAAGGGGTTGACATGGGAATGTGCTTGCCTGTTTGATATCATCTTTTCAGTGAGGTTTCACTGACAACCCTAGTTAAAATTGCACCACCCCTAATACTCTCCGGCCTTTGACTTTCTAACCTAATATATAATTTATTTTATTTATTACCTAATTACATTTATTATTTCTTATCCACCTCCTCCCATTAGAAGACAAATTACATGCTGTAGGAATTTTTTCCTACACTGAGTGTCTGTTTTTCTTATGAGTGCATCACAAATGCCTAGAACATCACTTTGCACATAGAGAGTACGCAGTGAATATTTGTGGAAAGACCAGGAAAGATTAGAAAGCATAGCCAGAGGAGTAGAAAGAAAATGAGGAAACCAAATGAAGAAAGTAGTTCAAGGATGAGGAAATAACTATGTGAAATGCTTTTGATAGGCAAGGTAGGATGTAGACTGAGAACTGACCACCGAGTGAGGAAGAAGGAGGACTCTTATGAACCTGACATGAACAGCATGGCAAGAGAAGCTCGACTGGAATGGGTTCTCAAAAGAATTGGAGAAGAGAATTCTGAAACCAAAATGAGCACAGATAACTTTCAAGGAGCTTCATTGAAAAAGGAAGGAGGGAAAATGGACAGTAGCTAGAGGGGAGGGGAGGGTTAAGAAAGACAGGTTTTATTTTTAAAATTTTATTTATTCTTTTTAAAGGAGTCTTTAAGAGGAGATGATTAACAGCATATACTTTATGTGGGTGGGCAAAAATCCAGCAGAGAGGGGGAAAAAAAAGGCAAGAACTACAGGAACTGTTTCCCGGAGAAGAGCAGGGAGGATGAGATCTCATACACATGTGGAGGAGCTGGTCCCAGCTTGGAGCACAGATGGTTCATCCCTAGTAACAGAAGTGAAGACTGAGTATTCGGGCACAGATGCATGTAGGTGGGTTGATGTGGTCGTGGGAGCTTGCGGAAATTCTTTTTTGATTGCTTCTATTTTCTCAGAGAAATAGGAAGCAGTGTCATCAGCTGAGAGTAAGGATATGGGAGGAGGTGTGGAGGATTTGAAGAGACAAGGTATGGAATAGTTGTCCCCAAAATAAAGAGGCGATGGAGACGAGGCGAAAGGAAACGCCTTTGGAGTGCCAGGCAGCACTGGGGACCCAGCTGGGTTAGTCATCGTGCCTGGGGGTGTATTTCTCTGCAACCACACTCAGCTGCATATGCGTGGGCAGGGACCAGGCAGAAAGTGGACTCTAACCAGAGCTGTGTTTTAACCAGGCCCACAGGGCAAAGGAAACTGGGTCAAGACAATTAATGTGTGTACAAGTGGTGACCTTTACTGATTCAGCATTGAATTTAAGTAGAAGACCAACGGAAAGGATGACATGAAGAGGGTGAGAGGCAGTAAAATCATGGATTATAGGGCACAGAGTTCATGCAATTTGGAGTTAGGGCAGAATTGGTTGGACAGTGAGATAGGTGCTTGAAAAAGAGATTGTGGAGGGTGATGACAAGTTCTAGACTATGCCTATGCCTTGAAAGGCTAGAATAGGGTGTAGGATGGAATCCCTGGAAGACAGGAGATCAAGAAACTAATAGGCCAGGTTATTGGCAGGATTATCTATGGGTTACTGAAGTTATTAAGAATTATGGCATGCATTGTCATGCAGGAAATAAAATCTTCAAAACAGGAGAGGAAGTGATCTAGGTAGGGTTGATAACTACAATAAGGATGGGGAGTAGGTGGTACAGTTTGATGGCTATTTTCATGATTCCTTAAGACTGAAAGCCTTACTTGGCTAAAGCAATACTACTAATAAAAATTAGTAAGTTTAATTACTCTACATGTGTTACATGCAATAGCTTTGTGGGCATGGTTTAAGTTTAGTGTTTAAAACAATCTGGGTTAGGGATGCCTGGGTGGCTCAGTCAGTTAAGCATCTGCCTTCGGCTCAGGTCATGATCCCAAGGTCCTGGGATCCAGTCCTGCATGGGGCTCCCTGCTCAGCGGGAAGCCTGCTTCTCCCTCTGCCTGCCGCTCCCCCTGCTTGTGCTCTCTCGCTCTCTGACAAATAAATAAATAAAATCTTTTAAAAATATAAATAAATAAAACAATCTGGATTATCAGCTATGTGACCTTGGGCAAGGCACTCAACCTCTCTCTGCCTAAAGTTTATTCATTTGCAAAATAAAGATAATAATACCTGTTTTCACATCCTACATGTCAAGTGCTTAGCAAAACTAAGTACTTAAGACAGAAATATGGTTAAATACTCAATTATAGTTAGCTATGACTATATTTGTTACCTTCCTAGATAACTAAGCATAAGAGTATCTGGAAAATAGAAAAGGTAGTAAAGGTGTATCTTGCTTTTCAGAATAATATGACCCTACATACATGCAATTAAAAAAATAACTTTGGTAGAACCATTTATAAAATAACCTCTTTGCAAAAAAAAATATTTTAAAAATTATCTGAATTGAGTTTTCAAACACTGATTATGTATTAAGTAATGAAGAATTGTCCTATGGTATATTAAAAAAAAGAAAAAGGTGTGAGTAATGCATAAAGCCAAAAATTCTAGATCTTGAGAGCATATCTAAGTTTTCATGGCAAAAGCCATCGTTACTTATAGACTGGGATAGGAAGATAATATTCTAAAATATTCTTGCTTAGGTGTTGATGAGTCCTATATCGTGCTCTTTTCAATGTATATATTGCATTTCCAAGTGAGCCCAATATACCAGCACAAAGTAGTGATACCAAAGTGATGGGCTGATTTTTCTGCTATTGAAGGGGTCTAGACTTTTACTTATCTCAACAATGATTCAAATTTCTCACATCATCAAAGCTGATCTTTTTATAGGCACCTAACAAATACATTTTAAATGAGTGAGAATTGATTTTATAACTGACAATGACATTGTTATATGACTCTACTACTTTAAGTGCCTGTGACCAGACCTAGTACAAGTTCCTCCCTCAGTAAAAAGATCATTCTGGAGATCTGTTGAACCTAGGCTTTGCCCTTACCTGCCTCTGCTTACTTGCTGTTGTCTCTTCACTACATTCCCCAGCTTGCTCTTTAGTCCTTTCTGATTTTTAGTCTCAGATAAGCATCTCCTCCAACTCTTCCCACTCCCCTTTTCTCTACTCCATTTCATTTCTGGTTTTTATGGTTGTTTACTGCATTTTGGCAAAGGGATGGTTCTTGCTGCACACTTGGTGGTTGGCACAGGGTTTCTCTCTCAAGGGAGCCAGCAGGGTCATGAGGAGCCTGGAGTCATATAATCACTGAGCGATACACTGACAGCATGTGCGCATCCAACTTAAAACTCATTCCTTAGCAGGGGTTGCTGCAGCCTAGAGTGTGCAGCGAATTAACATTTCTGCTAAATCTCATCACCTAGTAAACAGCACAGCTAGTATTGTAGGGCATTTTCTCGAAGGTGGAGCATTCAACTCAGACTTAAGTATGTTATTCAAACAACAAACACATGTTGTGTCTCAAACTTATAGATTGGAAGCCCCTTCACCAGTTTCCCTGGTGCATAAAGCTGGCATACAGTAGGTCCTCAGGGTATATTTGCTGAATTAACACATTTAACCCACAATCGATACACACTCTACATTTGATTTTAAAGCCTAAGGTGACTTCTTTTGTATGAAATATTCATGTCAGTTAAACATCATTTCAGTTGTTACACGATGTATTACATCGTATTTATGATGAATTGCTAATATTTAAAGTGGTATCATTTGTGTAACACTGTTTCAGCATTTCCCCCTATTTTTAATATCCTGGGAATCTCAACATGGACATAGCCTAGGCTTTTCTGATGCTAAGAAGCCTTTACCCTGTTCAGTTCCAGAAGAACCCTTGCGATTTGATCTCTCATCTTCCATCTTCACAGACAGTACAGACCAGCAGGCCTGGATTTTATGTGTGTGTATCTCCACCCATGGAACAGATCCCAGATGGTGTTCTTGCCTGAGAAGCAGATTCTAAGGAGTTTTCTGTGTGTTTTGTGCATGTTGGTGGTGGTGGGAAAGGGAGAGGCTAAGAGATAATCAGCAAAACTTCAAGTGTCTGGAGGTACTGATTATAACTGAAGAAGGGCCAAGCATAAACACAGGAAGGGCCCTGACTAATTGTGTAGGCACACGAAATCTTCTTGTGTCCCTCTTGTTTGGCGGTTGAGTCTGGGTTGAGTGAGTTGAGTTGAGAGGGCCAGGAGCTGAAACTGCTTTGTACCTCTACATTTCCAGTTCTAAAAATAAGGTCCCAGAGGGGCATGAGACAAAATCTGTCATGAATTTGCTTTATAATCTGGTCTAGAATATATAACAGTCTATTTCCTTGAAGCAGTGTTAAAAATGTTAATATTTTGACAGAAAATATATATGAGCTATAAATTGCCCATACGTGGTCATCTCTGCTTGTCTGTTTTCCACATATATAGTAATCCCCACCATGACACAGTAAATGCGGTACACAAATTCAATTGCACAAAATGCAGGATTGAGTTTAATGTGATGTTGATGAAAAATAGCATTTTTAGTTAGGTCTGTACTATCACAAAACACAAAGAGGAAGGATGTTAGAATTTATACTAAGCACAACTGACGTTGCAGTAAGCTGAAAAATTAATAAATAACTGAAAAGTCATCGAGGTCTAATCCCACCCCTTCCTAAAATCGCCACTCTCCCTCATCCCCTGCCCCGTCACGGCACAGGACATAAGAACTTGGCAACTTGGCTTGCCTTCCTTTGAGAATGGAGACGGGACTGAGGTCTGAAGTCAATGGCCAATCACATTATTATATAAATGTGTATGGTCTGTGGGCTTACCTTTTGAGAAATAACATATAGCAATAGCAATAACAAAGATAACCACAGATGAAAAAATACTACGGAGCTATTGGAAAATACCTCAGAAAATAAATCTACTGGAACCATCAGTCACAAGCATGGGTGAGTGTCGTGTGGCATCTCTGAAACGGTATGAGTGATGCCTGAGGGACCCATGTCCGTGGAAGGTCTAAACAGCCACATCCCCAGACCACACTAGGACTGTCACGCCAGAAGATTTCCCCACCAGGATTTGTACCTTGTGTTGCTCGCGTTTCCGCTGTATTGTGTTGGCCGTTTCCTCATGGACCTGCTGAATGGTGATTTCCTCTCTCAGGGCCATCTCTGCTCTGTATAACCAGGAGCCTATGGTACCCAGAGGGGCCGGGAGAGATTTATCAAGCTGTATATGCCAATCAAAGAGCTGGAATACAAAAGTAGAAAAACATAATTATCTTTAATACCGAAGACAATTCCTAAAACTCCCCCAAATGATTTCTAAAAGCCTACCTAAGGGTTTAAGTTAATAATTTCAGGTTAACGTAATAAATATCAAGGAAGAAAATATCTGTGTTCTGAATTTGATACTTTGAGAATGAGGAGGAAATTATAGTTACAAGCAAATTTTGAGGAGACTTAAAACACACCTTAGACATGGAAGGACATTATTGAGAGCTTAAACAATTTTCTTCTTATAGGAAGAGCGTAAAGCCCCCTCTGATTTTCAATTTCGGGGCTTTTGCTGAAAGGGAAGGGACTGGGTTTGCTGAGATGCTCAAGGATCCAGATGTTATACAATAGCTGATGTGTATCCTTTAAAACCTCCCACATGAGAACAGGTCCAGAAAAATCAGGGTCATCCAGTCATCTCCAGAGGAAGTACAATATTCAGGATTCTTTCCGTGATAGTACAATTTCTAACTATTTCTTCATTTCTACCACTTTATCCAATTCTTAAGCAGTGTTTTCTGACTTATTGGAACATCAGGTGGGATAGGTTGAGGTGCTTGGAACTAACCTATTCTCTGGTAGAGTTTGTGGGGAAAAGATTAGATTATAAAAATGAAGAAAATACGGTAAGTTCAAGGCAAATATTCCCATTAGTGACAGAAGTTTCAGAGGTTTTGAAATCTTGGCCTTTAAGTTTGCTGAATATTAATGTGAAAGTTACTGAGCAGTTTTCTTTCAGGTTCACGAAGGACCGGATAAGATTTGCTGAAATTAAAGACTGTTAAAAACGAATGTGAATATAGGAGGATGACCAACTGTTGATGAAACCTGGTTATAAACTTTAGAGAAATTGCTGAGGCTCCATTCTTGGATGAGTCATCTCTTCTAAATGATCCAGAATTGAGCCTTTCAGGATTTCAATCCATCATCTACTCAACAGGGAAACTACGTATAGGGCAGGCAAAAGCCGAAGAGTTGTTAAGCCAAGTACTTCCACTAACTTAAAGGAAAACTCCCACAGGTAAGCCTTTCCTTCCTCCAGAAAAGAGGCTGTAGGACCAGATGAAAACTCACTGTGTAGAAAAACATGATGGAAAATGTTCTTGACTAAATGATGTCAACGTTAATGAAATTAATCATGGGAGAACTTACCCTGGAGGACACTCTGTCCCAGGATTGTTTTACCAACGCTTGGTCAAGTGACAGTTTACCGTTTCTATGTACTGGTTGTGTTAAATGTTCAATCTGTTTCCTTTTTATTTCATATTGAACTCTGAGGTGCTTGAATGACTAAAAGAGGAAAAAGAGCAACAACATGGAAATGAGTCAAAAACAGCAAATGCAAAGGAAACCACATTTCCTAAGTAACAATCCTTTATATTGGGATAATGCTCGATATATGTTGTTGGTAATAATGATGACAGTCCCGTGATACTGATAGCAGCTACCGTTCTTCAAGCCCTGATGATGAGCTTGGTCCCATGCTAACTGCTCTCTACACTTCATTCCTCTGGCTTTCTCCATAACCCTACAACATCGATGTGACCTATTTTTATTACAATAGGAAGCCCAGAGGTAACTTGGCAAGAACAAGTAGTAGAGGCAGGACTAAAACCTAAGATTTCTCATTTCTAGTTAAATAATCTATGTCCCAGTCCATGCTCTCAAGAAATATATAGTCAATACTAATACAAACCTATGCTAATCATCAAAATAGTTGCTTTACTTCAAAATACTAGGGGCGCCTGGGTGGCTCAGTCATTAAGCGTCTGCCTTCGGCTCAGGTCATGATCCCAGGACCCTGGGATCGAGCCCCGCATCGGGCTCCCCACTCCGCGGGAAGCCTGCTTCTCCCTCTCCCGCTCCCCCTGCTTGTGTTCCCTCTCTTGCTGTGTCTCTCTCTGTCAAATAAATAAATAAAATCTTAAAAAAAAAATTAAAAAAAACAAAAAACAAAAAACAAAATACTAGATAATTTAGGTTAGAAATTATATATATCTAAATGATACTGATTTAAAGATATCTAAATTTGTGTTTAAGTAAGTCGGGTAAAGAGGTTTACTTAAGGGACCTCAATTATATAATATTTTGCTTTAACTTTATGGCATTAAAATATTAATTATTGTATCATTTCTTTTATCATCGTATGTTTTAACATAAATTTGTAATATGTAGACTTAACCCTAAGTCTAATACTAACTTTAAGAATTAGTGATTTTAATTAAAGTTCTACATTTTATATTAAATTAACACATCCTAAAATAAGACTCCAAGTCCAAATTGAATTGAAAATACCACTAAAATGTGCAATTATGTTAAAGAACACGAGAATGTCCCTACAAACACATCTGAAAGAATTTGTCAAACAAACATGTAAGTTCACATGAAGAACACTGGGGGGAGATGGTGAGTAAATATTTTACCACAACTTTTATCTTCCATTGCCTCTAACTTAACGTAATTTAAAAACACCAAAACATAAATTTGACCTTCAATTTTGTTCCACAGAATTCTATGCATGAAAAAAACAGAAAAATGAACTATTGACTGATAAGTAGAAACAGAAAATGCTGATTATGTAAGAAACACACAGATGAGGAAAATGTTTCCTATGTTCAGATTTCAGATGGTCCCTAAATTTTTTTTAAGAGACAGCTGATCATCTTTAGCCTGAAAGGAGTGTTTCTGTTTCATACTTTTCTAATCCTTTGTCTTCCCTTTATACAATAACATTTGTACAACAGGTAACTTCATAATTTGTACTTGATTTTTTATAATTTATGCCCAAACTAAAACTCACCAATGGTCTAATAAGTATATTCACTCTGTTCTTGTATTTCTATTCTCAATTTACTGGCTTAATCATTTTTTTTAATGAAGCTCACCCAGAAAATTATATTTTTGAGAAAAAAAATATTACATTGAGTTTCAAAGCAAATAACATATAACATGTTCAACAAATATAATATTGATGGCACCATTCATCTAAATTCAGGCACACTTTATAGATATTGTTACATAAAATCCACACACTAACGCCAACAGCTAAATCCTTTATCATCTGCCATGTTGAGTGTCCTATCATTGCCCCCTTTTATGTAGCAAAACCAATTAAATTATAATGTAGACCAGGACATATTATAGTTTGGCCACTAAAATGCAATGCTATTTTAAATAGGAGGAAAATGTCAATGCTGCATACAATAAATCACAATTTAATGGGAACACCTGTTATAAAATTTTATGTCTGAGAAGTGAAAATTGAAAGCCAAAATCCAAGTAACAGCAGGATAAGGAAACTGGGGGAACTAGCAGAAACAACCTTGGCGGCCTCAATTTGAGAGCAACACTGTCGAACCGGACAGGTCGCAATAGAAACTGATCCCATTAATGAGCCCACTCCAAATAGTCGTGTTGCAAGCCTTTGTTAGATGCGGCTTATTCTATAGTAGTTTTCTATTTGGCACTGAAGTCATTTTTTGGTGGAATTTTTTGTTATGTGACAACTATAAGATCATGAGCTATAGAAAAACAATGACTAGATGTTTGTCCTTGGGGTCATCTATAAGACTCTGAGTTCCAGATAAGTCATGAAGCTTCGGAGCTCAACATACAGGATGGACACACACAATTGAAAACTACTAATTCCACCTCTCCGTATATATACCCAAAGGAAATAAACAAGATACTGAAGAGATATCTGCACTCCCTTGTTGACTGCAGCATTATTCACAATAGCCAAGATACGGAAACAACCTAAGTGCCCATTAATGGATGAATGATAAAGGAGATGTGATAGATAGAGAGATCTATAAATATAGTGATAAAGAAGGACATCCTGCTATTTGTGACAGCACAGATGGACCTTGAGGACATTATGCTAAGTGAGATAAGGCAGACAGAAAAAGACAAATACTATATGACATCACTTTTATGTGAAAAAAGCCAAACTCATAAAAACAAAGAAAATGGTGGTTACCAAGGGATGGGAGGTGAGGGCGGGGAGATATGAAAGACGTTATTTAAGTGTTCAAACTTGCAACGAGAAGTAAATGAGTCCTAGAGTGAATATAGATAATAATATTGTATTATATTCATCAAACTTGCTAAAAGACTAGAATTTAATTATCCCAACCACAAAAAAGAAATACTTATGCAATGTGATAGAGGTGCTAATTATCTCTATAATGGCAATCATATTACAATATATAAATGTCTTAAATTTTTTAAAACTACCTATTTACACAGAAATACAATTATTAAATTACATGCAAACTTAAGATAACACATAATTATTTCTTTAAAGATTTTTCTCATTAATATCATTTGAAAGATAAACATAGATTAAATGACATATATTAATATTACTCATAAAAAGGATTTTAAGAAACTGAAATATTTTTTCATACATTACCTGATATTTATCTTGCAAATTTGATTCTGTCATCTGTGCCCTTGTCAAATCTCTTTCAAATTGTTCTATCCAAACTTTTGTTTCCTTCAAAATTAGCCTGTCTTCTCTCTAGAAACCAGAAGATATTACAATTTTATTAGTAACTATGCATTGACTTAATTGCTGATTAATAACTGGTTGATTCTAGAATGCACTGAATATTTAATAAGTTCCAATTGTCTCTGAAAAACTTCTCTCTCTCCTCTCCCTCACCTCTTTTGGAGAGTAAGAGAAAAGTTAATTCTAGAAAAATAGCTTAATTATCTTGCTAAATACTGAAATGACCTACCTCCATTTTTTTTCTCAAGAAACAGTAATTTAATTAAGAAAATGTGCTCAAGAGGAAATATCCTAAATACAAAAATACTAAGAAAGAACAATGGCTGGGATAGGACTGAAAACATAGGCCGGGGGGTGCTTCTTAACCCAAGGTCATTTGTACCCCAGAGGACCATTCTGGATGAGAAAAATTTTGACTGAATCCAAGGAGTTACAATCACAGTAACACTGTGGGCTAGTATTATTTTAAAATGCTATTCAGTATTATAACATAAGCTCCACGATGACAGAAAATATTTATTTTGTTCAATATGGTATTACTAGACCCTGGTAACACAGCACCTATAAATATTTACCAAAATATTTCCTGAATGAATGCATCCAGGCTACCACTCACATTATCAAACATGAAAAAAAAAGAGATTTAGATCATTGTTTCCACAAATAATAACAAGCCATTCTAGCATTGATTTAGTGAAAAAATCCTAATTTTTCACAAGATTTCTTATCTGTTAAGAATGTCAAAGTAACCAAAAACACATTTAACATGGTTCTTGGCACTTACAAATAGCTTCCAACTACAGCATCTCACTTGACCACAGCCCTGTGACACAGATGAAGTGACTGATGACAAGTTAAGTGGCAGAGGAGACAGAGTGCTGGCCATGCAGGTGGGCAAAACTGGTTCCAAATTCTGGTTCTGACAAGTATCAGCTCTGTGACTTTGGACACATTTTTTTTTTCCCCTCCTCTCTACTGCTGTACCTTCATCTGAGTCGACCTCACACACCGCTTCCCCGGTTTGGGGGAGAATTCAGGATAACCTGTGCAGCACACCTAGCCCAGAGGCTGGCCACAGTGCTGTCACGATCCATGCTTCTCTTTCTTTCCACTCTTGCAAAAGCAATCCTACCCTGCCTGAAAACATCTTCCCCTGGATAACACCTTCTTCAGAGATCAGCTCAGACACAACCTCTCTAGAAAGCTTTTTCTGACCCAGAAGTCTGGTTGGGGGTCCCTCTTCTGTGCCAGTGGTTCTCACACAGTAGTGTGCACTAGAATCACCTGGAGGGCTTGTGAAAACAAATTGCTGGGCACCACATTCAGTCTTCCTTGGCTCAGGATGTCTAGGGTAGAGGACGAGAATTTGTATTTCTAAAGAAGCTTCCAGGTGAATCTAACGTTGCTGGTCTAGGGACCACATTTTGAGAACACTTCTCTGATCCTGTAACAACCTGAGCTCAAATATTCGCTGAAAAAGCACTATTTTGTATTGTCCACTTAATTGTCTCTTCCCTTCCACCCATAGTACAAGCACCTTATGTCTCTTATTTTTCTCTAGCCTAACACAGTGTCTGGCACCCAGTCTCACTCAATATATAATGGTAGAATAAATGATTAGTAATATAGGTAAGTAGAGAAAGAAATGGAACAGGAGTCCAAAACTCCAAAGCTTTAGCCTTTCCTAAGATGGCTCCTCTGAATGAACAGATAAACGTGACCAAGGCACATGGTTTATTGGTTGACCATCATGCCCATAAAAGCACCAATGGCACATTCTTACGAGCTCAGAAGAACTAAATGCTCTTGGTTTACCTCCAAGGTATCAGAAGCCAATGTGACTACTAAGTGGGGGGAAGATCATCGAAGTGAGCATAGGACCTCACTATGAGCCTCCAAGGACCTGCTTCTCACCAGTTGAAATTATTTCACAAAGTCATCTGAGAGAAAGAATTATGTTCTTAAAATAACCTCATTAGAGTTCATCTAGTAAATGACTTTTCTACTGGTGGGGCAGTGTCAGGCAAATTGCAATAAGGTAAGAAGCATGTAGCTATTTACACACTCAACATTCTCCTTTTAAGAGGAGATATTGTCCAAACAGTATTTAGATTCCCGGAGCCCATTTAGTCTAGTGGCTTTTCTTCAACTGTTAACTTTTATATGCATTCAAAGACCTGGGGGTTTATTTGCCTATAAAAGACCACCTAAATTCCAGGCAGTTAAATGGCCAGTATTCTCATGACTTTTTCTCTTTCTCTCTATTTCATTCAAACATACACACAGGCATCTTTATATGTTCTGTAGTAGGTTTATGTGTACATCAACTCATGATTCATGGAGCATGAAATAAAAATTAATTTAATATTTGATATAAAATTAGTTACTTCTAATTGTTATTACAGTGTTGGCATGAAGTCTACTTTGTTGATAGATCCTTAACCTCAAGCCTAGATGGAACATAAAGAAAGATGGAAAAAGTATGGGACAACTTGAAATTGGGAAAGAACTCATAATCATTAATTCCACAAGTATATCTGAGCACTTACCACATGTCATGAACTTTACTAAATAAACTATATGACCAAATACTGAGCAGAAGAGATGTAATAAAACTCAGGAGACAAGCTAAATGAATACTTAGCTTTTTTCAAATAATAATTTCCCGCTTAATATGTTAACATATAAAAATAAATCTTTAGCTTTGTTTATTTCTCATGTCACATACAAAGAAACCATAGTTATTATATTTTTTTCCTTTTATTAGTGCTATTAAGTGTTATTAAAAAGAAATTAATTGATGCTATCTTATAATTAAAGATTAGTCCATGCAAGTGGCTTAGACTATAACTAATATTCAATAACACTTACATGTTATTTATTCTATTAGAAAGGAAAAGGAAATAACAGAATTAATGCATTAAAAGAAATGTGTATATAAAGACATATACATGCAAAGGAATGGCTAATAAGCTATGGAACGTAGGATGTTTGAAAGAGGTCACTGATTCAAGATTATTTAAATCTTACCTTAAAATTTTGGATAGAATTTGCAAAAGATGGAAAACCTGGAAGTATTTCCTAACAATATGAAAAGATAATATATAGAAAAATAATATAAATCAGGGACAAAAATTATACAGGAAACAAGAAAAAAAACAATGGAGAGGCATCTGTCCATAAATAAATAGATGATAATTTTATGGGCATAGTTACTTTAAGAGATTTTCATAACTTTTGAAAGCATCAAAATGTTCAAATCCAATAAGGCAATGTAGTATTCTAGCATTTGATGTTTTGTTTTAATTTTTGGCAATATTTACATTTTACAAATATTTATAGCTTGAAATATTAACCATTTTAAATGGTGAACTATGTAGAGAAGAGGTATATTAATTCATTTCTTTTCTCTTAAATACACTCATAAGATGCATCTCTGTACCCCTATACCAGTTAAGATGGCGCTGTGCTTCTCAAAGCAGTCGGTAGTAGTTGTTGCAGTGGGAGAAGGAATGAGTGAACAAACAACTGAAAGTTTAATAGCTCACAGAGATGAACTAATAGGCGTATTTTATTTATTTATGATTGAGTGCTAATTATTCAAGAACACCTTTAGGGAAAAACTTGATCAGTTTTATTGGTTGGAGTAAGAAAGCATAGCAATGTCTATTTCCAATGAGAAAATCAGATTTAAAAATCCTATCTATAAAGTATCTAATTTAAATAAACTCATAAAGAGGATACAGCATTCAAATTCACCAAAAAAGGGAAGCCTGGGAGACACGGTGATGCCAAGCTTTTTAAAAGCGAATTAAAAGAACTATTTCCTAAGACTTGATTAGACGAATGCTAAGTATTTTGAGGTGATGGCATCAATAGCCCTAATGTGTATAATCTATAAAATCTTAAAGTTTCACCAGATAAAATTAGGTGGCCATTTAGCTGCATTAAGCAAATGAAAAATATATAAAATACATAAAATTCCTTTTTCTTATTGAAAATATTCATTTTTAGATGCATATGCCCTCCATTACAAATGCCACACTAAAAAGGGGCAAAGCTTATAATATATTTTCCTCAAAATTAATTTTTGAAATAACCCTGAAGAAATCATATGTACTCTCTTTTCAGGAAGGGATAGAGGGAACTTTTTAAAAAAATCAGAATTTATTTTCTAGATAATGAAATTAATCTCTTAATAATAAAGCCTCTTTAGTAAAGCCTATTAACAAGCTTATGTCAGGAATGTGTGTCTTTCAAACCTCGAGGAGTTTTGGCATTCGATTCTTGCTCATGAGTATGAACAAAAGCACCTTCTTTTGTTTCTCAGACATTGCCAGTCACAGAGTTTACTCATCTGGGGAGATGATTAATGTCAGAGAAATTAAAACAGTACAAACTCAGAAACTTGATCAGAAATAAATCCAATTGGGTAACAGAAGGACTTTTGATATGAAAATCAGATGAAAGCTGACTTTCTCTAAGCTGTATGGGGTAAGTCTAATATGCTTTCTAATAGAGTTTCTTATTCACACAGCAACATCTACATCCAATTATATTCTCAAAACCCAGAAAACCCCAAATGACACTGAAGCACATGCATCTGTCTATGCTAGGATTTGTACAGAAAGTCTGGTTTTGCCTCCTGCAGTGCTTCTTAGAAACATTTACTTTGCTGACTATGGGTAAGTTACTCTGGTGGTCAACATTTGCGCCTGAATCCTGTCAAGGAACAAAACAGGTTTCCTGAAATGATAGTTTTAAAAAAAACGAACATAGTTCTATCAAATGCCAAATTAACTTCATCCAAGCAACCTAGGAAACACCAGTTACCATTGTTTTGCTTACTTTTTTATGAAGTCACAGATTTCTATTAGTGCAATACCTTCACCTATTTGAAAATCTGGGGTTATGAGCCCGTGGCCTTTTCCTTTTTTAGACCTGTTTCTAAATCTGTTTGGAAACCATACCAAGTTTTTTGTTGTTTTTCTTGTTTCTCTTCATTATACTCTCAAACTGCTTTGAAAACTGTAGTTGAGACCTGAGCAATGAAGTCAGACGGTTTTTTAACCCATCTTGAAAATTCCATTTATTTCTCTCTCTCTCTCTCTCTCATTTTGCCTTATAATTAATTTTAAATTCAGTAGTAAATCCACTTTATAATTAAAAAATAATAATAATACTTAAAAAAATTAGAAGAATGGTAATATCCATTGTTAAAGTCTGAGAAAATAGGGGCGCCTGGGTGGCTCAGTCTTAAGTGTCTGTCAGGTCATGATCTCAGGGTCCTGGGATCGAGCCCCACATTGGGCTCTCTGTTCTGCAGGAAGCCTGCTTCTCCCTCTCCCACTACCCCTGCTTGTGTTCCCTCTCTCGCCATGTCTCTCTATGTCAAATAAATAAATAAATAAATAAATAAATAAATAAAATCTTAAAAAAAAAATTAAAGTCTGGGAAAATAGGCATTCTGGTGTGCTGGCTGGAGTGTAAAATGGGACAAACTTTCTACAGGAAAATTAAAAAAAAAATTTCAAAAAGCATTAAAAATCTATATGCACTTTAGCCTAGAAATTCCACTTTGAAGAAAGAATCATAAAATGATGTTTTATTACAGAATTGTTCATAGAAGCACTTTTTATAATGGCAAAAATTCAGAAATTTTCAACAATTAAGACTGGATAAATTATTGTATATCTATATGATGTCCTGGAAAGAATGGTATAGGAATGTTTTTATGTTAACAGAAAAAAAAAGATGAAGTTGTATGTGTACTATAATTCTGTTTTTGTTAAAATATTATATGTGTCTACATACATATAGACAAATGTTGGAAACATACACCAACATATTAATTTTTTTCTAGGATAGGGTCTCTCTAAAAGATCAAGTACAGATCATTTTCTTTTTCCTTTTTTTCACTTTTTCTCTTTTATGACAATGAACATATGTCAGTGGAGCAGTATGAAAAATATAAATGTTATTTAAACTATTGAGAGGCTGAAAAAAATCTAATCACAGTGAATATCAGGGCTTTTACAAGTTTGCCTTACTTCCATATGTTTGTTCTGAGTAGTGCCTTATATAATAAATCTGAAAGTCAAAAATAGATTTTCTCAGATTGAACAGAATATGGGGACTCAAGCTCTAAAGGCACAAATGACATGATGAATATGAAATTACTTCAATCCTCAAATTACTAAATGAATCTCCCAACATGTCTATCTTTCCTCAGTTTTAATTCATCAGTGTTATATGTCCAGCATTTATCATTAATAATGCTTTCTCTCACATATCCAACATGCACATCAGAAAAATCTTTCCCTGTAATCTCCTCCCCAGTTGGTGATACCTATTCTTTACTCAGTTGCTCCCTTTTTGAAATGCATTCCAAAATTAAAATAAAATAAAATAAAATAAAGCATTCAAATTTAATTTTTAGAAAGCACCATGCTTAAACATCTAAGTCACTACCACTAAGTGTGCTATCAGTGCTTGAAGAAAAAAATACTTACGTCATTCTCTTGCCCATCAGTGCCTGTATTGTGGATGTCAGGGTAATGGTTCAGAAACTGGGCTACATAGGTCATAACAGACTTCTCATCTGGTTTATCCACATCAACATCTGGAACAACCAAAACCAAATATGAATGGTTTAATTAGCCTTCTTTATATTTTAATAACACAAACTTTGAAATCTAGCTAATATACCAAAAGACACTGTCCTCAATGCAAAAGAAGAATAGAATTAATATTTCAAGATGGTGAGGGAGGGCAAACCAATTTAGTTTGGATGATACATGATGGGAATGTTACGACGCAGAAAGACGACACATTTTAACTACGAACCTTTAGGAAAGTAATACATGTTTCATTTAAATAATATCAACAATAATTCACCAGAAATCTGAGACACTTTATGGTTATTCAGACATTCTGTGTTGTTAATAAAACATAAATGCTATGTAAATTTCAGAACTGGGGTGAGCGGGTAGTAAAAAATGCTTACAGGTGTGGCACAGAATGACGTGCCCATAGAGCTTGTATATTGTATCTGCACAAATACAGATAAGTTCCCTCTTGCCCCCACAAGTTTTATTTTAGAAAAGAGGGAGATGCCTTATGTTCAATTCCTTGGATAGCCTCTCCCTTGTGCATGATTCTCTCTAAATTACTACACTTTGAATGGTCAAGTACTCTGAGGGAAACACAGAGCCTGAAAAGATATTTTTAAGTGTATAGATGTTTACTAATAAAACCAATAAAAATCAAGCAAAGATGTTTATACAAATTTAATCATTATAGAAATATAAGGGGTAAGACTGCAACATACAAAGAGTTGAATGTTTTAAATCACCTTTTAACTATCCCTTTTAAAGGCAATGAAAAGGTGATTACATTTGGAGTTTACAAATATCTAACAAAACAAACAAAAGCCATGGAAACCAAAATATAAACTGCCCTAATATTTTGTAATGTGCCTTGTGATTTGAGATATAATTTCTACAGACTATCAATGCAGGATTGAAAAAGTGCTACAGCTCAAAAGACTTCAAAGGAAACAGTGATCATGTATTCTGGAATGCACTGGATGACTCAAAGGTGATTGTAGAAATGACAAGATCACTGATGTGGAAGATGCACGTGAAGAACAAGTAAAACTTTCATGAGATGTGAAAGTGGAAAAAAAACATTTAACACAATTTAATATAGTAATACAGCATTTAAATATATGTGTAACTAAATCATAAACTAATTGTTGTAATACATATTGATCTATTTAATCTGTATTCCTAAAAGTTTATACATTCTGGTTTGCTAAATAACTTTTTTAAAATTTCTTTTTTAAAATTTATTTATTTTTATATTTTTAATTTTTTTAATTAAAAAAGTTTAAGATCAATAACTTTTGAGGGGGGAGTTCATATTAGGAAAACAAAAGATCACCTTATATCTGGGCTAGCCTTGCATCTGGGCAACCTCAGTTCTATCATCAAAGGGAACACTAAGCTTCTCTAGTCTAGTGGATATGAAAGAATCATTTATACTCTCTTGCTGTCCTACTCTAAAAAAAATTGAGGGCTGGGATGTGTGTGTGGCTTTCTCCTTGAGCTGAACATTATTGACTTGTGTGTGTGTGTGTGTACACAGAAATAAGGTGGAAAGCCCTTGGCTATCCTGGTGAATCTGTGGGGACCCCCAGCAGGATCCTAAAGTGGCAAGAGATCTCCATTCTGCTCTCATCTCAGGAAAGCCAACCAGGGACTTGTAGGTATCTGTAACTTACTCCTGGAGGCACAAGCATCTCCATTTAAACACTGTTTTAGAGTTAGACATGCTCATTCTGAAATTTCATCTTTAAAAAGAACTTGCTTTCACTGTATTTACTTTGCTTTTTTTTTTTATTGCAGGGGGAGGGGCAGAGGGAAAGGGAGAGAATCTTTTTTTTTTTTTTTAAAGATTTTATTTATTTATTTGACAGAGAGAGACACAGCGAGAGCAGGAACACAAGCAGGGGGAGTGGGAGACGGAGAAGCAGGCTTTCCACCGAGCAGGGAGCCCGATGCGGGGCTCGATCCCAGGACCCTGGGATCATGACCTGAGCCGAAGGCAGACGCTTAACGACTGAGCCACTCAGGCGCCCCGAGAGAGAGAATCTTAACCAGGTTCCACACATAGCATGGAGCCTGATGTGGAGCTTGATCTCATGACCCTGGGATCATGACCTGAGCTGAAATCAAGAATTGGACGCTTAACCAACTGAGTCACCCAGGCACCCCTCTATTTACTCTTTTGCATTCATTAATAGACATATCCATAACTGCTAACCCAAATAAGAAACTGCTTGTGACATTTGGAAAATTCACTTTTTAAAAAAGATTTATTTATTTAGTTGAGAGAGAGAGAGAAGGCGGAGGGGCAGAGGAAGAGGGAGAGGAAAAGAAGCAGACTCCCCGCTGAGTGCAAAGCTGGAAGCAGGGCTCAATCCCAGGATCCTGAGATCAAGACCTGAGCCAAAATCAAGTGTCAGATGCTTAACCAATTGAGCTACCCAGACGCCCCTGGAAAATTCACTTTTAATCCTTTTATGTCAATATAACAAACAATTTATTCAGTTTACTAAAGTTTATTAAAGGCATCAGAATTTTCTTTTGCAGGCTTGAAAGAGCTTAATCCACTTCTATAATGTCTTAAAATTCACAGCCTTACCAAAAAGGTGCCAGACAATTCTAATGAAAAACAGTAGTCGACCATTTGTGTGGTTTTCCCAACTGACACTGGAACACTGGATGGTTATCAACATTTCTAAGTTTCTAGTGACTGACATTTTAAAGATATGATCTCCGATTATTAATGATCTCTTACTTCTTCCGTTTCTTTGTTATATAAACAGAGTAATTCTTTCATCTCGGACATTCCTCCTCCCCTTAATATGCACACTTCTAAAGCTTTCATTCCACCCTTACTATATGGAGTTACTACTCTTCTCTTGGCTGACACCACCCACGTCAAAGTGCTGTTTGGAGCAACAGAACTATATTTTGCTCCCATATCTAGTGGATATTTTTCCAAAAGAAAATCAGTGCAGGAAGGTACTATTTCTTCCTGCTTTTCTAAAGTTTTCTGGCCTCTGATAATGTTTCGGAGATCATCTGTAATTTCTGCCTTTAAGACATAGAAACTTACTGATTTGAAGTATGTGTGCAAGAACCAACAATTACTCCATTTACCTTCAGGATCCAGTAGTCTTGGGATTCCTAGTTCTGTTTCAGCAATAGTGAAAGCCTCCTCCAGGTTTTCCCGGTTAGGTCTCCCTTTCACTCTCTCCAAGTCCACTAGTTCTGGTCGAATGGCATGAATGATGGAATGGAAGGCAACTCCACTTCTCCAGCTCCGCCCAAAGTCTTTTACTTCTATTCCCGTCTGCCTTAATGTGATAAAAAAATAAAATAAAATAATGTCACATTCTGAATAGATAACATGCACTGTCCTCAAGGACTAATGCAAAATCCAGTCCTCAGCAATGACTCATGTGCAGTTATAGCAGTTAGCTGCTTGAAAAAAATTAGGCAAAATAAAATTTTTAGAGGGTAACAAGATAAGCGGGAGAAGTTTTGGTTCCATACTTAAGAATCTTCTATATTAGACTTTTCAGTAATTGAGATATTCAATGTAAAGCACATTTTTAAAGGAAACTAATATAGAGAAAACATATCTGGCAAAATAAAAAGAGAAAATTATAAAAACACCAAAATTGATAGTAATTCATCAGTGTATATTTTTGAAGAAGTATCTAGCACATTTCCAATGACAATGATAAACAACAGTGTGTTGTACGTGCACAGGTATTAACATACTAAGATAATATGGCTGAATTATATCAAATACTTTAGAATGAACAAATGCAAATGGATGTGATCATATCTCTAAATCAGTCACACAGGAGCCTATAACCACATAAGTTCAGACAAGTTTCCATTTACCCCACTGATCAAACTGTTTGATCAAATTGTTTTTTAAACTCTTGTTTTGGGAATTGCCTTGAGAGCAATGCCCTTGGTCACAAATCTTTGTTCTTTTGTGGCGGATAGAATTAATTCAAAGCCAGTTATGATAATTAAGAATTCATTCAAGTTGGCAGTAATAGTTTGTTGTTGAAAATAAAAGTGATACAAGCTCACAATGAATTTTTTTTTTTACATGTAACTTATCAACTATATATAATGGCAGCTCCAAAAGGAAGTTGCAACGATGTCTTTGAACAACATCCCTTGGTTAAGTATAGAGCCTTTGAAGGTGATCAATTAGGTGACATTCAATGGATGAATATCTTGGTAGTCTCCTTTTAAAGAAATTAGTCTCATTATAGTTCTTTCTAAATGAAGCAGAGGTAATATCACTCAATTCTCTTTTTTATTATATTCTCAAGATTTCCATGAGCCATAAGGTATATTTGATTGATACATTGATTAATATACAAAGTTGGTAAGTGCCCTTAAATTTTATCTCTGCAAACTTAAGAGTCACTTTAAATCCTTTTCTACCAATGTACATTCAGCTTGCATAAATTGCCTAGTGCTGAAAATAGCATCATTGGATCTCATCACTGGCTTCATAAATACATATTTTCAAAACAATTTTGTAAGATGCTAGTAATTATAAAGTAATCCTGTATCTCCTCTTAGTTCTTTCAGAGTTTCTGTTTCTGGTAGTATGCATGTAATATTTTCAGCCAATGTCTGACACACGGGCAAATACCCACACAGGTGGAACAGTGCAGTGTGCTCTTGTTAACTCCTCAATTCGCACATTTACCCCGGCTTCATCTTACTTTTCCACCTACATTTTCCTTTTGCTCACATTTCCTCATTTGAAAATGTTTTTGTATTCACAGACACCTCAAATTATTTTTTAACACAGTAAGGTGGGTGCAAATAAACAATTAGCTAGCAAATATTCATCGTGTATTAGATATTTTCTGATTTTCCTCAACTTGTTTATTGTTTCAGATATTTTCAAAAATATAGAAAATATTTCCCTAAATATTACTACGTTGGAATAATTTTTCAAGTTTTAGTACATTTTCTTTTTCTATATTTGTTGAACACACACATGCACACCTATAATGTTTCATATTACATCAAAGCAGTAGGTGATATTCCTAAAAAGTTTTAGTTTTAGTCCAAACCTCTCATTTAAGAATCTCGGATACAAAATATAGGAAACTTAGATATGTCACTTAAAGAAGTGATACAAACTTAAAGAAACTTGGACACATCACTTAAAGAAGTGATGAAGTATATCCAGTTTATAGGCATTTCTGACCTCTAATACATATTTACTTCAAGTCATTTTGAATGGACCTGGATATACAAATTTTCATTTGTTTTGTTATCTTATTAATTTTTGTCTTAAAGTGCAATTGTTCTTCCTAGACATCTCAAAATGAAGTATGCAAATATCAGATATGCTACAATTTAATTCTTTCATGTCTGAGAGTATATAGTGATAGGAGATAAAGTTGGTAAAAAAAAAAATAGAGAAGGCTTAATTATGTTGCATTACTGAGTTTTTATTTACTTCTCACATATTTTGAAATTTTATGTGAAAACAGTGAATATATTCTGATAATATGTCTGGTGTTTACTGGATGTTTTGTCCTTTCTTGTCATGGTCAATCTTGTGAGACTGATAAACATTCAGACCACAGAGTCTCACAGATTATTATTTTAAAAACATGTCATATACTGAAATGGGTACAGATTCTAAAGTCTTTTATCAATAACAAGTAAAAAGTTTCTTTTTTTAATTATGTGATGTTAATCACCGTATATTACATCATTAGTTTTTGATGTAGTGTTCCATTATTCATTGTTTGTGCATAACACCCAGTGCTCCATGCAGAATGTGCCCTCTTTAATACCCATCACCAGGCTAACCCATCCCCCACCCCCCTCCCCTCTAGAACCCTCAGTTTCTTTTTCAGAGTCCATCGTCTCTCATGGTTCATCTCCCCCTCTAGCTCCCCCTCTTCATTCTTCCCCTCCTATCTTCTTTTTTTTTTCTTAACATATATTGCATTATTTGTTTCAGAGGTACAGATCTGTGATTCCACAGTCTTGCACAATTCATAGCGCTCACCATAGCACATACCCTCCCCAATGTCTATCACCCAGCCACCCCATCCCTCCCACATTTGCAATGACGTGGATGGAACTGGAGGGTATTATGCTGAGCGAAATAAGTCAATCAGAGAAAGACATGTGTCATATGATCTCACTGATATGAAGAATTCTTAATCTCAGGAAACAAACTGAGGGTTGCTGGAGTGGTGGGGGGTGGGAAGTAAAAAGTTTCTTGAAAAATACATAGTGGGATAGTATTTTTTAAAAAGCAGGTTTTAGAAAAATTATCAACAATTTGGTAGGTATAATGGAATCATGTGTTCATCACAGAATTTTTATGTTAGAGAACAGTCATCTCCCCAAATCTCTATACTTGATGCAGCTATAAAGTAAATGGATCTCACTGATATGTTGATGGGTGGAAAAGCCTTGGATCCATAAATCCGGACATTTATACAGATAAGGAAAATACAACTTCCACTGATGTTACACATATATAAGTTGCAGGAATGACTTTTAGTTATCATTAGACCCTTGCGCATCTTTGAAAGCTAACACACCATATATAAAACAAAACCAATGCAGAAAAACTCTAATAGCATTAAATTTGAGTTTACTTTAAGCTACTGTAATATTAAGTGGAAACCAATTTATTTTTGGTTAATTTAATGGTTTGTAGAGCAATGGGAGAGTATCACATTGATATTATCATGAAGTTTTATTAAATAGTATCATGACAAATGTCCTAGCATGTGGTCACCTGTCTCTTCCTACCTAGCACATTTCTTCTCCCTGCCCAATTAAGCTGCAAAAGAGATTAGTAATTGCCACTATCGATGGAATGCAAACAGTATACCAGCAATGTGGTCAGGCTTTTACCATTTTATTTCTACTACAGATTCTAAAAAGCCACAAAGCTTTGCTTTCAGAAATATTTTTGACTACAAGTTGAATCATAAAAATATACCCCAAATTAGAAAACCACCAACACACTTTAAAAGTTAAACAAAATGATGTAAAATAATAACACTAATTACATCTTCTCTATGTTTAATTTTTCTGTCTTTATTTTTGCTCTTCAAACACTTTAAAAATAGAGCTAAAAAAAATAGAACTCCTTACGTTTAGTGCCTCAATATTTTATAATGATAAGTACTTGTTTAAAACTATTTTCCAGAAGTAGGGAATAAGATTCAGATTAGATTTAGGCATGCAAAAACAAAACAGAAAGTGAGTTAATTTGACATGTCATTTAGGAAATCATACAAAAGCACAACTTCTTCATGAAGAGATCTTACCACTGACCACATCTGACCACAAAACACTGGTATGCTCAATTTTTTGAAATTGCTGAAAATGCTATTGAAATTGCTATGAAAAGATACTCATTGAGAGTAGTAATTTTATATCTAGCATTATCACATGAATGTACACACATGTAAATTTATTATGCCCAGAAGCAAATCCACAATCTATAAAACTGAAGTTGACAAAGGAATCTACATTCCAGATAAAAGAGGAGACCCAAGGAAAAAGAATTTTAAAATAAAATTGTTAGAAAGTTTTGGGAAACAAAAACAAATATAATTATTTCAGATGTGGACCTTAGCTCACATTATTATTAAACAGAACTCAACAGTCTTATAAAGAGATAATCACATTTAAACCTCTAATTTATTTGTGTAAAGATTATTTAATAAAAGCAGGAAGTCCAAACAATGACCTAAACAGAATTACTCCTCAGATTACCAATCAAAGAGTGTGTTAAAAATAAATTAATTGGGCCCAATCACATGATTAATGAAGGAATTAGGTTGATTGCAGCATTTTCCTAGAGTATTAGTGATGATTTCTTTTTGTATTTAATTCAAGGAAAGAATGGAACAGCCTGAAGCAAAGCCCTTCATTCAAATGTCTCTTCAAATTTCGCAATATTGGCAGGTGCACTCAGTAATAAATTGGTAACTCAAATTATTCAAGGGCTTCAAATTTAAACAAATTCTTGGTACTTACTTGGCTACTGTGTACTGAACCCACTTTAATAAAGCCTTCTTAGCATTTCCTTGGAGCTTGGTGGCCACTTTCCGTTTACTTGGGGGGCTGGCGGTCTCAGCGCTAACCATGCTGTCCACAGAGGATGTGCTGCCCGACAAAGACTGCAGCTGTGGCAGGTTGCTGGTCAACTCCTCAATCTGTTCGTGAGTTAACATGGCAAAAACATAAGAATTATCTTGTTCTTCTTTCCTTGGATGTTTTACTTTCCCAACTAAAAGTGATTTAAATTCACACCCTTAACACCATTGACAAGGTAAGTTCTTAAGGCATGATTGACATTGTACTCTTCTTCCGACTTCCCACTGCATCTAAAACTACCTCGTACACAGTAATAAACACTTGTTAAACACATGAATGAATGAATAAAATAAAACCTAATGGTTATCCAAGCTCATAGAGCGTACAACACCAAAAGGGAACCCTAATGTAAACTACAGACTTTAATAATGATGGGTCAATATAGGTTCATGAAGTGTATCACTTCAGTGGAGGATGTAGGTTATGGGAGAAGCTACACATAGTGTGGGTACAGGGTATGTGGGAAATCTCTGTACTTTTTGTTCAGTTTGGCTGTGAACTTAAAACTGCTCTAAAAAATAAAGACTTAAATAAAAACCTAAGTGTCTGCCTTGGGCTCAGGTCATGATCTCGGGTTCCTGGGATCAAGCCCCATGTTTGGCTCCCCGCTCAGTGGGGAGTCTGCTTCTCCCTCTCCCTCTGCCCCGCATCCCTGCTTGTCCTCTCTCTCTCAAATAAATAAATAAAATCTTCAAAAAATAAAAAAAACACAACCTAATGGCTAGAACAATTATTCTAGATGGAATGGCAAGTTCATTTCTCCCCTTAATGTCTAATGGGAACATAAAACTGGTCCCTTCCAGAGAACAAAAAAAATTTCCTGAACTCTTTCTACACCAATATCTCATCTCCGATGTGCCCTGCTCACTTTTCAGATGGAGCACCTATGTCACAGTTTTTTGGAGGAGTACCATATATAACATCTTTGCAGGGAAGAAGAGGAAATTTTTCTGCTAACAAAAAACAATACACATGGGAAAATCAAATTTCTGCTCACTTGAGAATCAACCCCAAAGGTAGGGCAAATGAGAGTACTATTAAAATTTCTACCACTACCTCCATTCATGACATTATATCAACTGAAAAGGGAGCTATAGTACAATACCTGGAAATATAGAATAATGGTCCACACCAATCCAAGAACTATTGAAGGTCGGCCATCAGCTATATCAGTGGAGTTAATGTTGACTAATTTAATCTGTTTAAAAAGAAAAACTGTACTAGTAATGTACTAGAAGATTATAGACCACCCAATTATGCAATAATTAGCACTTTATTAGACATCAGTTGGACAATTTGGTCATGCCTATGTAGTGATACACAAGAGTAAGTAGGGTGAGCCATCAAAACAAACAAGCACATGGTTTCAGTGGAAATTTCAGGAGCATTCATTAGGGGCACACAATAAAAACAACTATAGAATGAATTTCAAAAAATTGTTTAAAGTTGAAAAAATATGACATCATGCAAGGAATTACCAACAAAACACCACACAGTAAAAAAAAAAAAAGGTTATTTTTTTTACATTCAGAAGTTGACTGGAGCTTAAAAGAAACTGTGATGAGTAGTTTAAGAAAATGCACTCACTCTGAAGTTTGTTACCAAATAGCATGAAACTTATGTTCTCTTTTACCTATAAAAGTCAGGAGTTAAAAATTCTAAAATTTGTACTAACCGGTGATCCTCTGTACGTGGACTGACATGAAAAACAAAGGGAGAAGATGATATACATACATAAATAATTTTTAAAAATCAGAGTTATTTGTTCAAAGAGAATAAAAATGTAGGTAGTAAATTTAGAGCAAGATTTGGGGAATACATTGTAAAGACAAAGGAAAGCCAAGAGATAATAAAGTAGAAGAGACCATTAGGGTTTAGTTCCTGACTTTTAAGCATTCAGGATAGATGTTAACTTGTCTGTAGTTGTCTCTAATTATTTATTTTAATGCCTTCCCAACTATTAAAAATGTTATTTCCTAAGTCCCAGCAAAACGGATGTATGGTAAGTCTATCTCAGCCATTCTCAGAACAATTAACAACTGCTCACCATCTTTTCAATAACCCCTAAACAAATTAGAAAAAAAAATAAAGTACTCCTTAGATTTATAGCTCAATAATTCTCAGACAAGATTTAATAAGATGTGTTATTAATAATAAAGTTCAGAAGTTTGTAAATGGTTTACTTTTAAAAAATTATCAGATGTAAAATCATCCCACAAATACTTTACTCTGGAGTAATTAGTTTAAATTTACTAGTAGAGTAAAAGTTAGCACAAAAATCACTGTAAATAATTTGAGATATACCTATGGGATTTTGTCTCACTGGTGAAATTCATTCATCAGGTTTAGAGACAGGAAAAAAAATATTGACAACTTCCATAGATTACAAGCTTCTATTTCTTTTTTTAAACCTAGCACAGCATGAGACAAATAATACATGTTTGTGGAAAATAAAGATCACATTTTTTAACCTTTTATGACAGAACCTACTGCAATGTCCATAATCATTTTGATTACTTTGGTTTACAGCTTCTCCAGAATTTTTTCCACATCCATTTTAGTATCCACAGGGCACAGATATATAATACATGCTAATAACCAGAAGATTAATGCATTCCATGAAGGGCAGATTATTTATCTTTCCTTATATATCATTCTTTTTAAAAATTATAAGTTGAATTTTCTACCTCAATCCAGCTCCAAATGCACTATGAAGTTAACATACTGAATTTATGATAGAACCTGAAGATATTTTGCTCAACTTCTGAAGAAAAAATGCTTTTCATAATTATTTTTTCTCTTAAAAACTGTGTGTTCCATAATGGGCTTATGGAGCCTACTCTTGTTGGGCTTATGAACTTATCCTATTAAATTCTTAATAGCCTAGGAGTGTGAGATGGACAATAGAGACATTCAAAGAGAATGAAGAATTCCCAGAAACCAGAAGGAGAATGGGATCACATTGATTGACCTCGCCTTTGACCTGCTGACCTTGGGGGTGCAGCTCAAGAATCTGCCTTAACAAAATCTCTAGGTTTTGTTGATTCTGATGCATGCCAATGTTTGAGAATCCTGTACCAGACAATTGTATGTGGCCCAGGTAATCTGGGGAAGTTTGATTTTGCAAGCCAGAAGCCCATATGGACTGATCTGTGTTTCCTCCAAATTCACATGTTGAGGCCCTAACCCCCAGTGTGACCGTATTTAGAGACAGGGCTTTTAAGCAGGTCATTAAAGTTAAATGAGGTAATAAGAGTGGGTCCTAATCCAATAGGACTGAGGTCCTTATGAGAAGAGAAGGAGACACCAGAGCTCTTTCTCTCTCTCCACACCCACACAGAGGAAAGGCCACCTGAGGACACAGTGAGTAAGTGTCTGCCTGCAAGCAGGAAGAGACAAAGAAACCAACTCTGCTGGTACCTTGATCTTAAACCTCCAGCCTCCACAACTGTGAAAAAAGAAATTTCTGTTATTTAAGCCATCCAGTCTGTGGTAGGGCTATAGGGACCACAGCAAACTAATACAAGGCCCACAGGGATTTCCAAAAAATATTCCAATTATTTGGGAATAAATTTTGAAAAAAATTCAATTAAAACTCCAGATTCCTAGCTTTTCTTGATAAATTGAAAACCTAACGAATGGATGCATTGCCACTTTATGCTAGTTGCTTTCTACAATGAGGTGTCAAGTGAGTCATTCTAACCAGTGATAAAGGTAGCCAACTACCTGCATTATTTAATAAATAAATAAATGATTAGATTTTAATAAAAATCCAGATTGCTGACTTCTCTTGTTTAATTGGAAAATCTGGGATCCCTGTGCTTGCATTTCACTGAGACAACTATAACTGGAACTGAATGTTCGTTTCCATCTTCCAGACAGGGCACAAAACTTGCTCAATTCTCCTGTTTCCATAATTAGCCTCTAACTCACTTCATCTTTAAGATCACCTATCTGACTTTATAGGAACCTAAATTTATGTCGCTTGTCTACACTAAGGGAAGTTTTAGGAAAGGTGGTCAGTGGTTGGCTCCTTGCATTACTGTTTAGAATGACCTACCTGATACCTCACTGGAGAAAGAAACTGGTGGAAATGGTACCGGATCTACTCATCAGAATCACATTTACATGGTTCCTATCAGAATACTAATGTATGCTTTTATCAGTTTCCCTGTAAACAAGTGGAAAACAAACACAATGGTAGGGTTTTCTCCAGTAAAATTTGAGGAGTGCCCTTATTATTCCTTAAATCAAGCTAGAATCCAAGGACTAAACTGATTTTCTATTATCTAAAGAAAAAATCTAAATGGAGGGCAAATTAGGTCCAAAGGTCAAAAACAAATTCCTGAAAATATGTTTGAGATATAAGTTCTTAAATTATAAAAATAAAATAAAATAAATAGTAAGGTGGGCACTGAAGAGCCTTAAAACAAACTCATTCCTCCCCACAGTCAAATTTTATTACTTAGGTTTGTTCTGTGAAAATGATCTTGTGTAAAACAAGTCTTCTGTGGAAAGAAAACTCTTTGGTCCTCTTTGCAAACAATGCCTTTATAGGTTAAGTCCTTAAATTTTTCCCAAGACGTTAACAAGAGGAATTTTGTTTTTATATTCTAGCCAATGAAGGATAGCTCAGAACAAAGTAGGACACTATAATTATATAGGTAAAATGGGAGACTCAATGACTTGGAAAGATATAAATATCTTGTTCAACATGGCTTTTTTAGCTTTCTATGAAAAACTCACGGAGGAAGCTGGAAGAAGAGAAACACTCCATTAATAACGATATTAGTCATCTGGAAACAATGTCCAATATTCTGTAAGAAGCTAATATTGTTTTTCTACACCATCTTAATGTCCAGAATCTCTCTTTGGCACAGAGTCTGCACAAATGACTGGACTTTATATTGTTTCATCGTACTACCAACTGATCAAAATATAAATTATTCAGTGAACAGAATCAAGTATTTTTGTATTTTCTAGAGTTCCTGTCATATGGAAAGTATTCAAATATGCATTTGGGTAGTAAATAAATGAATTTAGTGATATAGATTTTGAAGGAAATAGTTGAATCATTCTATTTTCAAGTAGTATCTAGAGATCCATTTATAGAGCTGGTTTTGGTACTGCCAAACACAGACACCTAAATTCCCACAAGTTGGGAAAAGGCTAAACCTAAACCAGTTGGTGCAACTGGTTTGGAAGGAAACATGGCAATAACTAACAAAACCACATATACACTTACTTTTTAGATAATCACACTTTCAGGAATTTACCCAAAAAATACCCTTCTAATAGTGTGAAAGTATAGTGGACAGCCATTAATTGCATCATTGTGTTTGATAAATACTAGAAACAACCTAAATGCCTCATTCATAAGTGATTGAATAAACTCTGGCACATCACATAATGAATGCAGCTGTAAAAATGAATGAGGAAGATCTCCATGAACCGATATGAAAGATTTCCATGATATACTGTTAAATGAGAAAAGCAAAGTGCAGAAATGTATTATAGGATGTTACCCTTCATATAAAAAAAAGAAGGTGTATGAAAATACATCTGCTCATTTATGCAAAAGAAATGTTGTAAGAATAAATTAGAAGCTGGTTCCCTAAGATGAGATAGGGAATGGAAGGAAGAAAGATGAGAATGGAATAGTAAGGATAATGAGGGGGTGCCTTCTCTAAGCATAACTTTTACTCTTGGAATCATAATAATGTCTCATTCCCCAAAATAAAAATAATAAGAATAAGAATAATAATCATAGTCAACTAGGATGTATGTGTGTGTGAGGGGGTATTACTCAAAACTGAATATACCTTGATTACCAAACTCTATTACAAAAGACTATCATAAAACTGAAGAGAGAGAAAAAGAATAAAAGTAACCTAAGTAAATTTGGAAAATAGTCTTTTAACTGAATGCTGTAATACTAAAGACCAAAAGACTTATACATACACACTGTTCTCCAGTGAGTAAATCTGTTTCTCACAGGGGTCTGGTGAGCAATTCTTAAACAATTTTACGTCTATACTAAGATTAAAAAAATAGGTGAATACATTGTAGATGAAAGCCAGGTTTCTCACTGTCAGAGAAAATAGAAACAAGCATGGGAGGCTATTAACAAACCTCGTGGTATTGGACTGGAATCAGAAGTATCAGTTTAAACTAATGGTTTACACACACACACACACACACACACACACACACACACAGAGAGAGAGAAAGGAGGCAGGGGGAGAGAGAGACAACACATATGCATATACCTGGGTCAGTAAACATTCATATTTTCTACATCTGTTAAGAGGGCCTAGGGGCAATGAAACTTCAGTAGCAATGAGCACACCCAGCACCCAAACATCGCTCACTAATAAAAGGACCAAAGCCTGCTTAGGGAAGTGGTTGATTCCAGAACTGGGGCAGGGAAAATATGTAGTTCTGGAAAATGAGGAAAGGCCTGAAAAAGGATGGGGCCATATTAAAAGAGTACAGGAGCCAGCCTAAAGGAACTCTCAATGGCCAAAGCTGGAACAATTTGAGTATTATTATTATTATTATTGGATTATAATTATAGAATAAAATAAGTTCATGCCAAAATAAATAATTGAATAAATAAATAAATGGTGGGAGGGAGAAAGGACAACCTTTACTTACAGAACACTTTCAATTAATACATGTGAAAGGACTGAGGGAAACACAAAATTACCATTAGGCAGACATCACAGAAATAATTACTGAAGAAGGCAATCAATGCTAAAATCAGTAAGCAAAATTTGCAAGAAGTAGAGTATTAGCATAATCTCAGTTATCTCCCCTAAGTTATTTCTCAGTTATAAAGGAAAAAATAGTAACTTTATCATAAAAAAAAAACAAAACAAAAAACAGCAGAAAGCTTTGCCAAGTGATTGAGGTTAACATCACCAGCAATAAGACTCATCAATCCTATATCTTCTCAGGTGCCCTGAGAAGAATGCAACATCACTTCCTTGGAATTCTTGCCACAAATGTATAACCTCAATCTAATCTTGAGGAAACATCAAACAAACCCAAATTGAGAGACATTCTGCAAAATAACTGACCAGCAGCTATTATCAAGGTCACGAAGGACAAGGAAGACAAGGTCATAGAGTGGAAGAGACCAAGGAGCCACAATTAAATGCAAGGTGTGTTACTGGATTGGATCCTGGGGAGAAGTAAGACATTAGTGGAAAAATGGATGAAATTAGACAAATGTCTATGCTTTAATGCATTGTATCACACCAATTTAAAAGTCCTTCTTTAGTAATTGTGCCATATATATATATATGTATACATATATACATGTACTATGTATGTAAGTTCTTCACGTTAGAGGAAGCTGCCCTAAGTATAGACAGGAAATCTCTCTGCCATTTTTTTGCCACTTTCCTGTAAATCTAGAATTATTTTACAATAATATTGACTCTCTCACTGTATAATTTACATGCAGTGTTTTTACTGCACAGTCAACTTGAAAAACATCAGTATGCTCACACCTTCTTGTTTAAAAAGGTGTTTTGTTATTATAACATAATAAAAAAAATGTAAAAAAAAAAAGATGTTTTGTTTTGTCTCTCTCACCTTCCTTCCTTCAAGGAACTTGAGTGCTGTGCCAATATTAGCTACAGCATGGATTCGCTTCATACGGCGTCCTTGTTCACATGGCTATAAACAGGAAGGAATAGGAATAAACAAAAATGCACACATTAAAAAGATAATTATAAAATGAATTTAAATGGATTAAAAATATACTTGAAGAATATTCAAGAACAATGCCTAGGATACTCATTCCTTCAAATGATGCTTTTCATGTTAATGTGGTCCTGGACCATAATGACATGCACAAAATTTAAACAACCATTTCCAAGGTTTATTTATAATTTCAGAGTAATTTCATTTTATGTAATTCAGAATCTCAAAGGGCTCAATATAAATAAATAAGAAAGGTTAAATTGGAAATTGTCCTTGTAGGTCTCAGTTTTCTTATCCACTAAGTAAGAATGCTGAGATTCATTTTGAAATTTCTTCTAGCTTCAAGGTCTTATAATTCTATGGCTGAATGAGTGGGCACTTAAACAGAAGTAGGACTCTTATGTCAAAATATTTACTTTTTCTAGAATCATCTAGCTTGGCAATTAAATGCCTATCAAGATTTCTGTACTCTGTTAGTCAAGTGCACTGGTAAAATTATACTGATACAGGATGATATACGTCTTTAATACCCAACTGGATGATAACAAAGGTTCCTTTAAGCTTCTATTAAATAGCTTAATTCAGGAGGATATATAAAGATGGCCAATTACATCTGGAAACCAAGGCTGTATATATCTCAAGTCAATGACTCCCACATCTGAATGCTAATCCAGTTTATTTAGCTCGTGCATACACCTGTATATTCCAAATTAGCTTTTCATGCGTGTTTTGTTTGATTTCCCCCAAAGCAGAACCCGAGACAAGGTCTTGGGTGCATGTAGTTTATTGGGGAGGTGACTCCAGGTAGTAAGAGCGAGGAGATGCATGGAGAATGAGACAGGGAAGAAGGAAAAGCGTTACTGAGGGTTTCTGCTGTGAGCAACTAGGCCTCACTCCTGCTGGGGACCCACACACTCTATAAGATATGTGTAAATTATGTCACAGAATTGTCCCTCCTACAAATGGCAGACTGGAGCATTTATTCATGGACTCCCATCTCCATTGGTTGAGGGTCCTTAGGGACCACTAACCCTTCCGCACTTCAGGGCTGCCTTGAGCAACTTGTGCTTTGATAAAAGCCGTGAGGATGGAATCCTGGAGACATGTTAATAGGATCTGAAGCTAGATGCTGCTGCAGTCTATGGGCAATGGCCCACACTCTCTGAACTCTCACTCGCTGGAGAGGGAGGCGAGCGGAGATGGCACAGGGGTGCTGAGAGCATCCACTACAATATGAATCCTATTAAGATAAATGATTTACACAAAATTATTATCAGTTTGTAATTTTCCAACAAGCAAACTCTTTTACAAAAGCCATTTTGAGGACTCTGCACAAAATTACTGGAAATTTATGTTTAGGCAAAAACACTTAAAAAACTCAATTACCCAAGCAATAATGATTGTGTAGCTTTTGTCAAGAAGCAGTAAATAAAGAAAAAATGAGTATCCCAATTTTGGACTCTGTGTCTAACATGTTACACATTTTGAAGATTATTTGCTGAGTACCTTTTTGTAATTATGGCAAACAGCATTTATAAGGAGTTTATCCTCGCAAACTACTTACTTCTCTACTCCTCTGAAATAACAAAACATAACCCAGAAAAACAAAATGTAGATCTTCCTCAACTTACATTGGGGTTATATCCTGATAAACTCATTTTAAGTTGGAAATACTGCAAATCAAAAATGCATTTAATACACCCAACCTACCAAACATCACAGCTTCACCTAGCTCACCTTAAATGTGCTCAGACCACTTACATTAGCCTACAGTTGGGCAAACTCATCTCATACAAAGCCTATCTTATAATGGAGTGCTTAATATTTCATGTAATTTATTCAATACTGTACTTAAAGTGAAAAACGGAATGTCTGTGTGGGTACAGAATGGTTGTAAGTGTATCGGTTCTTTACCCTCGTGATCACGTGGCTCATTAGGAGCTGTGGCTCTCTATCACTGCCCAGCCTCACGAGAGAGGACCATCCTGTGTGTCGTTAGCCCAGGAAAAGATTCAAATTCAAAATTTCAAGTATGGTTTTTACTAAATGTATATTGCTTTCACATCATCATGAAGTCAAAAAGTCATGAAGTCGAACCACTGTAAGTTGGGGACTGTCTATACTTTATTATTGAGTAATGTAGAAAAATATATTCTGTAGTTCACTGTCAATGTGTTTTTTTTTCACTCTGCTGGTTGCACTGCACCTAAAAACAAGCTGTCCCTGTGACAAATGACTGGCGATGGAGGATGTCCACAGTGCATGGAGGACGTCCACAAGTGCATGAAGAATGTCACGCTGATTTCCAACTTAATTTTCAACAGACAGCTACATAAGTAATGCACAGTTACGGACCAACCATCCTTTCCAAATGGAAAGCAAACACTATAAACTGAGGTGTGTTAATCTGCAAGTCATCTTCCTGGACACCACACAGAGGCAGTAGTTAAACATGACAGATTACTGATGAAGTTTTTCACTCTGCCTTCCAAGGTAGCTACTACTATAATGTTTCAGATCCACTAAAGGTGTGAGGAAAGAGAAAGGGAATGTATTCTCTGCTCCCAGAAGTGACTGATAGGCCAGTGTTTCCAGTGTATTACCAACTACAAAAAGAGAACTTTGTCTTATAGGGACAGCACCTTTTACACTCCCAACTCCACAACCCCCAAATTCCAAAGGGGAACAATTTGACAAGTCTGGTCACAGAAAAAGTCCTTACCAGTTTCTGCCCAGACAGGACCTCCAGAAGAGCAAGCAGCTTAACACCATCTTTCATGTCTTCAAAAAGATCATCTATCACCAGTGGGGGTTTCCGCTAGAAGATAAAAAATTAGTTAAGTGCAAAAAAATGCTTCTCTCTCTCTCTCTGCCATACCTTTGCTACTCACTGTGGTGAAATCTGTACAAATAATTTCTAAATACCTAAATTCTTTATTTTGGATATGATTGGCAATTACCAATTATTGGAGAAAAACAACCCTTTGGAGAGAAACTTACTCAAAAACCTCAGGAGACTTAATGCTTGGGCTTTCATATACATATCAGTTTCTTTCTAGAAAGGAATTTTTGTCAAGAGTCAAAGAGATGGTATGGGGTAAGAGAAGGAAAAGAGGTCACTATCAACATAAAAGATGAGACATTGACGCAGGGCCTAAACGAGGAAGAGGAGGTGCCCCAGATAAACTGTACCAACCTCCCAACTTCACTGTGGGCGAGCACGTTACCACGGCTTACCTAAGCCCATTCTGGCCGCAGTAATCTCCTTAGCTCAGGGGCCAGCTGCGGGAGCACAACTAAGGTTGCAGACTGACTCTCTTGTGAGTTAGCTGGCCAGGTCCTGTTTCTCGCCTGACAAATCTAGCTCAGCTTCTCTCAGAATGTGGCGCTGAACTCAGAGGATCGTAAGTGCAAGATTACAGACTGATCAGTGCAAATCCATCACCACTACTGGAAAAATAAGTCAAAGCCCATTTTCAATTCATGGAGGGTCTTTTATTTTTTTATAAAAATCACTAAAATACCTAATATATTGGGCTTTGTCAAACCTTGAATTCAGGTCTATCTTGGCTCAGAAGAAAGGAAACAGGTGATGATGCTAATGTTCATGGTCAGTGGAGGATTGGTATCCTCAGATTTCTCACAGAAAGAACTTTTCCATTTATTACCTAGGTTCAAGCGCTATAGTTTCCTGGTTCTCACTGAATCATGTTAAAAGCCTAAGTTATATTTCTGACTATATCCAATTGTCTTTCTTTCTAAAAAAGAAAAAAGAAAGGAAAAGTTCTATGTAGAGATATTTAATCACCAAATGTTTTATTGAAATGAGACGTTTTTCTCTACTCACTGATAGGGAGCATTTATATTTCTCTTATGACTGCATGAATTACAGTCTCTGAATGGCACAATTCTATTTTTAAATGCATTTTCTCTCTTTATAAAATGAACAGCTGAATACATTTTGTTCTCATACTGTGAAATACATGTTCAAAAATAAGTTTTCATTTTCAGGTATTCTCTTTTATATTCCACTATTCACACTGCTTATAATTAATATAGCAAAAAATGTAATAATGACTTTATATTCTACGGATATAAATAAAATTATTAGTGAGCTACAATGAAAACTATTCAGTGTGATAAGAATCAAAATTATTGTATTAGTTATATGTAATCATTAAAAATATGGCCTGTTTATCATGCAAAATATCCATTTGTATCCTAAGAATATAAATGCAGTATAACAATGAGGAAAAAGTTAATAAATATGTGATATATTCAGTGAACAAACGCAAATGAATTTTTTCTTATACTGTGTTAACCTGAAAATATATAAAGAAAATGAAACTAAGCAGGGAATTTTCTTGAAATGATAAAAATTCCAAGAAATTTGACACAAAAAAACAAGTCACATCCATTCATCCATTCAGCCTTTGTTTTTTTTTTTTAAATATTTATTTATTTATTTATTTGAGAGAGATTGTGCATGCAAGACAGAGAGAGAGAGTAGGGAGTAGGAGTAGGGGCAGAGGGAGAGGGGGAGGGAGAGAGTCTCAAGCTGACTCCACATTGAGCCTGGGTCTCCATCTCACAACCCTGAGATCATGACCTGAGCCAAAACCAAGAGTTGGATGCTCAACCAACTGAGCCACCCAAGCACCGCCCCCCCAATCTGCCTTTAAACACAAATTCATCTCTGCCACTTTGAAGACCATTTTCTTGTGACCCCACTTCTGCCTCTGATGTTTCTCCTATCGAATCTACTGGTGCCCCACAGTCTTCCTTCCCCTCCAGCTGCTTCTGCACATGCTTGTGGACACAGCCATCAGGTCAGCAGTGACCCCTGAGCAACTCAGCTCATCAGCCTCTCTGTGTTGACTGCTGGTACCAACCTCTCCTTGATCTGTTCTTCCCCAAACCTCTTTAATCAGCCTGCCTGGTTCACAAACCTCTTTTCTTTCTCTCTCTCCTTTCTTTCTGACAGTGGTCATCACCAAGATCAATCCTGACTCCTCTGTTCTTCACAAAATTTTGTTTGGATAGACTGACTCCTGAATCCTTCTGTCCAGGTAAATGACAGGCACTCAATATATATTTTTAGCTGAATGACTGACTGAATAAATGAATAAATGTAATTTTCTAAAAAAAATGATTTTTGGGGTGCCTGGGTTGCTAAGTCATTAAGCATCTGCCTTCGGCTCAGGTTATGATCCCAGGGTCTTGGGATCGAGCCCCGCGTGGGGCTCCCTGCTCAGCGGGAAGCCTGCTTCTCCCTCTTTCACTCCCCCAGCTTGTGTTCCCTCTCTTGCTGTCAAATAAATAAATAAAATCTTTAAAATAAATAAATAAATAAATAAATAAATAAATAAATAAATAAATGATTTTTGTAGCCCTTATGCCCATATTAATGGCTCTTAAAATATGGTACATATATAATGGGTAAAGAAAAATGTTCTCCAGTTTCCAGGCTATCAGACTGCAACACAACACAGAATATCTTGTTTCTGAATGTCTTATTCACAGTAAGAACCCATTAAGTATTTGTTGAAGAAATGACTGAAGTTTCCAGTCTGCATGATAAAGAAGGGTAGATGGTTTTTATTACAAGAACAGATACCTAGACTACCCTCACTTTCCTCTCTCTGCTTGGTAAATTCCCGCTCAATTTTCATGACTCAGCTCATACTTAATCTTTTTCAGTTTTCCAACTAGAATTAAGTCACTTCTTTTGCCCTAAATATGTTGTTCAGATCAGAATGATCATGTTGCATTACAGTTAGTTATTTACAAATCTGTGTCCCCAGGAATTCAGATCATGGGGCAGCTTCCTGAAGGTAAGGAAGTTGGATATATCATTATATACCTAATACAAAGCACAGTGCTTAATACTAGTTGGCAGTAATCATGTAAATGGTGAGTGAATCACACTCAACAGAGATATGTGATGCTTATTTGCAAATATCTTTGGGAATCTTAGAGATACACACAAATAAGATCATGATGCAGAATTTCTCTTTTTATAGGAAATACTAGTTGCTTCTGGAAATTTTTCCACCAGTGTCTTCCTGCACAAAGTAAAGAGATGTAGACTGATGGTTATTACCAGTCTAAATAGAAATTGGGAGAAAATATTTCTCCTTAAAATAAAAATGTTTAAAAAATGTTTTTATCAATTTAATTTGTAATGCACAAGTACCATATTTTCAACACACTGAATTATAGGACCAAGCACTATGTAATCAATTCTTTACTTAACTAGTAAAAGAGGTGGAATAATAAACTTCTGGCCAGCCTTACTGTAAAGAGCTGGCAAAAATGAATACTAGAGAATGATCTTCATATTTCTATAAACTCTATCCAATTAGATATAATGTAAACATTGTTCAAAATTAACAAAACACATCAAAAATTACATCAGAATAAAAACATTGTAGTCATTATTGGATAAGTTTTGCTCTTCCATTTTGCATAAAGAATTGTTTACATATAGCAAATGATCAACTAGAGGAGACCTTTACTATTGTGACTATATCATTTATTTTTTGGAACAATGTTTTAATAAAAAACCTTTCAGATAAAATGTCTTTCCTGTCACATATATAAATACTTACAGCACCAATCTGATTACTCTGGCTGGATTCAGGTCATGGTACTGGCCGCCAAAAGAAAGAGTTAGGAAAGAAAGTAACTAATTGGAGCCTGACTTAATGGAAAAACAAAGATAATGTGGTTTTGTTCCTATTCCCTACCAATTTTCAGTTTTAAGCATTAGGCAGGACTCTATCAGGCACTTTTCAAAACCACAATTATCATTTTTTACTATTATTAAGGTAAAATTGTGATAAGCTCTTTTTTTGGTGCAGTATTTTTTAAAATTGTATTCTCCTTAGACTTGACAGTCACATTTAGATTTCTGTAGTGGAACCAAAATATATTCATGCTGAATCTGAGGTTGTTCGAAGAACAGAACTTCCCAATTGGGTCAGTGGGAGAGGGAGATAAAGATGGGAGAGAGAACAGAGGAAGTAGTACTTCACTTCTGTGGCTACTCCTTTCTCTCAGCTCTCCTCAAACGAGGTTTAAACCTAAAATTCTAGCTCTAAGAGGACTGCCTGGGTCTAAAAGTCCCTGGAAACAGGGAAGTTGCACACGCCTCTGTGCCTGGTTATACCCTTGGGAGTTAACTCATGACTGAAACAGACTTTACGGAGCTTTTTTCACTCTTTCTTCTCCTCCTCCTTTATTTTTGCTATTCAGCTCCTTTAATGACACATAATGAGATTCAAAGTCCATCCTTGATCTTTACGGAATGTAGACGTACAGGTATCTTTGACATAATTTTTCCTGACCATTTCCTCTATTTGGGGAAAACAACCTCTTTTCTAACATTGTGTGTGTGTGAATATCTTGTGTCACTTGACTAATCTATAAGCATCAGCACATATTTAAGCCTTATCTACCATCTATTTTCATATTTTTATCCATGAAAGGATGGCCATGTTTGCTCTGCGACATGTTGATTTTATGCCCCTAGAAACAATTATGCTGCTTAGAGGAAAAGGAATAAGAGAATAATTTTGATGAAAACAGATATCAGATATAACTATTTGGCATGAAATAAAAATTTAAGTAATTCTCACATTTAAAAATTACATATGAAATGAAAAATGTTGATGCATAAAGTAAATATGACAAAATAGTCACATTATAGACTACATATATGAATTCCAATATTTACTAGATGATTCCATGGCTTAGATATTTACACCTTCTAATTCAGTAGGTGTTTTAATAGGAATGAAATGAGGAAAAAAGAAGAAGGTAGGAAAGAATCAATAATGTATTGTTGAACATCTCAATGTGTCAAGCACTATGCTGAGGGCTTGTATACATATTATCTCATGTAATATTCATAACCACTACCTATGGGAGTATCACTTCCTATTTCAAAGCAAGAAATCTGAATCTCAGAGAGGTTCAACCATTGGCCTAGATCACAACCCTTGTAAGTGATTAGATTTGAGCCCAGGTTTATTATACTTTGAGCCACCTGTTAGATAGGAAGTTTAGTACAAAAAATACAGGTATTAACATAAATATTTCCTGAATAATACATAAACCTATATATGTGATTTTTGTTTAATATCAACATGAAAAGTATTAACTAATCAGCTGAAGTGCCTGCCATTCTACTAGAAACAAAAAATTTATTAACAAAAAGCCACTTCTATATATGAATGGATATAAAAGAAAGACTAAATAGTAATAATAGAAATATTATGTATATAAATACATACTGGCATAGACAACAGTTGGCCTGATTCACACCATGTCCCCTAGTGGTCATGTTTGTGTGACAGCCCTATCTTTTGTTACATGAGTGACCTGAGCTGCACCCATCACATTCTCTGCTTGGATCCAAAAGTTAGCTGGAGTCAAGTTGTCACATGGCAATGACCTAAATACAATTGTCACCGGGTCCTGCTGTTGAGGTCCCAAGAACTACTTGCCTCAGTCTTTCTCAAGATTGGGTCTGTCAGAATGTCCAGGCTCCTCAAGACCATCCTCAGCTTTATGATGCACTAGAAGAACCCACAGGACTCAGAAGTGCTATTTTACTCATGATTACAATTTATTACAGTGAACGGACACATTAATATCAGCAAAGGGACAAAGCTCAAAAAGCAGGGTCCAGGAGAAACCATGTATGAGTTTCCAGGGATGAATGATCTTCCAGTAGGAGTACATAAAGACATGCCTAATTTTTCCCAGAATGATGTGTGATGATATGTGTGAAGTGTCAGCAACCAGAAAAGCATGCTCCATGAGTTTTGCTCCACAGAGTTTTTATTTGGACTCTGTAACTTAGGCATGCGGTGCTTACATAACTGACCTCAGCTACTCGGACTCCAGCCCTTCCCCTGTCCCAGCTCCCCAGAAAAAACAGATGGGTGTTCACCATGAAACACATTGTTAAATTAATCTCATCAAAGTAGTAGTACAGCATGGCCCAAGGTCTAGGCATATAAAACTCTCTTATCAGGCAGAATATTCCAAGTGCTCAGAGGTTATCTCCCAGGAGCCGGTTAAGGACCATTCCTAAAGATAGGTCTTTATTTGCAATGTATGGAGTTTGAGCAACCCAAGCCTGCTGAGCTAATCTTTTCCTGCCCAGTCAGAATGTATCTTCTCAATAGATTTCACTTCTTAGTTAAATAATTTAAGATCATTTCATTTACTTGTAACAAAATAAAGCACAACAGACATGTGGGTCTATTTTGTTATTACTTTGTAAACACTATCTGAATGTAACAATTTACAGTTCAGTGCCCTTCCACTCCTACTCCATGATAAGATCCACATAAGTGACCAAAAATAAATTTATGCTTTACTGATGAGAGTGTGCATTTTCAGGGAGACCTAATTGTATTTGATGTGAAAAGATGTTTTATAGACTTTTGACCAATTGATATCAGTAAATGATGAAGGTAGACACAGCTGAATATTGTTGATAAACAAACATACATTCATACATGCATAAATGAATAGAGCCATTTCACCTGGACCACTGTATGCCTATATCCAAAAATAACAAAAATGGAGATAGACTAAAAATATTTTTACCATTTTTAACTTTGCATTAAGAGGACAATCCTATGCACATCAGTTGAGGTGAAAGAAGCATTGAGTATTATATTGCAGTCAGAAATGTAGAAGAGCACAAATCTACCTTGAAACATTACTAGCATATCATTACTTCATCAACAGATATACCTACACATCTGCTAGAATCTTAGGGTCCCTTAGCCTCAAGTATCACACAGCTATCAAGGAGATTTACAGCATGAAGGTTTTAGTCTTGAGCAAATAAAAAGGCAAAATCTCCCATTTCATGCCAGGACCAACCCAGGTCTTCATTTATTATCATGACTTTTAATCTCAGAACAGTTGGATAGTGTTTTACTGAACACTTTTCGCCTTGGGGAAAGAGCTCTCAAAACATTTTATGACACACAAAAAAGCTATAACATTTTACTTTAAAATACTAACTACATATCCTATGGTTTAAAATTTGTGATTGCTGGATACCCACTGATACCAATAAAACGGAAGTAGAAAAGGCCTAAAATAAAAGCACATGGTACAGATTACTCTTTACTCCAATTGAGACACACGCACACCGTTGAGCACCGCCAGGCTTGCTGAAAATTACACATAATCATGGCATAAAATATTCTCAAAATGGCCTTCTGCACAGGCTGTGGAGGGATCCCAAGGCAAAGGCAGGTTCTCAAGGTGTATCCTGTGCACCCCTGAAACCTCTGTATACAGAATGACCCATCACTTCTAGAGCCAGATAAACCACTACCTCTGGTTTCCATGTTTCAGGTAGGAACAATTTCACAGGCTGAAGGGGAAAAATCCCATCTCAGGACCAGTCTATAGTGTTCACATTCTTTGATGGTTATCTTATGGGTGGAAACAGCAAGCTAAACAACAGGAACAGAGAGGAGAGTGGGAAGGGAAGAGGAGTTGACCAGCAAAGGTGGAGTGAGTTACCTCCCTGAAGATTGGCTAAGAGCCCACCACACTAAAATATCTAAAAATGCCAAAGTACCCCTGGACCAGAGCAGCAAAATCATGATTATCAGTACTGGTGGGAACCACATAAAACTGATGCAATATCTAAAAGTTTTGCCATTTTATTCAGAAAATCTAATTAGATGTTCCCAATATCTCCAGAAACAAGGTGAAGTAATTACAATTTTATGTGTAATCTGTTTCTCTTCCATTGCCTTCATAAAAACACTATTGTGATTATTTTCCACCTCTACTTGTCAAAGGTGAGAAGACAGTTCCCATTCTTTTTTATTTCCTATGACAGCATAGTCATTTCCACTTCCTTAATTACTTAGTTTAATTCCAAATACATATCCCAAAGGCAATGACTACTGTTTCAGTCCAACTTTAAATCTGCTTGGAAAACTCTGCTCTTAACAATTTTCATGTGGAATAAAATTATTTTCAGTACATAGCATAAAAGAATCACTCTCCCCAAGTTATTTGTTTTATTCAGTACAAAGTTGGGGCTATCCGTTACTCTTAACCTTTGTTCATAAACCATATCTGCTCCACCAACAAATTTTGGTGGCTTTATCTTTAAAACTCATCCAGAATCCAACCACTTTTCACCACCTCTGCTGCTTACTGCCTTGGTATAAGCCACCAGTCTCTTGCCTGGATGACTTCAACAGCCTCCTAACTTAAATCCCTCCTTGTGGCCTAACCCCTCTTCAGTCTCTACTCAACAAAACAGCTTATTTGCTCTCTTTCCTGTCCATTTCCCCCATTAGGATATAAGCACCCTAATGCAGGGATTATTTCTTCTGTTTTGTTCACTGCCACATTCTCAGTACCTAGAACATTGCCAAGTAGATAAACAGCATGTTAAAATATTTAATGAGGGGCTCCCGGGTGGCTCAGTAGGTTGAGCATTTGTCCAGCTCCTGGTTTCAGCTCAGGTTATATCTCAGGGTCCTGAGATATAGCCCTGCATCAGGCTCTGAGCTCAATGTGAAAGTCCCTTTCCTTCTGCTCCTCCCCCTGCACACATACCCACTCTTACTCTCTCTAAAATCAATAAATATTGGGGTGTCTGGGTGGCTCAGCTTGGTTTAAGCATCTACCTTCAGCTCAGGTCATGATCTCAGGGTCTTGGGATTGAGCCCACCATTGGGCTCCCTGCTCAGTGTGAAGTCTGTTTCTCCCTCTCCTTCTGTGCTCTCACTCTTGCTCTCTCTCAAGTAAATAAAAAAAAAATCTTTAAAAATAAATTAAAAGTAAATAAATAAATGAATAAAAATCTAAGTGAGAAAAATATTTAATGAGTATATGTATGAATAAATAAAGCATATTTCTAAAAGGAACGTTGACAAATATTATCAAAATGTTTATTAACCTGCATAAACTTTGCTAGATCTATATCTATGTTATCAATGAATTAATAATTCTATTAATAAATTAATAAAGGTTATTCTTTGTGAAATGATGATTTTCCTTTGTAATCTTTTAGTTACATATTTGGAAATAATGAGTTTATCAATATGCTTAGGATTACCAAACTGAAGTGGTTTTAGAAAATAACAGAAGAATGATTTGGGGGTGAATTATTACATTTTCCTTTTCCTCTTTGCTTTTTTTGTCCTCATCTTAGTTCATTAATGGTCCCACTAAAGTGTGTACAAGGAAACGGATGGGAGTAAAATGCATTCATGAAAGAGCTTCTATATTATCTTTTAGCACTGTTGATGGGGAAGACAACTGAAGAAGGGCGTAGCCACAAAAGAGATACTTTATGACTCTGAAGATGTCAGAGTAATCATTAGCATAGATTATTAAAAGAAAGCATGGAAAATCAAAAGTGTCCCTGTCAAAGAGTGTATGAATCTAACGTGGTATTAAAACAAAATGTTTAATGGAATGTATTATGGGTTCTTCTCCCCTTCTCCCTCAAGATGTGGAAATTTTAAACCCCTGTACTTCAAATGTAATCTTATTTGGAAACAGGATCTTTGGAGAGGTAATCAAGTTAAAATAAAGTCATCAGGGTGGGTCTTTATCCAATATGACTAGTATCCTTATATAAAGGGGAAATTTGGACATAGACACAGACAGAACAGAGGCAGGATCTGCACTAATACAGCTGCAAGCCAAGGACTGCCAGGTACTTCAGGCCACCACAAGAAGCTAGGAAGAGGCAAGGATGGATTCTACCCAGGGTGTCAGAGGGAGCATGGCTGTCTAGCCATGAGAACCTTGATATAATAAATTTCCCATCTTAAGCTGCCCAGTATGTGGTACTTTGTTATGGCAGTTTTGGCAAATGAATACAGAATCTAAATAATGTTTTATAATACCTTTCAAAAATTCTTCTAAAAAGTGAGAAGATGCTCATAGCATGCCTGAGGTCATCCAAAAGACAATATTTAAAATGTTTAGTGCCTATCCTTAATAGCCCCAAAGATCTAAGTCTGGCAGATGTTTTTTGCATATTGAAAGAGCAGCTCCATTTATAGGAACACTAAACGATGACTGTTTGAGACTATTTGTTTTTCCCTAAGGACTTAGTGTTAAACCATATATTTATTTCACAGCAAATACCATAAAGATTGAATCAAGGGAATTTAAATACAAATATAACACTGTATTCCATTTGATGAAATGAGAGAAAATGTAAAATTACAAAATTTTGAAACCAATGATAATGTCAAGATTACTTACACTATCTTTTTCTAATTAAAAATCTAACTTCTGGAGCGCATGGATGGCTCAGTCGGTTAAGCAGCTGCCTTCAGCTCAGGTCATGATCCCAGGGTCCTGGGATTGAGCCCCACATCAGGCTCCCTGCTCCATGCGGAGTCTGCCTTTCCCTCTCCCTCTGCCCGTCCCCCACTTGTGCTCATGTGCATGTGTGGTCTCTCTAATAAATAAATAAAATCTTTAAAAAAATCTAAGTTCTTGTGAAAATTTTTTTTAAAAGATTTTATTAATTTATTTGACAGAGAGAGACACAGTGAGAAAGGGAACACAAGCAGGGGGAGTGGGAGAGGGAGAAGCAGGCTTCCCGCCGTGCAGGGAGCCCGATGTGGGGCTCGATCCCAGGATGCTGGGATCATGACCTGAGCCGAAAGCAGACACTTAACGACTGAGCCACCCAGGCGCCCCTTGTGAAAATTTTTTTGAAAAACACATCTTTAAGTTGTTCTCTTTGGGGGCCATGGTGGCACTATACAATTATCATAGCCTATATATCTTGCATGAAGTTCAGGAATTTGCTAAGATAAATAAATTTTAAAATGTGAAAGAACTAACATCTTTATAACTGTCAACTTTTAAAATATTTATCCCAACATAAATTCTTTACTCAAAAATGAAGACTATTCTGTCAGATCTAAAAAATAACAGCAATTAGGTAGGAATTCCCTCAAATTCAAGTCCACCTCATCTCTGCCTTCCTCTTTCACTCCATCCCAAATTTAGGCACATCCAAACTCACCCTTCCTATTTCCTCTGGTCTCAGAGAAGGAGAGGTGTCTCTCCTTTGGTACAAATCTACATGTTCCACCTGTGCTCTTGATTTTCTCTCCCACCTTGCCTCCTTGAGAGCCTGTGTCTTTGAAACAACTTTCTTTCCCTTCTTTTGCAGTCTCTTCCCCTCTACTTAGTTCTTGATCATTCCTTTCAATAGACACACACTTAAAACTACCCTTTATTAAAACAGCTCCCACCAGATCCTATGTTCTGTTTTAGCTAATACTCTATCTCATGAACATGTAAGTACATTCAGTGTCCTAACATCCTTACCTCTCATTTACTCACCAGTTTGCTAGAGTCTGATTTCTGTTATAACGTGGCTACTCCCTATGGTGGTCAATGATTTCCTAACTGCCAAATCAAATGGGTTTATCTCTGAGTAATTTCTCAGTCCAAAACTAGACTACTAGCTTTCCCCCAAGCCTGTTGTATTCTCTACCTTTGTGAATGATCGCAATCATTTGCTCATGTCAGAAACCTAGATGTCATTCTTGACTCCTTTTTCTCCAAGATTCTGATTAATTACTGAGTCTATTCCTACGTATCTTCCAATGTGTCTACTTTTCTCCTACTCCACCTCTAATGTTACTTGTTCCTGTTCTAATTTATGACAGAGAGAGATACAGAGAGAGACAGAGATTTTTAGGGCCAGGGTGATCATTTAATTCCTTGCCGAAGATTCTTTAATGTCTCCTACTGCCCATACCACAGTACGAGTCCTCTTAATGACTGGCCTTTGACCAATGTTACCAACCCACTCCTGGAACCATATTTTCAGGTATTCTGAACTTCCATTTCCTTTAATGTACCATGTTTTTTTCTCATCTCTCAACTTTTAAAAACATTGGTTCCTTCATGTACCAAATCCCACAGGCATTGCTTAGGCCCTAACTTAAATGTTTCTTTCTCTGAAAGCCTATTCTGATGCCTTCCTTCAGATTTCCCCTGTGGTTGGTTGTGCTTGTCATGTGCTCCCTGACACCCTGTACTTCCCCTCTCACGGCATCTACCACAACACCCTGCTGTAATTGTTTCTTCTGTGAGACTATCAGTTCCAGGATGGCATGGACAATGGGTCTATTCACTACTGTGTCCACAACCCCTAGCACCTAATAGGTCCTTAAAAAGTATTTGCTGCATAAATATCCAAAGAAACAAATGGAGCATGAGAGTATATAACACAGTGGTTAATGCCCAAACTTAAGAAGCCTGGGGTTGAAATCTGGTTTTTCATCTACTTGTTATGTGACCTTGAATTTATTAACTCTAAGCTTTGGGATCATAATCTGTAAAATGGTGAAAATAATACTTATATTTGATTCTTGTAGTGAAGATAAAATAAAAGACAAAGTTGCTGAGGCAGAGTAATTGGCACATGGTAAAAGTTCAATAAATGCAATTTAAAAATATTTTTAGCAATGAGTGATGAGATGCTAGAACTGAATCAGGACCTAACTTTGAAAAAACATTACTTGAAATCAATATGGGGCTAATTAAAAAACAAATACCTTCTTTCATTAATAGGGCAAACAGAAAAGAAAGATTCAGGTATCTTCTTGAAAAGAAAATGATAGAGTCCATGTCTGATGAAACCCCATTCCTGAAAGGAATTATCAGGTATATAAAATAAATGTAACCCACTAATTTTTGTTAAAGTTACATTACATTATATTGACAATTTGTGATTTGTAATGTTTTAAATAATTACAGAAGCATAAAGGTTTCAATTTGAAAACAAAGAAGACATCAAAAAAAAAAAAAGAACTGCTAATTATATCCACAAGTTTAGAAAATCTACATCTGTGTACTAAAAGTGGCATAAAACACATATACACAGAAGATTCTTGGGTTTTTTCCTTGCTTCAGTAGCATTTTTGTTTTAAGAAAAGGTTTTTTTTGTTTGTTTGTTTTTGTTTTTTAAAACAGATTGCTTTCTTATTTGCACCCTATCTCTTCCCACAGCTGTCATAATATTTATAAAGAATTGTTATAATAGAATGGAATGCCATCAATAAAAGAGCTTATTATTTTCCTTAATTAGAAGTAAATAGTTTGTTAATTTGCAACTGAGCAAAACAGCCAAGAACAAAATTAAAATTTTCCCATTAAAAACCCTCCCCAAATTCATCTCCATGAAAAATCATTTAAACATCTCCTAACGCACCCAAGATTGAATGATCTTAGGAGAGAACAATCTATTTTTCTACTTCTCAATTCAACATTCCAGCCCTTCAAACCTTGCAGAACCTAGCATTAAAGCGATTTCTAGATATACTCAATTTCCAAAGAAAATTTTGAGAAAATAGATACAAATTTTCTTCTAAATAATGAGTCTTTTAAATTGTCCTTTAAAATAAAAGTTTTATTCTTTTAATTTTCTTAAAAATTTTAAAGAAGGCACTGTAGTAGTAAGATATTATCACGGAATTTAGGATGAAATGGTTTACCATTCCAGTTTAAATCCACAAACATTCCCATGACTACTCTGCAAAAGCTCTCAGACAACTGAGATCCTGCCAAATATTTACAACTTACATTCTAGAAAAGTTGAAACTCTTATTTTTTTTCCTGCCAACTTAGCACTTTCCTCCTTTCTTGTTCTTAGAGATAAAATAACTTGGCACATTATGTAGCATAAGAAATAAGTGAATTAAGATTAATATCTTGGTTACTAGCATAAAAAATATTTTCGACATGGGTCATTTTCTTACCATTATTGGTAGATGTCAACAGAAAATTATATGGGAAAAAGAAGACAACCAAGGAATAAAATGCATTTTAACTATTTTAAGTGGTTTGGTTCTGAGATTATCTAAACGATTCCAAAGCACAGAGCAATGTACTACAAGGATTACCAGACAATGAAACGAAATCCCCATGCCAGGACTGAGTTTTCATCATTATATTATAAGTTTGGAAGAAATTCTCATGTACTTTAAGCCAGACCTCAGAATGAACTTTGGGCCAGTTATGGACTGAATGTTTATGTGTCCCCCAAATCCATATTGTAGTCTTAACCCTCCAGTGTGATAGTATTTGTAAGTGGGGCCTTTGGGAAGTAATTAGATGTATATGAGGTCATGAGGTGATGCCCCCATGATGGGTCTAGTGTCCTTACGAGAAGAGGAAGAGAGACAGAGTTCTCTCTCTCTCTCTGCCATGTGAGGACCCAGCCAGGAAGAGGACTCTTGCCAGGAATCGAATCTGTCAGCACCTTGATCACCTTGATCTTGGGACTTCTCAGGCTTTCAGAACTATGAGGAGTAAATGTTCTCTAAGTCCCTGGTCTACAGTATTTTGTTATAACAGCCTAAGCTGACTAACACAGGGTCTAAATTTGTTGAGTATTTGTTGGACAAAATAAACAAGAAAACATACAAACAACACATCAAACCAGACTCAGTCTGATCCAAGAAATTATAGGGTACCCAATCCTTTCAAAGCTGACAGCAATTATGTCTCCATCTTGGGGGTAGACTAGCTCTTAGTTATAGGATAAACCACTGCCTTGGTTATTTAATAAGCAAGAAGAAAGAGGGAAAGTTGGTTTCAAAAAGTTCTGGGGGATTAAAAAAAAAACATGTTGAGACAGGTCAAATTGCTTATTTGTGGGTTATTTCTTCTAGTGAGAAATGTTTTTATCCTGAGTACTTAGGATTTCCCTGTGACTGAAAGCCTGGCTGTTGCTGATAAGTGATTGGGAGCCAAGGACCAAAAATTCATGAAGCTGCTTTCATAAAAGACTTAGTAAAACCTTGGGCCTAACATACATCTCTGTGAAGCTTAGCTGACTATGGGTGTACACGCTCACCTGCGTGCATGTGTGTACACATGCATGCCTGTTGTCCATGTCCATAAGGTGCTAGACTGATGGGACCAAGCACACTCAAGCATCACAGAATGGCTTTGGAAACAGGCCTTCCAATGGAGGCAGTTGGAAAAGTGACACAATGTCCTGATCCAGAGGCCAGATCAAAGATATGAGGTTGACCTTTTTTTCTGTTGCAAGTAAAATATTATCATTCTCACCTCAGAAGTAAGTGAGCACATTGCAATGGTGTGGGAAGTGTGTGTTGCCATTTCAGTTTGGGTGTGCCTGTAAAGGTGACCTCAGTGGGACTGTGAAGCCCTGCATGTGCAGGTTGCATGTGATTTTGTAGGGGTAGGATACAGACAGAAAGAGAAGGACAAAGATGGAATGGGGAAATTAAGATAGAGACAGAAAGGGGGTTGGGTGGAGGTATAACGGAGTAGGAGGTGGGATGGGAGAAACAGAGATAGTACAGGAATAGGAAAGAGGTAGGAGGAAGCATGAGAAAGATAGGGCTAGAAATGAAAACTCAAATAGGGATGAAGGTGGGCAAAGGATGAGAAGAGAGAGAGGAATGAGTAGGGGATCATGTGATTAGCTGCTGAGACAAATGCAGACAAACATTGACTGTACAGCTATCCTAAAACTCTGCCATGGTAGGGCCACGGCTCAGATTTGATTTTTAAAATGTCTTCCAAATATAAGTGAGTCAGAAAAGGAAAAATATTCTCAAACGAATTTGAGGGTTTTAGCTATGTTTGGCAAGATACTACAATGTCAGTATAAATAAGTTCAGGAGAGCAAGTATAGGTATCATTGTTCTGCTTCAGTTTTTGGTTTTCAAGATGACCCAAGAAAAAGAAATCAAAATACAGAGGAGAAAACAAACAAACAAAAATCTCTATCAAATTAAGGTTATAATGGAGCAGTTGTGGAGGTAATAAGTTTCTGGGTATTTTCAAAATGATACCCTTAATGCAAAAATGGGTGAAGTAGGGAAAACATATGGACTTTAGATTCATTTCTGGATTAAAATTTCAGCAGCACCCCTTACCAGACCTATGAAGATGTGTGCTACAAAATAACCTGTGTAAAACACTTGGCACAGTACCAGAAATTAATCATTTTTCCCCATGTGATATCCTTACTATTCTAACAAAATAAGAAAAGATAAAGACTCTTTGCTGCCCTTGTTGTATTAAAATGCACCTCTGTGTAGTACTCAGCACTGTGCTTAGAGCTATTAAGATTTATAAAAAATTACAAGAATCAGCATAGGCCTTAAAGACTTTACATGGTTGTTGGGAAGCTGAGATACACAGTACAAAACAATTTCAGCCATGGTAAACTTCTCCACCTACGCTACAGGTTCTGGAGAAGTGCTAAGATTTTGGATTCTACTTTACTAGACCAGGAAAACCAGAGCAGACAGGGGGATGGCACTGGAAGAGGGGTATAGGGGCAACCGCAACCATGCTTAGAGCATCTGCTGGGGGGCAGGCTCACTGTTTCCCATGTGGTCAGAAATGACTTCGTGAGTGAGGGGCTAGCACTACACATTAAAGGTAGGACTTAGATATTTAGATGGGAAATTACAGGGGTGAGTTTATAAAGCAGGACTAGAAAAGAGAACAGGAAAGGATGCACATTGGTAGAGCCTATTCCAGTAATCAGTTATTACATAAGTATGTAAAGTATCTTGGAGCAATGATAAAACAAAGATAAAAACATTTTTGAGGGCGCCTGGGTGGCTCAGTTGGTTAAGTGACTGCCTTCGGCCCAGGTCATGATCCTGGAGTCCCGGGATCGAGTCCCGCATCGGGCTCCCTGCTCGGCAGGGAGCCTGCTTCTCCCTCTGACCCTCCCCCCTCTCATGTGCTCTCTCTCTCTCAAATAAATAAAATCTTTAAAAAAAAAAAAAAAAATTTTTGAAAATCAAAAGTCTTTCATATACTGTATGCCATGGCTTACATTCAGATTTTCCCTTCTTTTTAAGTATTCAGCACATAGATGTGTGTATCCCAATAACTCTAGTTTAAAAACTTTCACAAAGATATTGACTCCTATTTTTAAAAATCTGAAAAAATTAATTATAAGTTATTTTTTCCAATCAGATTAGAAAACACGGTTAAACTCAGAGTGTTAATAGTGTAAGGAAATGGGCATTCACACAAACTCTTGGTATATATTAAAATTATAAACATGCATATCTGTTGACTATCAACCTACTTCTAGAAATTTATTCTAAGTAGAAATATGCCCAAGGACTTTCAATGTAGTATTTTATATAATATTAAACAACTGGAAACCACTTAAATGACCATCAATAGGCTACTGGCTAATTTATGATTCATAATATATAAGTAATTATATTTATAATAAAATACTATTCAGCCATTAAAATTATTATGTACCTCTGTATCTATTAACATGGAAATATATACTGAGTGAAACAGAGGCATACACAACCATTTTTGTGAAATTGTGTGTGTCTGTGTGTAGAAAAATGGTGATCAGCATGTTAGTGATGGTTATATCAGTATCGTGAGATTTACGGTGATTTCTACTTTCTTTACACTGTATAAGAGGTTTATCATTAATATTACTTACAATTAGCATGTAATCTTTTTAACAATATGAAAAAACAGTAACTCTATTTTCATTTTGGAAAAAAAATAATCTTCCCCAACTAATGACAATTCTGTAGCAAAGTAATGGCCAGCTGGCACCAGCCAAGACAAGAGAAAATGAGCCCCCACCAGGGGCATTTACTGCCTTTTCACAGGGCAGATACTGGGGGCAACCACCATGTGACAGAATTCCCTTTTCATCAAGGGGCTTTTAGAAAGAGATTATAGGAGAGATAATCCCAGTTTATCCTGTGTCTAGATGCATCGTTTAGTCTTCTGTCTTTACTGGACTGTGAGCTTCTCAAGGCCTGGGAAAGTGTCTTACCAACATTTTTGTGTCTCCAAAACCTAGCTTAGACACGCAGTAAGCAGTTAATTTGTACAATGGGACTGTACTAAATCGCCATGCTTTGTTTGCTCCTGCACTATAAAAGAGGCTTTGGGGAAGTCCCTGATCAAAAACTGCTCATAGGGTTATGTCTGGTTATGTCCTATCGTCTATATTTATTTTTACAAATGTAATGTTTTTTAGTTCACATATTTTTTCATCTGCATTTATGAGACTAATTTTATTGTAATATTGCCATACTGGGATTTGTTTTCTAGTAGCATTTATGTTCAAAATCATTACAATGTACAAATACACAGTTACCCGATAACAACCTAATGTCGGTGTGGATAATCTCAGAATGATTAGTCTTTTTAGTGTCCTGCCACCATGGTTACTTTGCTATCGAAGCACCTAAGAGGGGGGTCCAGACACTGTCATGATCTACTCAGACTAAATTCTTTGCTCAAGTCAGACCACTCCTTGCTTCTTTCTGTTCCAAATAGTAACAAATGCATAAAAAAAAAAAAAATTAAGCACAAAGTCTCCTTTCCATATGACATACACCTTAGTACATTAGAAATAATTGAACAAACTATTTCGATCAGAATTCACAGAATTGACATGAAGTAACTGCTCTTGATTCTAGCTATCCATTCATTTCTTCTCAGAGACAATGGTAGCAAATGTCACAGATAAGCAACACTTAAACTGATAGAACTGCCAATATCATTGATTAGTATTAGTGACAAGAGTGCCAGCAGTGTTCCTTTATTACACTTGGCATTTAATGATTTATTGGCTCCAAATAAGTAAACATAGAACTCTAGGTAGTTTGCTTTACCTTGGCCAGATGAGAGTTGATCCATTTTGTGAAAGTACGTTTTTGTACTATCTCTTGCTCATCTAGAAGAAAAAAAATGAATGAATCTAGTTAGATAACACAGTATAACATGAAGTTGTATCCCAAAAGACATTGGGTTACAAAGTCTAGAAGTAATCATAATATTATTTTATCTTCTAACCCACTTAGCCAATTGTTGTCTTGAAGGAAGTGTCAGTACAACTCCAGTTTGACTACTCCTTTAAACGTTATCAGCAAATGCTTCAAAATTTTCAATATGTTAGCCCTATGTTTACCTTCATTCACTTATTGAAAGCTCACTATACAATTATACCTCAGTAAAGCTGTTTGGAAAAAGTTCACTGAGACCAACTAAGTGCCAAGTTTTATGTTAGGTGCAGAGATAGACAGAAAACAACAGGGCAATGTCTCCGCCATGGAAAATCTAGAAGGAGAGACAGACAAGCAAGGGCATATGCATAGTAGAGAATTATACGGTAATGTAATAAGACAGAGCTGCGTATGTGAGGCATTACAGGGACTTCACCCAGATTGGATGACCTCCAAAGATCCCACCACCTCTTTTTTTTTTAAAATATTTTATTTATTTATTTATTTATTTGACAGAGAGAGAGCACAAGCAGGGGGAGCAGCAGAGGAAGAGGGAGAAGCAGGCTATTTTTAGACCTTTCATGATATGAATGGCCTGTTATATTGAGGATTAGATGACAACTAAATGTAGAGGAAAAAAAACATAATTTATTGGAAATTATAGAAAGTAAGTTTTAAAATGCTAAAATGACATGCTTTGGTCACAAATTTTAAAAATATTACTCCATTTTGTATGTTTTTTGACCAAGGAAAGATATAAAGGAAAAAATGAAGAATAATTTATTGTATCAAAAATGTGATCATTTTGGCAAATAAATGCTAAGTGAAACAATTAGCCCAAAAGCAGCTTATTGTCACCTATAATATATAAATTCTGTGCTCTAACATAATATGACTCATAATGTTTTAAAGTCTTCATGTTTGCAGTATGGGAAGTGATAATGCAAATTTACCTTCTGGTTCCAAATGCTTTTAATTATTTCTAGTAGTGTTATTTCCCCAGCAAATCAAAGTAATTATTGATTGTTCGGTTTGAAATGACTCAGCAAGCAAATACTCTGGATGAATCTACATGTACGTAATAATCCCTTCATCAAAATTATTAATGTCTTCTTTCCCTACAGAAATATTCCTGGCAAAGTCAGAGTACTGTTTATTCTTTTTTTTAAGATTTTATTTATTTATTTGAAAGAGAGAGAGTGCAAGAGAGATCAGGAGCAGAGGGAGGGGCAAAGGGATAGGGAGAAGCAGACTCCCTGCTGAGCAGGGAGCCTGATACAGGGCTTGATCCCAGGACCCTAAGATCATGACCTGAGCCTAAGGCAGATGCTTAACTGACTGAGCCACCCAGGCACCCAGGGTACCATTTATTCTTCTGAACCATTTTTTTTTTAATTCTAGTGTAATTAACATACAGTGTTATATTAGTTTCACGGATACCCAGGCACGGATATTTCTATCTCTATGTCTCTATATAGATCCTATTATATTTTAATTAAACGAATTATTATATATCATCATATGTAATATATACTTATTAACTCATTTAATTCTTGTAGCAAATCTTCAAGCAAGAAATATTATAATGCCATTTCACAAATAAGAAAACCAAGGTACGTGGAAGTTAAGCATTTTTTCCAAAGCCACCCAGTGGTAGACCCAAGTGTTCACCTCTACAAGTCAGGTTCTTACACCATTTTACTACTGCCCAAGGAGAGCTCAGAAATCATTATATTAGTCATATCAAATATTAATCATATTAAAATGATAAATTCATAGTTAAATCACCCTGAATTTGACCTCAAAATCTTTAGGTTCTATAAATAAAGTCATGTAGCAGCAGAATAATCTTAACTAATCAAGCTAGATTTGATGAAATTCAGAACTTCTATAATATATAAAATCCAATTCTAATTTTAAAATAGACTATAGGGGGGGCTCCTGGGTGGCTCAGTCATTAAGCATCTGCCTTCGGCTCAGGTCATGGTCCCAGGGTCCTGGGATCAAGCCCCGCATTGGGCTCCCTGCTTGGCAGGAAGCCTGCTTCTCCCTCTCCCACTCCCCCTGCTTGTGTTCCTGCTCTTGCTATCTCTCTCTCTGTCAAATAAATAAATAAAATCTTTAAGAAAAAAATAAAATAAAATAAAATAGACTATAGGTACAGCTAGAGTATATATAAAATCTTAAACTGAATTTGAGATTATGCACAATTTTATTAATGTTGCAAGATATAAATGTTTTAAAATCTTAAATTAGCATAGTATTGTCATAAATGTAGGTAATAATCTATTGATATTACTTCCTGATTTTAAGTTGTTATATTTTTACTACTCCCACCTTTAATGAAACAATACTGCTATTATAATAGTTTCCTCTGATGATAAATCTCTGAGTTTATATTTAGACTTTGGCTAAAGGGCCTTTTTTTAAAAGTTCAAATTATGCGTTTTTTTTGTAGCATTCATTATATATGTATCTAAGTTTCAAATTCTCTACATGTTTCCTTTTATATTATGGCTGCAAAAGCAGAGTTTATTGGGTCCTAGGAGTCTACTTTTTATATCATCAGACACAGCCAACTGAATTCTAAGTAAATATTTTCTGATTTTACTTACTATATTCCCCAAATAAAGAAAAATTCCTAAAACATATCAGCAAATATTCATTTTTTTGATACAAAAATCTAAATAATTTAGCCCAGGATTTGGTAATTAAATCTGATACCAATAGCATAAAATGTTTCAGTCATGGAAGTAATATAAAACATGTGATGAATGTCTACCACATTGCATTAAAACAACATTATGAACAACAGCACTGCTTTATAAAGCTGTTGATGAAGAGCTGACCTAATCTACATGATATAGGTTTATAGTTCTTGTGAATATGTAGTTATATTTGAGAAAGCATTATTTAAGTATATTTAACTGTTAATCTTATAGTGATTTTTCTATCTTACACTTTTCAGAACAACAACATGATATGGTCTTACCAAGTGTCCACATGTATGCATGCTAAATATTTCCACTAAAATCGTAAAAAGAGTAATTCATTAAGACATTTAGCTGAACATATATGTTAGTTGTAAACACAGAGAAGTTTGTCTATGTCATACATGTAAACTTAGATCTCCAGTTCTAGGACTCACAGAGAATAAGAAGTTAATCCTGTTTATAAATCTTAATCCCTAATTTCTATTAATGCAAACTAAAATCCACCTAGTTCTTAAGCCAGTCAGTTGGAGGTCATCCTTGGGTCTTTACTTATCCTCCTCCCCCACAACAAATTCATAAGGAATTGTTGTTGGTTTTATTTCCCAAATATCTCATCTCAATCAAGATCAATCTAGTGAAGACACCATCATCTTTGGATGCCTGTTCATTTCCACCACTAGGATCTAAGTTTTAGATGAGATGGCGTGGACCACATCTGACTTACCATCACTGTCTTATTCATTATTGCTTAGTAGATGCTTAATAAGGAAATGAATGGATGCATTTGCTAAGGAAGTGCTAGAGACTAAAAAACAGGCCCTGCTCTAAGGAACTGATAATAAATGGAAGAGACAAGTATGTAAATAATAGCTCAAAGCATTGTGTCAGCTACTGTAATGGAGGAACATGTAAAACGTTGAGGGAATATAAATACAGGAGCAAGTAATTCTCTTATAGGGAAATGGAACAGGCTGGAAGATTCAGAGAAGCTAAAAAAGGAGGTGCCATTACATCAAACATCAGCAAATAAGTAGAAATTCTCAGGTAGACAAATTTTTAGGAGAAAGAGGCAGTCTTTTAAAAGCATGGCATGATATATTAAAGTGACAGTAAAAATCTGTTTCGGCTGAATTATAAAGTAGAGAGGGTTTAAGAAGGCTTAACAAGGAAGTAAGCCTAGAAAACAGGTAACAATCAGGTTATTAAAGTCTTTGAATAGCATGCCATGGAGTTTGGTCTCTATCTATGGACAATAGGGAGCCACCAACAATTTTGGACAGGACAAAGACATGATCATATGAGACCTGAGACACAGAAATATATATTCCAATGGTGGTGTAGAGGCTTAATTGAAGGGAGAAGAGGCTGGGAGCAGGGAGGATATTTGGGAATATACTAGCAGAACACATGTTAAAGGTAGGGATGAATTCTGTTCTCAGGATGTGCTAAGAGGGACATGAGATGGCTGCACAGTGCATGAGATGCATGAGGTGCATGAGGTGCATGAGACGGCTGCACGGTAACTATCAGAAGTAGACCGACAGGAGTTAGGGGTGTTTTCTAGATTTTTATCATAGGTAACTGCATAATGATGTCACTAACCAAGGAAGGAAAGAGAAGCAGCAGGCTCCAGATGCATTGCAAATGTATCATGAAACGTCTGGGTAGGATGGCAGCATCAGCACAAAGAGAAAGCAGAAGCTAGACTGGGAGGTGGGTGCTCCACAGATCAGAACCTGTAATAGGCTGCAATTTAAGGCCAGGTTTTGATCCAGGTATTACTGGGCAAAGGCAGCTCAAACTCTCCTCTTCTCTAAACTTGAATCTTGATTTCTTTCTAAAGGCCAGACTGTATGAGGGGAAAAAAAAGAAAACTAGTTATGGAAATCAAGTTCTTCACCCTTGAGGTCCCCATCACTGGTTCTGTTTCAAAGGCAAAGTTGGTCCAACAGACCCAAGAGTTGGAAGCCGTTAGGCCTTAAGAAAGGTGTTATATGCAAACAATGAATCATGGAACACTACATCAAAAACTAATGATGTAATGTATGGTTTGACATAATAATAAAAAAAAATTAATTTTTAAAAAAGGGTCTATACAGGAAGGCTATTGTACAAGCATGGTCCCGGGTAATGTTGTTATAAGAAATAATCCCAAAATTCCAAGGCACTATCCCTCTCTAGAAATGAGTGAAAGATGAAGGGAGCTGGCTCTGACATTCAATTTCTTTATTTCTTTGTCCTGTTATATATTTTTAAGGTATTTTGCCATTTCAGGATAAGATCATGACACATGCAGAAATGAAGTCCAATTTAGCAACAGTGATTAAATTTGACCATTAACAAACAGTCACACCTGACTATAATCAACAGTTTTCCTCCTAATGAGTCATAGTAACAGTGACTTGCTGATTTTGCACAACTGTTGTTTATCCCAAGTGACTTACACATAAGCAAAGAGGCCACAGTAAAAAGTGGCCTGGGTTATTTGCAGCCTTTGCAATCAATCATGAAAATTTTGCTGCCTACAAACATGTTAATTACATTTTCATTTTACCATATATAATATGTAAAACTGTGAAAGAGAGTCCTATGGTCTTTAGCTTTTAAATAGTAATTTAAATTAAAATAAATTAAAATATATGCAATGTCCTTCTAACAGATGGTGAATTTTTTGTTTGTTTTAAAGATTTTATTTATTTATTTGAGAGAGAGTGCGAGCACAAGCGGGGGTGGGAGGTGCAGAGGGAGAGGGACAAGCCAACTCCCCACTGAGCAGGGAGCCTTACTCAGGGCTTGATCTTCAGGGCTCAATCCCAGGACCCCAGGATCACGACCTGAGCCAAAGGCAGACACGTAACCAACTGAGCCACCCAGGTGCCGCCTAACAGATGGTGTTTTTAAAAATACTAACAATAATTGAAGTTAGACTATTTCAATATCTTTAACAAATCTTCTATAAGAACTTATTTCTGAGATAAAGCATTTCATAAATGGGTATGCACATAAAGATGTATATTTTTATCAGAGTCATGAACAATCATAAAGAACAAAGTACTGAATTCCTGGATGTATCCATCCTTAATCGATATCATGTTATTATAAAAATACCAACAATAAAGACTGTTTAAATAAGTATATACAATTGTTAAGTCTGAAATTGCTATCTTTTACAAAAATGTTACTGTATCATATATTAATACATTGGAGGCTTACAATAGGTTATGGTTAACTTTTTTGTTTTCTGCAGATTATCATTTTATTCTTTAGGTACTTTAATGACAATGATGGCTTAAATAAAAGTCTTACAGATTTTAGTTACCTGAAATATAGATGCCAATTTAAAACAAAAATTTTAAATCATAATTTCCTAGCTATATTTAATAAAGTTTTTTATTATTTCTGATGCAGATGAATTCACCTCAGTAAAAAGTTAGAAAGAAATTTTAAAGTAGAAAGTAGATTGAACTTTTTGACACAACCAAATGCCATGGCTACAAAGGAAAAGACAACAAAAACATAGGATGACAATGTAATCATTATTAACTAAATAAGAGCCACAGTGAGATGGCCTCAATCAAATTATTGGTTTTGGGATCAGAATTACATGGTCTCAATTGTACATCTACACTAACTTTGTCATACATGGATAGGGATTACGATATGTTGACTATGTCAACATGTGAAATAGAGTTTATAATTACCCAATGTTTAGATTTGTAAGTTAAACATATAAATGAAAAAAAAATTTACAAAACCAAGCTGTGGCTGATTACAAAATATGTACACAAATTCCTCTTATCCTGATCGTGATGCCCTTTGCAATCTGATTTTGCTGCGCCCGCTATCAACACCTAGAGTGGATTTCCCCACCCCTTGAATCTAGATTGGTCTTGAGACTTGCTTTGACCAATAATGTGGCTGACATGAATTTATATGACTTCTGAGGCTGGGCCTTGAAAAGCCTTGAGGCTCCATTTTGGCTCTTAGAACTTTACCCTGAGACCACACACAAGGAAGCTCATCTAGCATCCTAGAGGGAAAAAGTCACGTTGAAGAGAACTGAGGCAGGTGACAGCCAGCACCAATTACCAGACATCCAAGTCAGTGGACCTACTCGTCCTGCTGATCCTCCAGCTGAATGCATCCATGTAAATGAGCTCAGGCGCAGCCAGCAGAGGAAACACCCAACCCACCCACAGCCCATAATGTGTTACTGCTTTAAGCCACTAAGTTTTGGTGGTGGTTTAGCAAAGACTAAGTGAAAGAGAAACTGCTACTGGGAATATAGTGCTGCTTTAGCAAAAATCTAAAACATGTGGTGCTGGCCTTGGGACCAAGTGGGAAGGAGGCTGGAAGGACACAAAGAGACTGTTGGTAGAGACTGAAAGGACAGCGGCGCACTGCTCTCGGAGATCAGGAGAGCCACATATATTTTAGGTATTATATATTCTGTCATCCGCAGTAACTTGAACTTGTACATTTGGCTAGAGAGGTTTCCCTGCAGAAAGCCGAAAGCATCAACTGCCTTCTTATGAGGTATTGGAAGAGAAGAAATGAACCAAGGAAGGCACTTTTTCATCTGTGTTGGATTAGAAAATTGTTATTCCCAGTCTTTCCTGGAAAAATATTTGCAAAGTAAAAAAGTAGCTTCAGCGTAACAATAAATCAAGAGTGTGACTATAAGACCCTTTTTTAAGAACTCAGAAAGATTAAAGGTAGTGCCTACTTGACCTTCTCAACTAGACAAACCAGCTTCTAAGAATCTTAAGGGCACTGCCCACAGCAGCCTTACCTGTGGTCCAAAAATTTTTTAATATTTTGGATGTGAGGAGCTCTTGGGTGGCTCAGTCAGTTAAGCGTTGGACTCTTGATTTTGGCTCAGGTCATGATCTCAGGGCCATGAGATTGAGCCCAAGCATTGGGCTCTGCATTCAGTGGGGAGTCTGCTGGAGATTCTCTCCCTCTCTTTCTGCCCCTTCCCCTGCTCGTGCACACACACTCTCTCTCAAATAAATACATAAACAAATCTTTTAAAAAAATGAATTTTGGATTTGAGTGGCACAGAATGAACTCCAAGCAGATTTTTACGAAGTCAACAAATCTGTTAGACTTTATTTATTTGAGACAGAGAGAGAGAGAGAAAAAGAGTGCAAGAGGAGGGAGGGAGAGGGACAAGCAGGCTCCATGCTAAGCACAGGATGGAATTTGGGGCTCCATCTCACAACCCTGAGATCATGATCTGAGCTGAAATCAAGAGTCGGATGCTCAACCAACTGAGCGACCTAGGCGCCCCAAGTCAACAAATCTATTAAGCAAAAACACCATTACCTTGCACTAAAGGGACAGGACAGTTGAAAATGAAGACAAGACTTGGGAATCACAACTTTATATGACTAGTAAGAAGGCTGAGAAGACTATCAGCCATAACACGAGACACTTCTTATCAAAAAGACAAGGAATATCACTGGCCCCCAGATTAAAGGGACTAGCCACACGTGCCAGCTGGATTTCAGAACTATTTCAGACCATGACTGTTACCTCTTTTCCATCCTTTGAACAGAGGCATCTAGTTCAATGGCCCTGGCCCCTGTCTCATCATTGCATATTGGATGAATAGGGTGTAGTCACTTCTCTTTTTAGTTTATAGGCCTGAGGGTTGAGAAGAATTATACCCGAGGAGCCTCATTTGTATATGGACCAAATGCAGATCACATGACACTGGATTTGGAGCTTGTCGACATCATTGGATGAGATTTTCAGTGTCTTGAGAGGAGGTGAATATATTTTGAAGTAGAAAGAATATAAATAATAGCGACCAGAGGACAGATTTTAAATTATGGCCACAAAATTCTCTGGTCCCAATATGCATCCTCTTTTGCAATGTGACTTTATTCTTTCTCTCATCAAAGGATAGAATTGATTTCCCCTCTCCTTGAATCTGATCTTGTATTATCCTTGCTTTGATCAATAACACAGCAGAAATGACTTTATGCCATCTGATTCTAGGCCTTAAGAAGTCCTGTACTTTCTGTATTGGCTATCTCGGATTTCTGTCTTAAAACCACCATATAAGGAAAGCAGTCTATATGGGAGGACAAGAGTCCATGTGGAGAAGAGCTGAGATGCCCTATCATATAGCCAGAGCCAACTGCCAGACACATGGGTGAGGTCATTTTGGACCTAGTTCAGCCAACCCTGCAGATAAACTCATCCCAGATGAAGCCAGAAAATCGAGGCCTAAGGATTCAAGATTGATGCATCTCTTCCTCTTCTCTCTCACACCCCTATACATACATGATCACAAATTCCTCATGGCAAGAAAGCACTTCCCCATCATTATATCCCTAGAGACCAAATCACTACCTGGCACGCTGTCTTACACATATGTCCTTAGGAAACCATCCATATTTAGCTGTGGATTAGTGAACTAACCCACAGATCATGAAAAATGATGAATTACGATTAAGTTTGAAGTGGTTTGTTAAAGTGATAGCTAACTAAAACAAAGGCATTTACTTGTATGTTAGACACACATGTATGTCTCTCTTGTATGTTCCTCCCCCATCACTCTGTCATCTACAATAGGTTTCTCAGTTTGCTTGGTTGGATCTACTTCCTGGCCTTTGATGTTCTGATCAGATGAGTAAAGGAGAAAAGAGTGGCAAGGAACAAGGACACCCAAAGTTATTCTCCATACATTTAAGTGTAGATTAACTGAGGAGGACAGAGGAAAAGAGGAGAGGAGAAGATCAATAGCTATCCGAGGAGTGGGCTTGAGGAAAAAGACGAGTAAAGAGAATTTTTAGGGAGTTTTGCCTCTGTTGAGTGCTCTGATCATTGCTTCAATTTTTTTTTTTTTTAAGCAAATGTCAGTAAAGATATATTGCTCTTAAGATTTTTGGAACTGGAACTGCATTTTTTTTATGTGAAACCAATGACCAGATTTAAAAAGCCTTGTTTCATTAAAGTTACTTTTGTAACCAAATTCACTTGCTGATTATTTGAGTCATTTATTTAATGAATACCATTGCACCTCTCCTATGAGCTGACACCCTACTCTGACCCGCTGTGGACATGATCTGAGAGGATGGTGTGGCTCCTTACACTCCAGTAGGGAGAACAGGAATCATAAAGAAATGCCACAGCCCAGCTTCTGTGCTTGCAGCACAAAGAACAATGACATGGAATATGTGAGTGGATTTAAAAAAAAAAAAAAAAGACCGCAGTTATGAAATTAAACGCAATTTGAACAGTAGAAAAAGTGAAAGCCAACCCCTACCATTTGCTTGCATAGGAGCTATGTGAAAAATGCTGCTTCTACATCTAATTTTTTTTTAATAAAGTCACATGATAAATAAAAAGTGAGAACAGCTGATCTCCTTGAAGGATTACTTCCAATTAATTAGCACAGAAACCTTTAGAATAAAGTTTCAAGCTGGTGCTGGATGAACTTGCCACGTGTAGCTCCCTAATTGTAAAAAGTGGCACATCTCCTGATTTTGCAAGAAAACTACCATAACTTTGAAATCTTTTCCTGTTGTGAGTGCTTAGCAATACGAGTGCAGCAGAAGAAAAGTAGGTATTGGAAAATGTCGTAAAATACCATCTTCATACAACCATTTTAACACTAAATTGTACTTCAACACCAGTATTTCAATCAGTCAAAATACAGTGTTTTATTTTGGGTAGGGAGAGAGAGCGGAGAGTAGTTGATCACAGTGTTCACATATTTTATATTTGATATTTAGACTAGGCTTTAAAAAAAATAGTTCTTTTAGGGATGCCTGGGTTGCTAAGTGTCTGTCTTTGGCTAAGCGTCTGTCTTTGGCTCAGGTCATGATCCCAGGGTCCTGGGATCAAGTCCCGGTCTGGGATCATAGTCCCGCATCGGGCTCCTTGCTCAGCAGGGAGCCTGCTTCTCCCTCTGCATGCCGCTCCCCCTGCTTGTGCTCTCTCTCTCTGACAAATAAATAAAAACAAAAACAAAATAAACATATAGTTCTTTCAAATAAATATGACTTTTTCTTAGCTAGGACCTTCAGAGTTCAGTTGTTTTGTTTTTTTCTCACTAAATTACTACCCTTTGTCTTATGCAGGTTTAGGATTACAATCCCACATTTGGGGATATTGTATTTTAAGTTACTGCTAATATTATTTCTTCTTCTCAACCTGTGATCTAAATTTTCTTTTTCTCCATTATTTTTATCAATATCTGAACACAAAATACAATAATTTGACACAATTTTACTTCTATTTTATACTCCATGTCCTCTTCAGAAGTAAAGAGAGCTACAGTTCTAAGAGTGAAATTCCTGAATTTGAAATGGAGGCAAAATAATAAAAGTTGAAAGCAGTAAAAGTGAAAAATAAGATCAAATCACAAAGTTTGAGGAGGAGATGCCAGAAATTCCAATCTCAAACATAGTCAACCCTGGATCATAATGTTCAGTTAGCCACTTGGAAAACCTGCATTCAGTGTGCAATCACAAACAGAGCACCAGATGGGGTATGTAGTTTTTGGTTGCTTCAGGACTGGAGTGACAGCAGTGACTTTTGTTGTCAAAGAAAATCCGCTGGATCACAGAACCTGTGACCACTGTTCCAGAGGCAGAGGCTCCACATGAGACAACAGCTGGTGAATGTCACAAAGGAACTTCCACACACGGTCAAGCTTATTTGTAGAGTAATATATTATTTTAAGTTTTTAAAATAATAATAACAGCTATCATCTATTTAGAAAGTATCATGTGGCAGGCATAATGCTATGTACATTCATTATTATCTAATTTAAACTTGGCAACAACCCTGAGAGGATATTTAGCCCCACCTGGATTTTACCTGTAAAAGAGGGCTATCGAGGTTCATTGACTTGCTTCAGGTGACACAGACACTCAGTGGCACAGCATGGTTCTGTGTCTCTCCAAAGTCTGTGGCTTCAATCACTTCACTCTACTTGCATGAACAAATTGCCCATTAGGGTTTCCAGAATACTTTTATTTATATCATCGGATTGTTACAAAACCCTAGAGATGGTCAACAGTGATACTATGTCCAACTCACAGATGAAACAACCAAATCACATAAATAGTCTCAGCAAATGAGTGTCAAAGCCAAACTAGTAAGTCTGACTCCTTGTCACCCTGCAGCGTATCAGCAACTAATTTGCTAGAATTTAGCCAATAGATAGAGCACCTCCAAGCTAGGTCGTGTTTGTTCCACCATCTTCTTGAGCTACAAGCTGTAAGAGCTTCTTCTCCCCAGTGATACCTTGACCTGCTGTCTTCAGTTCTCCAACTTTCCCATCTCTTTATTCTCCACCTCCCTATTTGTATCTACCTTAGTATTATCATGTGTCACAGGTCAGGACAACAGGGAAACCAACTCTAGAAGAAATTTTGTCAGCAGGAGGTTCTTCGGGCATGTGCTCTCAGAAACAGTATTTTTAAGGGTGTGAGGGAAGCAGCATTGGGCAGAGAAAGACATTGAACTGAGATGCAGTTATGTCTCTGAAGCTGGGATCTCTTCAAGAGAGGTCCTAAATTGAGGCAAGGGGCCAGGACTTTGTAGCCAGGCACTGACCACTCACTGGATATAGGCTGCCCTGGGGAGGGGTATAACTAGGATGAAGCAGATCCCTTGGGCTGAGGACATATCCTGGGGAGGGGCTCAGCTGTGAGCCTCTGGCAGGCAACACTCTGGGTGGCTGGGGGAATGAGAGCCCCAGGACTGAAGGACAGGACTTGTGCTGTACCCCACAGATTGAGCTACATCCTCCACAAAGAGGATAGTGCAAAGAAAGGGGCAGGGTCACAACTCTGATGAGATAGTCAATTACACAGGTTCTCCAAATCATCCAGATGATTTAGTCCTACCAGTTTGAATGCTTTCTCACTACGACATATACTTTCTCAATCCAACCAACCAAGCCTTGTTCTGCCTTTTTGTCCTCTGGGCCTTCCTACCTGAGGTACCTTTCTACTTCTCCAACCAGATAACTCCAGCAACCACTGGCTAGTCCTCCCCTCTGTCTGGCTTCCATATTACCATCCATCCTGTCAGATTCTTTCCCCTGTAGGTGATGCTGCTCTTCCAGTTCCTAAACATCAGCAGCCAGGAGCCTATACAAATCAGTGTCCAACTCTGGCCTGTAGGCAGAACCTGGGGCCAAAGTGTGTTATCTTTCACCAATGTTCTAAGAAAATGTTTTAACTTGCATGTTTTGGGGTGAGACTTAACATTTCCCAGTTTTACTCAATTTTCTTAGACTAGTTGCTTCTCGGATTGCCTGAAGGTAACTGAGTTTAAGACATCTAGAAAAAAGGAAGACTTGCCTTCCATATATGCACAGGTCAGAAGTGAGGTAAGGGGGCAATATGATGAGAAATCTTAGGAAGAGGTAACAAATAGAATAAAGACTCTCCCAATTTAAAAAGAAGCTATTATAAGTATTAATATAACTATTTTAATTATATCCTTAGAGAAAGAATACATAATATATAAACTATACAGATTATATCATATATAATAATGTATAATATAATATGTAATATATTAATATATATTATATTAATTATAAAATATTATATTATATGGTTGTTATATGGCTTTTTAAATTATATCCTTGAGAAAAGTAGAAGAGGTTTTCTGTTCACTTTCTCCACCCCACCTCCCAGTATTTTAAATTAGTATAAATGTAAGTAAGTACATTATTTCAACTAAATTATTTCATGGAAACTCAGAACAATCAGGACTAGTTAAACATTACTTGTAATTATGTAAAGATTTAAATCAAGGAAACACATACAGTTTGATAAATGTATATAAACATAAAATTAGTGTTTTCATATATAACCAAACACCAGATTCTAAATATCAATCAGCTATAAGAATGCATGGTACCTTTTATATAAAACTTTGGAAATCACCAGAGTCTAGGTCAAGAACAAACTTGTTGCTATCAGGATATTCCATGTAGCCAAACATTAGCTTAAGACTTGCTATTGTATCTACATTTGTTTCTTAGTAAGAAAAATGTCTCAGCTACCTAATTATGTTTGGAGGTCTCATCACTGAAAAAAAAGTTGTCGTGACCCCAGAGGCAAACTAGAATGAATCTGGGTACCATCTTCTATCTAAACATTGTGGTAAGGTGGTGAAATTCTGAGTCATCCTCACATTTTATAAAGGTCTGAAAACAAGATAAGATGAAATAATTTCATTATATTCAGATGAAGATATGAAATAAGTATATGTACTTTAAAAATTAGAATTTAAAAATAATAATACTGGAAGTGAAAAGAAAATTAAGTCATTAACAGACTGTGACAAATTTTTGACCAGAGATTCAGGTTACAAGAGTATTTTTGTTCATTAGTTTGAGGAGATACTCAATTCTGTCATAAATGGCAGACACTGATGCATTGATGTCTTAAGTTTCAGAAACTTCTTCTTTAGAACATATAAATGTCAATCATCTAAATTCCTACACTAAAATTTGGCTTCTATCTTATCTTAGCATTCCTAGTAAACTTTAACTCTTCAAGCTTACACTGTAAATACTGGTTTTATGTTTTCCAGAATCACGAACACAGACCAGAACTATTCATTTCACTTCCATTAGTGTTCAATTCAGATAAAATAGGAAGAAATAAATTTCAACTTAGAGCTGTTTTAAAATCTGTTTTGTACAATCTCAATGTTTTTGTACCAGGGATTCAGACTGGAATTATTTTAAAAGAAAAAGTACACACCCTCATTGTGCACACACACACACACAGATACACACACAGACAATAACAACAAAAGTACCTTTTATCGCACCAGGAGTCTTGAAGTTTGTTTTTTTCATATCCCACCTATTATAGTTACTTTTGGAATTTGTCCTAATTCAATCAGTATCCAAATCAAACACAGGTTTCACCAAGGGAACTTCCAACTCGGCTAGCAGCATTTTCCCTAAAGTATCCCTATAGCAACACCTCTATAAAAGCGTATTATTCTCTCATTCTTTAGCCTTACCCCCTGCTTACTGACCAAATGCACCACTCTCCAATGCCAGCATTTCTACAAAGACAGTTTTTCTATCGATTTATAAAAAGTGCTTCAAATGCATTTTCAGGAGAAAAAATAACACCTTCTTCTGTCTATACTTAGGAATTCAGGCATTTTTACTATGTTAAAGTCTTAAAAACTTATAAGGGTTTTTTTTTTTTTTTTTTTTTTTGGTTGAAAAGAAATCACTCAAATTATTAAAAGTCCCAAATTATAACCTTAGATATATACATAAAGTTTTTAGAATTTGGGAGAAAGAAATTAAATGAATCTTTGTAAACAAATATTACAATGACATTTAATTTCCCATATTTATTTTTATACAAGAGATAATCTTATTTCTTAATTTTCTTATTTTCTTACTTACTTTCTTAATTTTCTCTTATTTCTAGTTTATTTTTTGAACTTGCTGGAATTTTATCCAAATATCTAATATTGTGACACATCAAGTTAAAAACTGTAATTACCACATTAGAGATATACATTTTAATTATAGCAAGTTACCAAGAGAATCATATATATACGTGTGTGTGTGTGTCTGTATAAACAATATTAGAGTTTTTACATTTTTAAATACATAAGATATCAGTTAAAGAAAAAGTCATACAAAAGAAAAACAAATATAGGTACAAGAATCCACAAAGAGTATTTTTTTCCCTTTAAATTTTTTTATTGTTATGTTAATCACCATACATTACATCATTAGTTTTTGATGTAGTGTTCCATTATTCATTGTTTGTGCATAACACCCAGTGCTCCATGCAGAATGTGCCCTCTTTAATACCCATCACCAGGCTAACCCATCCCCCCACCGCCCTCCCCTCTAGAACCCTCAGTTTCTTTTTCAGAGTCCATCGTCTTTCATGGTTCATCTCCCCCTCCAGTTCCCCCTCTTCATTCTTCCCCTCCTATCTTCTTTTTTTTTTTCTTAACATATATTGCATTATTTGTTTCAGAGGTACAGATCTGTGATTCAACAGTCTTGCACAATTCATAGTGCTCACCATAGCACATACCCTCCCCAATGTCTATCACCCAGCCACCCCATCCCTCCCACCCCACCCCCACTCCAGCAACCCTCAGTTTGTTTCCTGAGATTAAGAATTCCTCATATCAGTGAGGTCATATGATACATGTCTTTCTCTGATTGACTTATTTCACTCAGCATAACACCCTCCAGTTCCATCCACATCATTGCAAATGGCAAGATCTCATTCCTTTTGATGGCTGTATAATATTCCATTGTATATATATACCACATCTTCTTTATCCATTCATCTGTTGATGGACATCTTGGCTCTTTCCACAGTTTGGCTATTGTGGACATTGCTGCTATAAACATTGGGGTGCATGTACCCCTTCGGATCCCTACATTTGTATCCACAAAGAGTATTTTTAAAGTTCCATGTTATGCTTCCTAAAACAACTTAAGACTAGATGCCCAAGTGAAAAATGCTTACAGATTTGTGGGTCTCTCCAGCCTAGAATACAATATTTTTTTGACCTGGGATTTCAGGGTAAAATAGACATCAGTTGTAGCCATATTCCTGCTTGTTAAAATGACACCATAACAAAATTAGTAATGGAATTGTTTTTATTTCTCTGTTCCATGTAGAGTAAGGGATGTTTATTGTGATACCAAATTTGATTATAAAGTGTGTTTCTAAAGAATGTTAGCTATTACCATGATTTACAGAAAACAACAACAACAAAACTATTGTTTAGGAGAGGCAGAAATGGAATGATTAATTTCCTCAAAAGTAAATGTTTGGCTCTGGGAATGCAACAGACCTAACTTGGGATCCCCAGCATTAGCATTTACTATGAGACCTTAAAAAGGTGACTCAGCCATTTTATGGTTCAGTTGACTGATTTGTAAAAGGGAGATGCAAATAACACAATCCCCACAAAATCACTGTAAAGGTTAAATTAGGTATCTTACATAAATGTTTTGTCCAAAGCTTACCACATAGTATTTATTCATCAATAAATGTTGGTTTCTGTTATATTTGTTTTTGCTCATTAATTTAAATATGGTAACAATTTGTGTAAAGCAAAAAGAACTGACCGTTGCTTTCTTTGATTTTATTATTAGAATATGCATTTAACAAAGACAGGAAAATTAAGAAATTTCTATAAGCCAGGAGAAACTTGGTATTTATTTACATGTTTTATCTTCACCTGCTTCCAAATACTAATAGTCAGAGCTTCATGTGAGGTATTAAGACATTCCAGCATAGGTTTACTGAACAAATCTGAGCCATTAGGTTTAATTTATCTTTGGGGCTAGTGACTAAGTTATTTAACTACTAGGAATAAAGTAATCCTACAGCCTTGAGATTAGGGTTTACCACTCCTCCTGTAAGGGTTTGTCCTGCAGGATGGCAAATGTTGCAATGAAAAGTCAGTGGAAGGTGTGGACTTAACAGTATACTTTGTGTTTATTGGCACTGTTTGTTGTTGTTGTTATTTAAATCATTTACTGGGTGGGGAGGATTTCCCTTCCCTCCCAATCCCAATATATTCAACACTGAATTTTCACCCTTATTATTCTTGAAATTCTCACTTGCATTCATTCAAGACCAAAAGAGTCAAAGGTTACTAAAGTTATCACTTTAAATTTTCCACTTATTCAGATAATTCCCTTGCTGAAAGAAAGAAATTTTAAAAGCCACCTCTAAAAAAGGGCATTATTTCTAAGAAACAGGGAAGAAAATAAGACAGAAATAATTTACAATGGAGTTACAAATAGGATGTCTTATTTTTTCAAATTTCTCATTTCAGCCTTATTTCTATTTGCTAAGTAGCTATTAATCGCTAAAGGCAAGTAAATGTGGGGATGACAAGTTAAAGAGGGTTTGTAGTCCTCCAGGAGAACCAAATTTCTTAACTGGCTTTAAGAAAGATTTACTGCACACAAATTATGTGCAAGGTACAGATTGGGTATACTGATGATTTCGGGGGTGCAGTAAAAGTGGGCAAGGGGTAAAAAAGAAGATGCAGATCCTAAACCTAGCTTCTTTGTAAACTTAGTCCCTTCACGTCCCTGAAGAGTATTTTTTTTCCTTGCAACAGTACAGCACTATGTGTGTGTCAGGGGAAGAAGCAAATATAATAGCCTCAGTTTGATTTTATTGCTCCCAAAATTTGAGCCTATGGTGCATGTGGGAACCCAGAGTGAAGCGTCTCATCTTGTTGAGATAAGAGAGAAAGGCCAACAAGGAAGGACTTGGGCAAGAAGATGTTGGCTAGTTTGCCAATAACATGTTCTCTCTTCTCAAGCCAGAGCATGGGAACAGCATGACCTTCCCTTTTATTTTCAGTTTTGTCAATGGCAATATTGTTTCTTTTCAGGAAGAGACAATAATACCAACATAAAGGAAAAAATCTGGCTTAAAAAATGCAACAACAAAGAAGTGTGATAGGAAGGAGGTGAAAGGGGAGCACAGGAAGATGCAAGAGCAGTAAAATGTCTATTTAGAGGCAATTTTAGTCCAATCCACCACCTTTCAAATTATACTAAAAGCATGGTTAAAGTAGTACTTTTGTCAATAAATCTCAAATTCATGGTACTCTAGGATAAGGCTTAGTGGAATTACCAAGAGTGTGGCTGCCAAATGGACATCAGGCAGGAAGAGAAACCACAGGTTCACTTTCAGCAAGGTGTCTTTACAGGATTACTCCACGTAGAGCTTGGCCTAACTCAAATATTAATTTCACAAACAACTGCAGTTATAAGAGTGACTCTCACCATTTAAGGATATGATTTCAGGGGTAGAAAAACAATCCACAAACTCAGATTTCTGGTGGCCTGTAAAATAGCCTTTGGTTTCCTACATATTATTTTAAACATTAACCAAATCATGCTAACACTCAACGATAAAACATTTTCCTTTCTCACAATAATATAAAATTGTATATTCTTTTGTTTTCCTAACCTCCTTAACTCATATTTTTCTTTAATTTTTAATTTCTTTAAATTTTCTTTAAAAACGTCTTTATCAGTGGATTGTTCTGCAAGCCTATAGTGAAGTGTGTGTATATATACATATATATAAATATTTGTATATATATAAAATTATTATTCTGATGCTTCTATTAAATTATTTGTCTCCATTTTTTAGAGACATTGACTCCTTATACCATTCTCTGAAACAAGGGCAACAGAGAAGAATAAAATACTATTTTTTCTTCTGTCACAATACCTTTAGTCTGAAACTCCCCAGCTGTCCCAATGACAAAGAATTATTGTAAGAGTAACTTTGAATTTGTAGATTTTTCTGAAAAATCCAAGAAAATAGTGATCTTTATTAAGTTGCCCAAAACAGTTTCTTACATGCTTTCTTAAAAAAAAAAAAAAAATGAGAGAGGTCTGACTCCTTTATGAAGATAATCTTAGTTATATAAAAGAAATACAACAATGAGGGGAGCAGATATTCAAATACAACAAAATATTCAAATACAATGAATATTTGTACCCTACCCTACCAAATATTCAAATGCAACAAAAGGCTAAGTGAGTTGAAGCAGTGTGATAACAGATAAGGAACAAACCAAGAATGGAATGGAAAACATAGTTCAGAAAGAGACCCCAGTCTATGCAAACAAAAATGAGAAAGAAGGGCACATGGGTAGCTCAGTAGGTTAAACCTCTGACTCTTGGTTTGGGCTCAGGTCATGATCTCAGGGTCCTGGGATTAAGACCTGTGTGAGATGGGGCGCCTGGGTGGCTCAGTCGTTAAGCATCTGCCTTCCGCCCAGGTCATGGTTCCAGGGTCCTGGGATCGAGCCCTGCATCCGGCTCCCTGCTCAGCGGGAAGCCTGCTTCTCCCTCTCCCACTCCCCTGCTTGTGTTTCCTCTCTCACTGTGTCTCTCTCTGTCAAATAAATAAATAAAATCTTAAAAAAAAAAAAGGCCCGTGTGGGGCTCCATGTTCAGCAGGGAGTCTGCTTCTCTGCCCCTCTCTCCCTCTCCCACTGCCCCTCCCCCTGCTTGTGCTCACTTGCACGCTCTCTCTCTCTCAAATAAATAAATAAATATTTTTTAAAAAAATGAGAAAGATTAGGGCGCCTAGGTGGCTCAGTCATTAAGCGTCTGCCTTTGGCTCAGGTCATGATCCCAGGGTCCTGGGATCGGGCCCCGCATCGGGCTCCCTGCTCAGCGGGAAGCCTGCTTCTCCCTCTCCCACTCCCCCTGCTTGTGTTCCTGCTCTTGCTATCTCTCTCTGTCAAATAAATAAATAAAATCTTAAAAAAAAAAAAATGAGAAAGATTATCTGGTGAATGGCTTAGGCAAAACTAGAAGGTAAATTAAGATAGAAAAATCAATTTAAAGCCTCACTTCACACCAAAATAAATTCCAAATGGTTTAAGGAATTAAAGTAACTATAACAAGTACTTGAAAATAAGGTAAATATCTATGTTTACTGAATGAAGAAGGACAATCAAGGCCTAAAAATAACAGAAGAGGAATAGATTTCATTGCATAAAAATAAAAAGTACACACCCAGCAAATTTTAAACATAATTAAAGACAAAGAGTATACAGATAAAATATTTGCCAAAAATATAATAGTTAAAATTTTAAATAAAATCAATGAGGAAAACCTTAAGATATATTACATTGTTAAACAAATGTATGACAAGCAACTCACAAAATGGGCTTTTAAAATATGTGAAATAAGTTTTGAAATTATTTCAATCAAAAATGGATATTAAAATTAGATAATCATAAAACCCAGGGGTATTTTTTTTTCTTTTGAAAGAGAGAGAGTGGAAAAGGGCAGAGAGGGAGAGAGAGAATCTTTTTTTTTTAATGTTTTTTATTTATTTATTCATGAGAGTCAGAGAGAGAGAGAGAGAGAGGCAGAGGCAGAGGGAGAAGCAGGCTCCCCGCCTAGCAGGGAGCCCGATGCGGGACTTGATCCCAGGACCCTGGGATCATGACCTGAGCCGAAGGCAGACGTTTAACCATCTGAGCCACCCAGGCGCCCCGGAGAGAGAGAATCTTAAGCAGGCCCCATGCCCAGCACAGAACCTGACACGGGACTCAATCCCAGGACCCTGAGATCATGACCTGAGTTGGATGCTTAACTGACTGAGCCACCCAGGTGTCCTAATCCAGGGGTAATTTAAAAAAAAGAGAGAGAGAGAGAGATATCCTGAGCCACATAAAGCTCTTATTTTTAATTATTATAATGAAGATTAAACAACATGGGTAGATTAGCTATTTATTTCCCATAACCTCAATATTATGGTAGATCAATGGTTCTCAAAGTGTCCGGATCAGCATCACCAGGGAACTTATTAGAAACGTAAATTCCCCACGCCCAACCCAGACCCACAGAATCAGATCAGTAATCTGTTCTAACAAGACAGGTGATTCTCAGGCACAATCAAGTGTGGGATCACTGTGTGGATCCTAAACTGTATAAAATGCTGTAGCATACTGGTAAACAGCCTGCATCCAAAATGCCTGGTTTAAGTTCCAGCTCCACCTCTTGGGCAAATTACTCAGAGACTCTGTCTTTCAGTTGCCTCATCTGTAAAATAGAGGTAATAATGACATACACCACACAAGGTTGTTAGGAAGACAACTTGAGTTAATATCCGGAAAGCACACAAAATAGTGTGTAGTATATAGTTTAGTCCTGTTGTTAAATAGAAATAAAAAAAGCAAATAATTTTCTATTTAAAAGTTGTTTTTAAATAATCAATAATTATACTATTAAAAATGACAAGTCAATTTGCATATCTGTAATGGGAAACTAGGTAAGTAGGCAGCTTTGTGGTGATGAGATGAATCGGAGAGAGAAAGAAAAAAAGAAAGAAAAAAGAATATACACTTTGGCTGCATCCAAAATAATTTCAAGTACCCTGGCAATTGAGAGACACATACAAGTAATTCAGGGATCTTTGTGGAGATAACCTTGAAAGTGTGAATTCTTATGCTGTCTAAAACAATTTGGGAATTTAAAACTTCTCTCTTTGTTGGTAAAGATGTGTTTGATCTTCTATGCTAATAAAGTGGCTATAGAAACACGGCTTGAGGCCATACTTTGATATAATAAATAACCCTTTATTAATTTACAAGTGATCCAAATATGATCTTAGCCTATCATGAAGATGTGATCTCAGTGGTTTTGGTCTATTAATAGTTACTTTTCTGGGGCGCCTAGGTGGCTCAGTCGTTAAGCGTCTGCCTTTGGCTCAGGTCATGATCTCAGGGTCCTGGGATCGAGCCCCGCAGTGGGCTCCCTGCTCGGCGGGAAGCCTGCTTCTCCCTCTCCCACTCCCCCGCTTGTGTTCCTGCTCTCGCTAACTCTCTCTGTCAAATAAATAAATAAAATCTTTTAAAAAAAATAGTTACTTTTCTGATTTACAGTTTAATACTGACATAATTTAAAAACAAAAAGTGCAAGTCTAGTAATTATTTCAGTGTTGTCTAGACCCTGTCTGACAACTCCACTGAATTCTTCAATTATTTAGTTGTTAATAATAACTAAATTATCATGAAGTCACAGCAAAATAAATGAAAAACACAATCTTATATTTTCTATTTTTAAACATTCTTGCTCAAGACTAAGTAAGATAATACAAAACTTAAAAAGTATTAACACTTACCCTATATCATGTAGATATTTGATTGTCCAAAACATTATAATATCTTTTGTTATATTTTCTAAAATCTTTTGAATATCTGCCTATAAAATGTTTGCTCTATCACATTCCAAATATGTGCTCTTCCATCTTTGTATAATTTTCAGCTTCTTTCATGTGAACAGAATAATGAGGGAGTTCCCTGTGCCTTTGGGATTAGGTAGATGGGGAATTCACTGAGGCCCACAAAAAACAGAGGTTGTTGAAGAAAAAAGAGGTCAACTTAAACCTTCTGGTGAGGCCCAGCCTTGTCATCATTAGGGACATGACTCACTGAGGCCATCCTGAATCTTTAGTCTCTCTTCACAGTACAAGGAACAGTGCTGGGTTTCTCCTATCCTTTACCCTTAACAAATACAGGATGGATCTGTTCCCACCATGAAGTCAGACTCACTGTCTAGTAACTGTTCCCACAATCTGAGGCAATTGACATGATGGGATTCGTTTCCCCCTACAAATTCACAAAGTGCTATTAGGAAGGTTCAGACCCTAGGAAGACGGCAAGAAAGTTTTCTTTGTTGCCTACATCCCTGACGAGGGAAAAACCAAACTCCTACCCACAGCAGGACGGAGATTGTTAATAGGTGAGCATCTGCCCAAGACACTGTCCCCTCACCTGGCCCCAATCTGGAGGGATTTGAATGACGCCCCTCTGCCCAGTCTCAAGAAGGGATAGACATGGGGTGATTCATCCCTTTGGTTGAAAAACTAGAAGGTAAGGGACTGGAGTCAGAAATCAGACTGTCTCTTTAATCCGATTCTTAATCTGGTCTTTTTGACCCAGGTAAGAATACAGAGATCTTTTTCAATCAACAATTTATCTCAGTGACTTAGTTTCAATAAATTTAACCAGTAAACTTTACTTTATAATGTGTTCACTTCTGAGATTCCTCTTAACACAATGTAATGGCAATGCTGTTTGAGGTTTTGTTTTGTTTTTGTTTTTGTCTTGAGGATGCTTAAGCACAGGCAACAAAGTATCCATGACTCGACTTGCTCTTTTAAACAACAGCCTTGTCAATGAGTTCTAAGTGAGAACTGGCACTTCTGTTGAATCTGAGTATTCAGAAAAAGAAATCAAGAGAAGAAAGAACAACAATGTTTAGAAACAAAAAAGATCCAAGAGATTCCTTAAAAAATGGAGCACGTGTGTGTACACACTCAGGTTAGAACTGCGTAAGTACAGTCCTTTGGAGGCATTTCATAACAGGTGCAGGATGAAGGGGAGAGTACATATTTAACATACATATAAACAATATATATATACTTTTTTACCCTAACCAAAAAAAAAGGGGGGGGGGAGAGGAGCATACATGTTAACTTTTTATGAAAAACAGTGCAATTTAACTTGTTTGCAAATCTGTGACTGTAAAGTGCCCAGAAGGAGGGAAGAAGGGAAACTGGTCGTGGAAACAAAACTGTCTAATTATAGCTATATTTGTATTGGACCAATTACTATGACAGAAGGGGCATTTTCTTTGGTAGAAAGAATATCAGCATTTTATTTTCTCAAATAATTTAGGGTAACATGTGGCTCAACTTTTAAATTGCTTCCTGCTCACTTGCTATGTGCAACTAAGTTGTTATTTTTAATGGTTTTTTTTTTTTTAAAGATTTTTATTTATTTATTTGTCAGAGAGAGAGAGCACAAGCAGGGGGAGCAGCAGAGGGAGAGGGAGAAGCAGGCTCCTCACTGAGCAAGGAGCCCAATGCGGGACTCGATCCCAGGACCCTGGGATCATGACCAGAGCCGAAGGCAGATGCTTAACGACTGAGCCACCCAGGCGTCCCTTTAATGGGTTTTTTAAAAATGTCATGCTAGTTTGTGCATCATCACAAATTTTCACGATGCCCTTGAGAAGAGATTATCATGTTTGTAGGTGCACTGACAAAATTCTTTCCTGTCACTTTCTGAATAAGGCAGGGATGGGGAGGGCAGCTTCAAAGCCACAATCTTGGACTGGCCTTTTGCCTTAAGCATTTTAGAAAGTGAGCAGAAATCGATATTTTTAAAAATAAAATGTCTACATCTTTAATGACATTCTTTAATGTCTGGGTGATATTTCTCTTGTCATTACATAATACTTAGCATTTTACAGTCATGGCTATGACAACCAAGGTAATTTTTACTACAATCTGCATAAACTGAAGTTTCTACAAACTAAGTATTTTCATATTTTGCCAATTCTGTCAATTAATATTCAATTCTTCTCACCCCCGTTAAAAGTGGGGTCCATTAATTTTACACATTCAAAATGCACAACAATCTAGTTAGCTTTTAGAACAATTCACTTGAGCTGTAGATGTCTTGCTTTTGTAAAACTCCTCATTTCATATGCCTTATGGAGAAATTATTCAGACTGGAAGGGCTTCAAAACAAATAAACAGAATAAGGGAATTCATAGGATAGCAGAATTCTAGAATTAGAGCACTTTGTACAGGATAGAAAACCTGTAGTTTCGATCTGTGACCTGCCCAGTGTCATAAAACCAGTTAGCCACAGAAAGTCAGAAATAATGCTTATTGCTGTCAGATACCCAAAAGCTCTTTTTTCTGTAATTCTAAAGATTAGCTACAGAAAAAGTCTTTCCCTAAGGGTGACTCACTTGCTGCTGGGGATGAGGAGCCACTTAGAAGGGGAAGGAACAGAAGTAAAGAAAATTAAGTCATGTAATGCCAAAAAACTATAAAATAAAATGGATCCCATGAATTTTGTTCATTGGTGTTTTCATGTGTGTTGCTGTGTTTCCCTGGTCATTTGGCTTACTAGGGTAGGCAGGGAAAGCACCCCAGAATAAAAAATATCTCAGCCACGAATGAATTCTGAAGCAGGGAGTTGCTTTTGGTCTGACGAACATTTCAGGAATGTAAACACCTACTGGGAAGGGTAGGTCTTTTTGTCATTCACACCTCACTGTCAGCTGCTCTAAATAGAGGACATCTTGCTGAATAGCCTCAGGCAATGAAAATTAAGACGTGAAGAAAGAGAAAGGAATACTTTTCTAAGGGTGAGGCACTTAGAGGTGGTAGAGGTCCCAATAGAAAAAAGCTGGAGAAAAAGGTTGAAAAAGTAGATTGAATTCCATTGCTCACAACTCTCCTTCGCTTGGATGGCCCCAAATGGTCATTCCCCAATTTTGAATATGGGAACAAATGTTCAAGAAACTTAGAAAACTCATCCTCAGGAAATGCTAAGCATATAACCTTGGGACACTCACAAGTTATAACTTCTCTATGAATTTGCTCAAGATTTCCCATATAAAAGTCCACTACCTGGGCACTCTTCATATATATGTTTGAAAATCAGCTCAATCACTTTTTAAAAAACTGATTATCAAACTAATTGTGCTAATAGCATGAACGTATCCCAGAATAACATTTATCTCAGAAGGCAAACTTCTATGACAAAGGAACAGAATGGGTTCATTTTCAAATACAGCACACTATCACTGAAGCTCTGTTTCACCTTTTGGAACCACAGAATATATTTTGAAAAGAAAAGAAAAAATTAGCGACATTCATCCAAGCTCTGAGTCATCTCTTTACCAGTTACAGCTTCTCAAAAACAAATGACAAGACCCAGGCATGCAAGAATCTCGTAATTCCAACCTGTGAAAATGGACACTGATAACATTTTGTAATTACAACTTGAACCTCAGAACAGGGGTAAGAATGAAGAAGAGAGACCAAACCTACGATGTGGAGATAGGTACACATGCATATCTGCAGACGACTCTTGGAGAGCTGTCTAAGAAATGTGCCTACACCTTTGTATAGCAAAGGCACCCCGCACGCTCAATTCTGCCTGGGTCTCTCTTTGTTTTTATAACTGTCCTTCCTTTTCTGACTGCTAATTGCTTGAACTGGACAAAAAAGAGTTGGATGCCCTTCATCTTCCCTCACTCTCACTGCTGTCAGGACCCTCTTCTGGTCTTGGTTAGTTGATTTAGCTTGAACAGCCTGATCATTGGTCCAAATCTCCTCTCATTAATTGAACTAAATGAAGCTTTGAGGGCAGAGAAGGGGAAGAATCTGACAGGTGAAGAGTAGACACTGTAGTTTCAGAGCCACAAAGTTGTTTCTTGGGTGGCATACGCTGGACATCACCTGAAGGTATGTTCTTTAACTATGTCCACAAACAATTATTTAAGGTATTTGAGGTAATCAAAGTGACTTGTACCAATGCATAAGCCAACTTCCGGTTTTATCAGGAACACAAATGCTTTCAGTTTCCTCGAGTGGACACCATTCAGTGCATTACTCTGGGATCCACTTGGTCAAGTCCTTAGAGGAGAGGGCTTTGAACTTCAGTTCACTTTGGGCTGGTTTTTGTTTGTTCTGTTGTTTTGTTTTGTTTTGTTTTGTTTCCCTATGGCTTTAGGTTCTTTTAAGCCACTATGTAAGTACTTCGAGAGAATAACCCTTGGAATCATGCTCTTCTAAGAAAAATAAATATAAGTGAACGTATCAAAACCTTAAATGTAAGAGTTCCAACACCTGAGGCATAAATTATATCCTTGAAAAACACCTGGTAGTGTATCCAGTTGACGAGGTTATTTCTGGCCCCATGGTACAAGATTGTAGTCTTCAATTTGGGAATGTAATAAATGTCCTGAAGCACTATTTCAAGAAGACCCACTTGATAAAGTTTTTCCTCATGAAATACTATTTTGAGCAGAACAACTTTAAAAGAAGCTTTTCTTGATGCTTTGGTCTGAATTACATCTCTTTAGATTTTTATTGTCAAATGCTATTCATGGACAATGGCGTCAGAATATGGTGCTTGTTAGAGGTATAGATTCCTGGGTTCTGCATCAGATCTTCTGAATGAGGATCTCAGACAAGGCTTTAGAGGTCTTCTTTGGACACACTCCTCATAAAAACCAGTGCTCCAGATCCTTAAAATATCTGTATAATAATGTAATTATGTTAACTACCGATAACATTCACGACGGCAGTGACACTGCACTTCAATATAGCTCAGTAATCATCTAAGACGTCTTTTTGTTTTCAGAGTGTGGTATCCTGAGAATAAACATGATTTTTGGAGTCAGAATTACCTAAGCTTGCCACCACTTACTAGCTAGTTCCCAAACTGAACAAGTGTTTTAACTTATCTGAGCATCCGTTTCCTCTAGTCTAAAATGGAGAAACTGACAACTATGTCACAGGGCTGCTGAGAAGTTAAATGGGCAACGTATGTACAAAACAGAGCACAGTGCACGGGACATAACAGGCACTTAATCTATGGTAAATTTTATTATTATTATTGTTATTATTATTATCTTCCATTTTAGCAACTTGATGTGCATATAATCTCTTTAAAAATGTTCAGTATAAACAAAGTTTCTCTTGTAATTCTTAAGCATTATCAGCAATGTTCCGGGAAACAACTATTGCATAATCTGCCCAATAAGACAAAGTGGACCTTGACTAATCAGCAAACATGCCTGTGCATGTCTTTCTGGTAGCCATTCAGTCAGCTATTAAATTGCTCCTGCTGAGGTTTCTCTTCTTTTCTTTTTCACAGGTACCAAGCCATCTTTGCTTACTAATGTTAAATCTAATCCGCATTAGCTGTTTGCCTCAGGCGGTTACTGGTGTGTATTCACGTTCTATAGCTATAGGATATATCCAAAATAAACACTGTTATGCATAAGCAGATTCTCAAGTGGTCCAGAGCAAGCAAAATATTACCGTGTTACAGCTCACAAGTACAGGTTGGGGATAACTGATTAGGAGGCATATATGGCAGAAATACTAGCACATATTTAGTCTTGATTTTTGAGTCCTGCTACGCCAACTCTGCAACACTCTCATATACAGTGTTATTTTTCTGTTTCAATAAGTCAGTGTCTGAGAGTACATTATACTCTAGGTTCTTGATGACTAATCATTTGCAATTTGGTGTGTTCATTTCTCTAAACGTAGTCCTTTTTCCATCAAAATAACTTCTGAAGTACACATTACTAGATATTAAGTATTATTTTAAATTTGTCAGAGGTAACTAAAGAAGCATTACTATGAAATGGTGACTCACCCCAAAAGACACAGGTATTTCCAAGTGAGACAATGACACATAGACCAAAAGGCTTTCAAAACCTTGGCAAGAGACTTTGGGTCACAGCAGGTGTAAGAATAAATAGCCAGATTCTTGACCTTCCTATTAAAATTCGCTAGAGGAAGTACAGAAATTGTTTTACATTCTTCCAAATCTGGCTGTCAAAAATCAGTGGAAAAATCCAGCTTTTTCTCTGTGCTTCCCAAATCTAATCTCGTTTAGTCCTATTAGATTAAAGAAGAGTAAATAACCCTCAAAGCAAGCAGAGGAAATGGAGATACAATTTAACTTAATGACTGAACATTAACAAAAGACCTATGGAAAACAGATTGCGAGCCAAAGCAAAAATGTTTTAATACACTGATCATTTTATGCAAGAAGGGTTTTTAAAAAAGAAATGGAGGAATACATAAAACGCCAGCTTTCCAATGTCAGACAATAATAATTGTTCATACATTAAAAAGGGATATTCTTGTCTTTTCTTTAAATTAAATCAAGCTACTCACAACAAAAATAAAACCTGTTGTAAATGGTTCAGTAATAGAAAGAATTTTATTAGGAGCTACAATTAATGTAGGGTCTTAGCCAAGTTACCCAGCTAAGCTAGAGCCCATGCTTGCAGGCAGAAATATGGACACACTGATGTATACTTTGCAAGAGGCTGTGTATCCTGCTGCTGGTAAAAAAAATTCACTAAGAGCCTTCAAAAAAACTGAATCTAAAACTGACATAGTTGTGGTATTTTAAATAAAAAACATTTTCTAACACTGAAATGTTTCTAATCATTATGATAATTTTTCATACCAGATTTGGAGTAAAGAGCTATAGTTACTGGTTTCACATCTCCCCATTATTACAGACTGGAGTAGCGTTTTTTTTTTTAGCTTTGCAAGCAATATGGCAATAAAATAATTTACTTATTTATTACATTGTACCTTACCTACTTATGAGAAGATTTACTGCATCTAATAGACCTCACTCAGAAAGTAAACACCAGAAACAAACAGTTCCTGCAACAAGCCCCATATCTTTACTTCCTGAATTTCCCTGCCCTGTATACACTATAAAGTGACACAGTGTTTGTGTGGGTGTGGGTGTATAGGAGTGTGTCTGTGTATGTCTGTGTATTTGTAAAGTGTCATTCTTTCTATTAAATATACAAATCTAGATAGCAGAAACAGTTTTTTCCTATCATCAGCCCCAAAACAATAGCAAACTAATTTTCTTGTGTTAAACTCATGAGATGTAAAATTTCATATTCTTTAATTCTAATATTCTGATTTTGATTCCAAGGTTCCCAACTTTGGAGGCTTGCAGACTAGTTAACCCTGTGACAGTGATAGCCTTGCTTTCCTGCTAATTTTAATAATTAAGAATTTTGACCTCTAAGTACTATGCATATATCTCTCCCATGAATTCATCTAAAATTTTACATCACTGTCACTTCTCTGTTTATTTCATTAACATTTGTTAGCAGTAAGAGCCACATTTTATTTCCAGTTTATCAACCTAAAAATCTATTAATTCTTTGGTAACACATATTAATTTAATACTCTAATTTGTTTCAGAAGAGATTTGACTTCATATGCCTATAACCAAGCAATGTAAATCTACAGTTATAATAATACTTTACCAGCTGCTTTTCACTAAATAGACTCCATTGATTTAAATTTTGTAACATCGGGAGGTTTACTTTTTTAAATCATATTGTGGAGGATTGCATTTTCTGAAAAAGACAATAATACCATTTCTGGTCCTACATGCTCTTTCAGAACCTTGCTACCTGTTCCATGAGGGGATAGAGACTGTTTTCTGTTCTCTTGAAACTGGGTGGGCTTTGGGCACTACGGTGATCAGTAAGATGTGTCAGAGTGATGCTGGGTGACTTCTGAGGCTGGGTCTTACAGGCAAAAATGCTTCTGCCTTGCTCTCTCTCGGGTCACTCGCCCTGGGAACCCAGCCACTATGTTTAGAGGACAACCAGGCCACACAGAGAAGCCACATGCAGGTGCTCCAGCTAAAAGCCTCAGCCAAGAGCCTGCATCAGCTGCCACATGTGGTAAGAGAGTTTTGGGATGATTCCAGCCCCCAGCAGGCCAGTCTTTGAGCTGAGGACCCAGACACGATGGAGCAGAGATAAGCAGTTACAGAGACGTGGCTAACCAGAACACATGTGCACTTAGACTTGAGCATGCACGCAAGGTCTATTTGACACTTAAAGTGGAGCATCCACCAACATCTTGTACCATTGCTTTTCTCTTGGCTTTTTAAACAATTTCTTACTTTCTCCATTGACCGTTTTTTCTCCACTTGGTAAACTCTAGTAAAATCTACCTTTGCAGAGCTAGTCAATGAAAGTTTTTAAAAAGTTTTCCTAGGAGGCCTCAGGAACCACTGATGGGTGAACTGATGTGTGCAAAGAATTGCTCTCCACACGGTACTAGCAACTAGTTGAATTCCTGGCCACCCGGAGTATGCTCGACCATGTATGGCCCCGGTGGGCTAACATTTTCCGTGCATAGATGTGAGCTGATGCCTGCAGGGCAAGGACAGGGAAGAGCTCAAGACTGCTCTGTCAGCCGCAAAGGCAACTAGAACCGGAAACTGTATGACTTACCTGTTTTCTAAGAAAGAGGCCAGATCTATACAGGTGCTTCGGGGCCTGCAAAGTATGGTGTCGTTCCACAGATATTCACTAAGTGCCCACTGTGTCCTAAGAGTGTTCAGCAGGGACTCCGGGTAGGGAAACGACCATGTAAGTACAGCTCCCTTCAGCAGAGGTGGGCCTCTCTCCTGCACCAATTCTCAACTTGAAGTCACTGCTGACTGTTACCATGCCTTCCACCCCCACGCCTGTCCCAGTCCAGTTTTTAAGTTAAACACCTCTTAACTCTTCCTTGATGGTTCTTAAAGGGTACATAGCACTCCACCAGTCTAAGAATCACGTGGGCCCTTGGTGATATTGCAGACCTGTGGGCCGCTCCAGACTCCCTGAATCAGAATCACTACTGGTAGGCCCCGGGCTTGGTATTTTTGTAAATACTCCCGGCTGATTCTTCTGCATCCGTCTGGCCTCCCCTGACTCCAGTCTCTCTGCCACTTGATTCATACTACTCACTAACACTAGATTAATTTTGCAGAGCGTAACTCGGATAACATCATTCCCTTGCCGCCTTAAAATGGGTTACCACCGCCTAGCAGGGCTCTTATTCCGGGTCCCAGGACTCAAAACTTTTTCCAGTCTGGCCTCAACCTACTTTCTAGTCATGTCACCAATAACCCACATAGCGAGTTGTACTGCACTGCAGCTTACTTCTACCAAACTGTACCCTCTGCACAATTCATAAACTCAGCCTGGGCTCCTCTCTCCAGCTGCCTCTGCCCCATCTTTATCAGGTTGGCCTTGCCACCTTGGATACCTTCAGCTCTCCTACTGCTTCTGGTAAAAATTCTCCTCCTCCTTAGCACCTAGTTCAAAAGCAAGCTCTCCCAAGATATCATCATACCTGGAAGTTCTCCTTCCCTCCTCTCAAAATTAGTAGCACCTTGTCTTAAACACTTCCAAAGTAGTTCTCCTACTATATAGAGTAGTACTAAGTAGTACGTCTTTCCTTGTAGTAATAATGTCAATTTTCTTCCCCTTTCACGCCCTGAAAGTGTTTAAGGATGTGTGTGTGTGAGTGTGTGTGTGACACATACACATGGAGTTAACTTTAAAAAGAAAGAGCAAGGGGCGCCTGGGTGGCTCACTTGGTCAAGCAACTGCCTTCGGCTCAGGTCATGATCCTGGAATCCCAGGATCAAGTCCCCCATCTGGCTCCCTGCTCAGCAGGAAGTCTGCTTTTCCCTCTGACCCTCCCCCCTCTCTTGCTCTCTATCATTCTCTCTCTCTCTCAAATAAATAAATAAAAATCTTTAAAAAAAAGAAAAAGAAAAAGAAAGAGCAAATGTATAATTTATGGTGGCAGTCCTGGACAGCTGCAAATATAAAGTAATCTCAGCAGGAAATTCAGAAACAAATCATGTTATATCACCTGGTGATAATTGATTCTACTAGTGTCTAGTTTCAAAGGGCTTTTGAAATGTAAATGGCTATCTTAATTCACAAATGATATAGCACAAAATATAATTTAGGGTTGCAATCACTCTAATAGGAAACTGGCTTTTATTTACTAATTTCTAGAAAATATACTTCTATTTTTCGCAAAATAAATGACTCATTATTTATTTATTAACAGCCTCAAATACAAAATCTGTACTTTCCTTTTAGCACAATTGTGTTACATCATTTCTTGCATTCAGTCAATATTTTAAATTGTGTTTTAATCAAATTATATGCAGCATTTGTTTGTTTATAAATATGGATAAAATCATAGAGTGCTATTATAACTAAATAAATGCTTTTATTAGAGAGCTTTTGAAGTGTTACAAATCTTATCATACATTTTGTAATTATTTTATTGATAAAGAAAAATAAATAAGCTGCTCTCTAGTAATATACTTACCAAACTAAAACTTATTTTTCATTAAAAGGGAATATGTGAAAATATGTTATTAATTACCTTGACTCAGATTCTAAATAATGACCCCCATTAAAGACTGCTGCAAGCCAGGACTTCTGGAACACACTGGCCTCAAAGCTCACATCCTAAAATCAAAGAATCTCAGAGGGAAGGACCTACAGCGCCTATCACAATCAACATTCTCTTTCTCACACCTCCAACCCATAGTTGTACACTTTGCGTGACATCTCCATTACTAGTTTAGTGGCCTTGAGTAGGTTACCTCACTGCTATAAGTCTCCATGTCCTCATTTCTAAAATGGGGATCATAATAGTGTCTACCAGCTACCTAAGGATATTGTGAGGATTTTAGGAGATAATAAGAAATCTATAAATGTTATCTATTTTATTACAACAATCCCAACATGTGTTAAAGTCTTTATCAAAAAAAAAAAAAAAAATGGAGAAACAGGGAACTTCCTACCTCCAGAAGCTGGGAAATGGGCTGTATGTGTTTTTACAGGTTTCAGGAACTCTCTTACCTCAAATCCCTGCTGCCTGCCTCCAACCCCATGAAAATTTCCAAGTAGAGCCTTTCGGTCCATAATTTGTGATTTATGCCCTCCTTAAAGAGGATGATGGTTACAGAAATCTGCACGCCTCTTGGAGGAGAACACTTGGCTTTATTGGCCATTTGTTCCTCTGCATGATTGAATTTATTAAGTGTTTTCCTGAGAGAGCAGATGTGGGTGGATTAGACAATGCATGAGCCCTGAGGCAGAGCAGAAAGAAACAGGTATGGATCGGAGGTAGGGAGTTGTCAAAAACACATTTCCACTACTCAAAATTGCCTCAAAAATAGACATTCCACACAATGAAGGAGAAAAACAGAAAACATACCTTCCCCCCGCGGGGGGGCGGGGCGGGGAAGCAGTGAGGAAAAAATATACATAGTATCTTATCTTTTTCAATAATTAAATTCTAAAGCAAGGCAAACAAAACCCAAGAATTTTCCAGCCCAGCACTAGATAACTTAATAGATTGAACCACATGAATTTTGTAGGTCAAAAGCAATCACATGAAGGCAATTTCATAGACTGACATACTTAGCTTGTGTTAGCCACCTCATATGAAAATCTTACCTTTCAGCCTAGAATCAACTTAGGGAGGTGAGGTGCGTGCACTGAGAGATAGGTGAGTGTTAAGACCAACTGAGGGAAGAGCAGGCTTTGGACTCCCACCTCAATTCTTCTCAAATTTGCTCCAGGGCCAGAGGAAGATGCAGAACACTGTACCATCTGGATAAATGTCTTTTCTCTTTTTTCCAACCACTGCCTGTTCAATGGATATAGCTGAATTTACTTATGTCCACGTAATGCAATCGGCAACACTTATTGAACACACTGCTTATGAGTTCTGGGCACTTGACATGGATAAACATTTAATCCTCACAACAAATCAAGAAATCTATCTTTTTCATAACACCCAATGTTATATGTGGCCAAACAAAGGTGCAAAGAGGTTAAGCAACTCCTCCAAAGTTGTGCAACTAAGTAGCAGAGGAGACAGTCATACTCCAGCAGGATGGCCACAGAGCCTGTATTCTTAACCATGACCCTGCCCCACCCCCATAATACTGGGGAGACAGGGAAGGCAGGAGGAAAGGTATGGAAGCATGGCTTGCAAATTCTGAGGAAATACAGAACTTCCGAAACAAAACAATAATGATATATTGGTATATTAGATCCATGTTACTTATTTTATTTTCCTATTAAGCTTCTCTCACTCACTAAAAACTAATCTTCAAAGATTGATATAAAGTGTCCATCTAAGTATGCTTCCTATTTTCCTCTATTTAGTTACTTTGTATTTAGTTAAAACCTTTCCTTGGGACTGTAATAGAATACCTACAGTAGTCCCCCTGCCCCTTATCCAAGGGAGATATGTTCCAAGATCCCCAGTGGATGACTGGATATATATATATATATATCCAAACCTTATATTTTTTTCCTATGCATACATACCTACAATAAAGTTTAATTTATAAATTAGGCTCATTAAGAGATTAATAATTAATAACAAAATAGAAGTATATAATATTATAATAAAAGTTAACAATCTATTATAATGAAAGTTACATGAGTGTGGTCCCTCTGTCTCACTGAAAATATCTTATTGTACTATATTCAGTCTTCTGACAATGTGAGATGACAAAATGGCCTTCATGATAGATGAAGTGAAGTGAATGTCAGACGCACTGTGATAAAGCTTTAGGCTATTATTGAGCCTCTGACACTTTATCAGGAGGTAGATCATCTGCTCTGGACTGTGGCTGATTACGGGTAACTGTTGAAAGCAAAGCTGTGGATAAGGGGAGACTACTGTATTTGTGTATTTTTGTCAACCAGTGGGATATTATTTATGATTCCCTCTGGTTCCTCCTGGGGTATAAACAAAAATGTAATATAACTATGTAAGAATTCATGAAAGCTTTCAAAAAATAAACACATTATGTTAGTATAGATGTATGGCTCTGGCTAGCTAGACCATTCCCACAACCAGCCAACCAACCAAATAAACAAAACAAACACTTTGTTTTAGCCCTATGATGCAAAATGATTTCATCTCAAACACTGAGTCAGTATTATCAATGATGTGTAGCCAAGGATAAGACTTTCAGACTGTAACCATGCAATCACACCTTTAAGTAACTGCTACGGCATAAGCATAAGATTTTGAAATAGAAAGTTACCTGAAGTGGATAAAAAGTAGCTTTACTTATTCCATGACAAGTAAAAACTCAGCATCTATCTTTGTACCAAATTAAAGGTCAAAAATTCATCTAAAAATAACTACATAATAGTCCCATTGGAATAAAAAAGAAATTCATGTGCTAAAGAATTCCTACAATACTTCCTGTAAGCTTAGAAATTTTGAAAGACCTCTATATAGGAGCTGTATGAGCAAAACCCAGGAGCAGCTTGGCTGTAAGCAGTACCCAGGAAACAGTCAGGGGTTCATCTGTAAAACAGTCCAGGAACCTTGGAAATGTAGCTTCAAAATGATGAAATATAGCTATCTCAGATAACATTCTACACATCATTACAGAAAATCACAACACAGATAAATATCTGCCAATAAACGTGTTTTTGACAATGGTGAACCAAGATAGGTCAGTCGTCAAGCCTTGAAAAGGAGTATGAACATGAAACAAAGACAAGATGCTACTATTCCAGTGAGTCTCAAAATTAAAATCACATTTTTAGAAAAATCAGGAATAGTGAACAATGAGAAAAAATGAATTATAAGCAGAAACCTAAATTAAGAAAACTGCACTTGGCATAGATTGTTTAAACTTACTCGGTAAGGATAAAAATCAGCCTGAAACAAACAACAAAAACATTCCCAGACACTCAATAGAGAGATAGTTGCCTTTTGTGCAGCTTTTCTCCAAGAAAACAGAGACGGATAAAAGGTACGTGGGAATGCCAACATAAGAAAGCGCTGATCTGATTACTTTCTTAGTGGAAAGTATAAATCTAAAATACCACAACTAGCTGTTAGGTAACATGCTAGATTTCACCACTAGAGGACAAGGCAGACCAGGGCTCATTAGAGTTTTTACAGCACATATTAGAGTATTCGGTCTGATTTACAAAACAAAACAGTAGTAGCACAGTAAAATTGTATAATGGCCACAGAATGTATAATTTACATACAGAAGTAGGATTTAAATAAAAACACCCTATTAAAAATGTCATGTAAAAAATGCACATGTGTTGTAGAACAATATATAGAGAAAAATTACAAGGAAAAGCAATTACTTATACTATCTACCCAGAGGCTATAAAGCTATATCTTCCAGACACTTTCTCTATGTGAATCTGATCTGTGTGATGGATTTCTATGCATTTATGTACAGGAAAGCATCACTGCCTAAAGGTTGTGAACATAAGCTCTGAAGCCAGACTGCCTGGCTTTGAATCCAGGCTCTGGCATTCACTAGCTCTGTGATCTTTGGCAAAGTACTAAACTCTACGCATCAATATACTCATTGGCTAAACTGGGGACATAATAATAAAAGCTTTAAGGTTGTTGTGAGGTTTAAATAAGATGATCCATGTAAAGCACTTCAATAGTGCCTGACACAGGTTTAATAAATATAGCAAGCAAGGAGAGAGAGAAAGAAGAAAAATGAGACCACAGATAGGATCATATTATATCTAACTTTTTCTACTTAATTTATCTTGATGTCATAGCTTCTTGGTTATCCTTACATTTTTACTATAAGGCTTAATATAATGAGTTAATATTACATATGCTCACACACTCTTACATATGCAGACTGCTTCTAGGATGAAGTATATATATCCTTCCACACCTTCACATTATACTGTATATAAATCTTCTTCACTTTTTTAAATAGATGCATAATATTTCACTATATGGATGCATTTTACTATTTGTGAAACTTATGATGTTTCTAGGTTTAAATATATATATATATGTATTTACCAAAATGCTGCAATCAGTAGATCCATGGGATAAAATCCTACAAACAAAACAGTTGACTGGACATTTATATGCATCTTTACTTGGAGGAATGTTGCCTAAATGCAGATGTTTTCTTATGTCCTTTGCCCATTTTCTACTGTTTGCTTTTCTTTTTCTTACTGATTTATAAAGATCTTTGTCTATTACAAAATTATATAGCTGTGCAATATGTGTGACAGATATTTTTCTCTAATTTTTCGTTTGCTTTTTGTTTAGTTATACATTTTGTTGTACAGATATTTTTACATACTCAAATGTACAAATCAATTCCTTTTTGATTCTGGGTTTTTGACAAGCTAAGAAAGGATTTCCCACTACCAGATTATAAAAGAGAAAAAATAACCTCTATAATTTCTTTTAATTCTGTGGTTTCGTGTTTTAAAATTTGCATTAAACCATGTAAAATCACTAATAATCAAGTGGTGTTAGCCTACAAAAAGTCAACTTCAAACAAACATATTTTTTGGTCCAGTTGAAAGTGAATGTGTGTGTTGTGTATGTGTGTGTATTTGTGAGAGGGACAGAGTGAAGGAGAGAGGGAGGGAGAGGAAGAGAGGGGAAGAAGAGGGAGAGAGAGAGAGAATGTGTAATCATGCATGTGTGAGATGTGAAGACATGCAGTAATAAGTCAGCGGGTTCCCTCCTGGTTCCCATGGTCATCCAATTGTCTCCAAGTGATTTAATGAATATCCATCTCCCACATCTATGGGACTATTTTGGACTGCATTTTCTGCTCTAAGGATGGATCTGTCTAAATTACTGTGGTTGTTAAATATGTTCTAATGTTTTATAGAATCAATGTTCTCTCATAACTCTTCTGCAGATTTCTTTTCCTGTGTATTACATGATGCATATTTTTCTAAATGAACATAATCATTTTGGTTAATCCAAATTTTAAAAAATCTTGCTAATATCTTGCTTGGGAGTGCAATATTAGTTTAATTTAAGGAGATATGACATCTTTACAGTGAGTTTTTCTAAGAAAGCATATGGCTTCCAATTTAATGAAATCCTCTTTTGTATATTCCTCAAAAGGGTGTTCAAATTTTTCTTTATATAATTCTTCCACATTTGATATCTGCTACTTCTGTTTTTAACAATTTTTCAAATGATTCTTTTGTGTTTTCCGGTCATGCATTCATATTAATGTAACTAATAATGTTTGTCATACCACTTCAAGTCTTTATATTTTTTATTCTTATCTGATTACATTGGCTGGTGTGTGACTATTAGCTTCAGTGGAAACGTTTCTAAAACTTATTAAGCCTGATGTTGGCTAAATGCACACTAAGAAGATATTTTAACAGAGAATTAAGTGTAAAGTTCCTATAACTTACTTTGCATTTGGATGACTATATGGTTTTTCTCCTTTGAGTTATTATATTGAGAACATTCATAAACATTTATAAAAGAAACCCCATTTGGTGGTATATTATTATTTTAATAAACTGCTACATTTTATTCATTCAAGATCAAAGAGAATAAACATACCTCTGTTTCTTTCTTCAGCCCCGATTCTCTGATGGGCTTCAGTGAAGAAACAGGTGTGTATAAACCTATCTACCTTGGCTTGTTATGGCCTCGGTCACGGAATCTTTGTAAAGGGTCGTTTCAGGGCGGTGATGCTTACTTTGAGAGAGGCCTGTGCCCTTGATGTGGTGACCTCAGGCTCTCCAGGGGGACCTAAGCCACAACAGACCAGGGATGGACATTCACGCCCAGGGGGCTGCTCTTCCCGGCCTGTGCTAGCGCCCCTGCCTCTCCTCCACGCCGGTTGGGGGTGTGCGGAGGACACGGCTGCAGACTGGCCCTACCTCGCCCCAAGGGCCACGGCCTCCTGGGTGGGCCAGTGGGGGTTCTCTGAGGCAGCTCCCACTGGCCTGTCGGCTGTGTCCAGGGGCGGTCCTCCCAACGGCGGGGAGGACCATCCTGCTGTGCGGCTCTCTGCTTTGGCGCCAGCACTTTGCAGCTGCCATCCGTGGTGCCTCCGGAGCCTCCAAGTTGTCCCTCAGGTGCCTGAGGCCGAGCAGTGGCATTCTTTCCACTTCCCAGCGACCCCTCGGGCCACCGCTCCCGGCAGTGGCGCAGTGGGGGGGCAGTCGATAAGGGAGGCACAGCCCTTCCTCTTTCAGGGCGGGCGCCTCATGGGCAACATCGGGGGACGGGGTGTCAGTGTGGCGGCTTGCACGCAGGCGTGTGAGCATGGGGGCCACCCAGCCAGCCGTAGGGAGCCTGGCCATCTCCGAGGGGGGCCGCTTTTCACAAACTCATGTGCTTTGGTTCCCTCGCATGTTTTTACGGGAAACATGAGCTCCCAGGCAACACCAGAGCCTGTGTAAGACTTTGACAAGCCAGCGAGGCCACGGAGGCGCCTGTGACACCGCGAGCCTGTGGCGGCCGTGGGAAGCTCGCAGGATGCCTGCACCTGCGCACGCCGCGGACCCCGCCCCCGCCCCGGCTGCTCCCCAGAGAAGTGAAACCCGAGGGGCCCCACCTCTGCCTGAGCGTGGAGAAGTGTGCACCCGTTCTCAGTGTCCTTCACTTGAGCTGATCCCAGTGTCACTATTATTTGTCAGATATTTTGGGGGAGGTTAGATTATGACTGTTTTCACGTTTACTAGAGTTGATTTTTTTCTCACCATTTTTCCATTCTTTTTTACTAGTTTTGATAAATCTCAGGGAAGGCGCCTGGGTGGTTCAGTCGGTTAAGCATCTGCCTTCGGCTAAGGTCATGATCCCAGCGTCCTGGGATCGAGTCCCACATGGGGCTCTCTGCTCAGCAGGAAGCCTGCTTCTCCCTCTCCCACTCCCCTTGCTTGTGTTCCTGCTCTTCCTATCTCTCTCTCTGTCAAATAAATAAATAAATAAATAATCTTAATTAAAAAAAAAGATAAATCTCAGGGAGACATATAAAATAAAAATATCCTTTCTCCCAATCTTTTACCATAACTCCTACACCATTACTCTGATGGCTGTCCATTGTTCCACTGAATGAGTATAGTTAATTGTCCAACAAGTCTCCTACTTGTAGATATTTAGGTTGCTCCAAATTTTCACTGTGATAAATATCACTGAAAAGAAGAAAGTTTTTTTGTTTTTTTAAAGATTTTATTTATTTATTTGACAGAGAGAGACACAGCGAGAGAGGGAACACAAGCAGGCGGAGGGAGAGGCAGAAGCAGGCTTCCCGTGGAGCAGGGAGCCCGATGCGGGGCTCGATCCCAGGACCCTGGGATCATGACCTGAGCCGAAGGCAGACGCTTAACGGCTGAGCCACCCAGGCGCCCCGAAAAGAAGAAAGTTTTAAAAAGACCAGGATTGGAGAAAATCCAATTCAATCACACAAAATAATGAGTAGCAGAAAAGTAGAGGATGCCTGTAGAATAATGAAAAAGGTGTGCTACTTTTATGGGGTGAGTTGCTCAGGCAGAAAGGAGTATAAAGGGAACTTAATCTCTTTAGCAAGTTCCTCTTATTTAATGTCTTCTTCTCTTTTTCTTTCCCACATCCTCTCTCAGACAGAATCTCTTGTGGCAATACTGTTGTGGGAGGTTAGAACACCTCTGTCACTCAATGTGTAAGATGCTAAGATACTAGGGTTGTCATTAGTAATGTGTTTTAGGTCAGACTTATTGTCTGGAGGAAATTCCTTTTATGACATGGAATTCAACTAGCATAAATTATGATTATGAAGATAGTACATCAACATAAAGTCAGGTGGATAGGCACTCTGAATAAAAGAGGCAAACTCCTACCTTGGGCTTGTATATGCTGTTTTGTTTAGGAATAATAACACCAAAATTTTATTGGCCACCTGTCTTAGACAGAGATGTAACAATATTTTTAAAATGTTTCATTTTTATCCTTTATTTGAAGAACCTATAGACTTAAACAGTGCAGCTGGCTCTCAAGACTTTTCAATACAGACCACCCATCTACTTCGTCAGATGCAGATTCCTCAAATTAGACTGAGCGCTAAGGCAGACAGTACGGACTAAAATAAGATCAATGTTGGGGCGCCTGGGTGGCTCAGTTGTTAAGCGTCTGCCTTCGGCTCAGGTCGCGATCTCAGGGTCCTGGGATCGAGCCCTGCGTGGGGCTCCCTGCTAGCAGGAAGCCTGCTTCTCCCTCTCCCACTTCCCCTGCTTGTGTTCCCTCTCTCGCTGTGTCTCTCTCTGTCAAATAAATAAATAAAATCTTTAAAAAATAAAATAAAATAAAATAAAATAAGATCAATGTCAACAAGAACCACAGAAACTTTTTAAAAAATGTAATTGAGGCTTTGTGCTAGGCAGTAAGGACAAAGAAGTTTATTATATAATCTATGCCTAGGAGAGTCTTACACTGTCCTATATTAAATAGGTCATTTACATACAGTTGACAATTCACAGTGTATAAAATATTCTAAGATTGAAATGATCAGTGATATAGTACCACATAGAAAGGCAAGAACTATTCTACACGTTCTTTTGTTGGGCTTGTTTTATGGCTTCATTCCCTGAATAGATCAAATTGGACAGCCAATGAGAGCTCTGACTAGGGTTTGACTTGGTTCTAAGACAAGCAAGGTCAAGGTTAAACTGGGAGAAGGAAAAAGAATCCTCCCAGAGGGCCAACCTGCCCCTACATTATGGATACTAGTGATTGGGGAGGAGGGGAATTGGTTATACCAGACTTATCAAAGGAGCTCTTTTGAAACACACATGCCTAGGCTTTTTCCCCTTGCAGCTCAAGGAGGGACAAGAGGAGACATGCACACACATTTTATAGAAGCTTCCTAGGTGACTTTTTCCCCCTCCTTATTCTGCATCCACATAGGCCTGGGGGAATGACTGTCCTGGAAAGACTCACCCAGCTTGGTCCTTGGGAGGGCACCCAGAGCTAACAGTACTTTCTGAGACAGCCCCTTACCCTTCTACAGCTACATAGGAGGAGAGTTGCTTGGCTAGTAGATTGCAAAGGCAAAACTGGGAAAAGCCCAGAGTTTCATTTTTTTTTTTTTTAAGATTTTATTTATTATCTGTGAGAGAGAGAGAGCAGGGAGGAGCACAGGGAAAGGTAGGAACAGATTCCAACCTAAGCGCAGAGCCCAGCACAGGGCTCCAGGCGGGGCTCAGTCCCAAGACCCTAAAATCATGACCTGAGCCTAAACCAAGAGTCAGTGACTTAACCAAGTCACCCAGTTGCCCAAAAAGCCCAGAGATTTAAATGCTTGTATTTCAATTCTTCCTTTTAAAAGAAATCATAAGTATTTGTTAGGCATTTGCTAGCATGGGATTATTGAAGAAATATGTAATAAAGAGATATTCTATTAATAGTTTTGGTTATCTAGGAAAAGCTACTAGTAATCTCAGAAAACCATTTCTTATTAGGAAATTTAACATAAATCTAGTTTAATTTTTTATTTTTTATGGGCTTTAAATAAAAACCCATTAATGTGAAAAAATTTCATCCTCTTACCAGAAAATCAATCACAAAAATGAGTTTGGGTAATAAATGGATCTAAACAGATAGAGGTGCATGGCATAAATTACAATCTAAAAGGTACAAAAATAGAACCAAATGGGGGCTTTTCATCTAAGTCTATAGTCAGCATTTTATCCATCAATTTATATCACTATTAATGTCTGGCAGCTTTGAGTCAAACAAGAATCATGAGGGACATCCGGGGGACAGCAAAGGACCAGTATGACAACCAAGTGTGAGCTTTTTTAACTAAACATGGAATATTAACTCAAAATGAAATAAAGTATTTAGCAAATCTTAGCTGAATCAATTATTTTTTCTTATACGCAGTCTTTCATATTTCACCAGTTTTTTTATTTGTTGGTTTCAAACTATAGTCTCAATATATAAAAGCATACTTCACTCAACAGGAGAATTAGAACTAATTTCCTCTAAAATTTCACTTATATCTTATTACCAATAACTTTGTAAATTGTGTCCATCTTATGAAATAATCATCTGAAGATATAACAATATCTCAACCTTCAAAAAAGCTTTTAAGTTAAGTAATTGATGGAGCAAATCCATCAATTCCAAATAGGTCATATTCCGAGTAAGTTGCAGCATATTACCTATTCTTATATGTTAAACGGTTTTTGCACTGTGTCAAAAATGCAAAAACAATTAATTATTCTTAAAATAATTACAAGGGGTGCCTGGGTGGTGCAGTTGGTTAAGTGACCGACTCTTGGTTTCTGCTCCAGTCGTGATCTCAGGGTCGTGAGATCAAGCCCTGAGTGGGGCTCCACGCTCTGCATGGAGTTTGCTTGGGATTCTCTCTCCTTCTCCCTCTGCCTCTCCTCCCCATCCTTGTGCTCGTACTTTTTCTCAAATAAATAGATCTTTAAGAAAAATCATTACAAATGTAATTTCTTTTAACTACCAAAACCAAACCAAACCTCCCCCTAAAATAAGCCTCCTATGTGTAGCAAAATTATTACTTTTCTTAAAAAATAAGTCCTGAATGGCTCCCTGTTGCCAGGTACAAAATAATAGTCATACTTCTGTCAATATGCTCCTGGCTTTCCTCACTTGTCTCCCATTGATCTCTCCCATATGCATCCTTTCCTCCAGTTAAACTAAATCACAAGCTGTCCTCTGACTTATCTTAGGGTTTCCTACCTCCACCCCATTGTTTATGCTGTTCACTAGATGTATAATACACTCGCCTGTGGCCAATCTTACTCACTTATCCTTTATTTATTTTTTTTAAAGATTTTATTTATTTATTTGAGAGAGAGAATGAGAGAGAGAGAGAGAGCACATGAGAGGGGGGAGGGTCAGAGGGAGAAGCAGACTCCCTGCTGAGCAGGGAGCCCGATGCGGGACTCCATCCTGGGACTCCAGGATCATGACCTGAGCCGAAGGCAATCGCTTAACCAACTGAGCCACCCAGGCGCCCCTCACTTATCCTTTAAAATTCATCTGACATTTAACTTTTTCATGGAGAATGTCAAGATCGTCCACTTGATCATGTCCTCCTAATCGCCATACATAGATCTAGAGACCAGAGAATTTATTAGTGCCTCTCTGCAAGATCACCCATCAAATTTCACTTTAGGTAATTATTTGTGTATTTATATTATCTTTTCTACAGAACTATCAACTTCTTGATAGGGGCAGGGATTGAGTTTTCCCCATTTTAGCATCTCCTAAACAGCCTCAAATAGTACCAGACAAGAGAAGATACTCAATAGAAGAATATAACTAAGTATTTTACAAAATAAAACATCTGAAGAGTATAGTACAATGAAAATCATACCATAATGAAAAGTATAATATAATGAAATGTGTTAAGAAATGATACATCTTAAAGAACTACAGAGCGAGGATAACATCCAAGGTGCTCCCAGCCTGTGATTTGAGTATGTTGACAAGTACCCACGTCATGCCTAAAAGAAACCTCTGGGGTCAGACAGATTTTGGTTTTAATGTCAAAGGGGCCACTTGCAAGCAATGTGACTTTGGACAATTTATTTAGAATTGTGGGACCTGTATTTTCTCATTTACTAAACAGGGATAGACCCATCTGCTTAAAGTGTTGTGAAAATTGTATAAGATCACTAAGCAGAGCATCTAGATGGGACTCCACAGAGATATCCTTTAATCAGTCAGGTCAGGAGAAGGCAATAATGACTGTTCTTTCATACCAAACTCATCACTGACAAGCACCCACCCACCTTCTCATTAACTTCTTTTTACCAATATTTTAGATCAGGAAACTACTCATTCTTTTCCCATTTTGCTCAGTTCCTATTCGCTTGAATTCTGGAGAGGCATAAGCGGCTGAATAAGGGAGTCATTTTTAGGAGCTGAAGTCACAAAAGAAATCTGCCTGCAATACTGTTTTATGTGGGACATGGGCCACTAGAAAGGAATTGCTGTCAGATTGGTGAAGGGATGTGAAACCATATCATACAAGGAGTGGATGGGGGGATGGAAGCATTGGCCTGGAAAAAAGAAATACCAAGGAGACCAGGGTCACCTCATGTGCAGTAGGAGCCAGACAAGGTTTGTGTGGCCTCATGGGATAAAACGAGGACACCCAGATGCAGTTACAAGAAGACGTTTCTGTTGGGTAGACATGAAGAAGTTGGTTTTGACTGTTTAGTCTCTCCTAAGATGGAATGCATTGCCTCACTGACAGAGGTGTTGGCCTAAGAAGAGGTCAGACTATCCTGTCTTTAGGATTTATTCTGAACTTGATATCCAATAAATCTATGAAATCTTCAAGAAGCTTTTTTGTGTGTGTTTGGGATTCAAGTTATAGCAAACTGAGTCATTATTTTAAATTATTGAATTGTGCATTAAATTTATTCTAAAAATAACTAAAATTAGCCCATTAAGTAAATACCTCCCACAACATGATGTCATGTCTCCTTCCAGCTACCATCAATTTCCCTACTCTCTTTAATGAAAAACATCCCAAGGAATTTCTAATACACCAACTCACATTTCCTTACTTCCCAGTCTCTCTTAAACCCTACTACAGTCAGACTTTCATCCCCACTAGTATCTACATGAAACATTCTTGTCAGTGCCACACCTATATCTTACCAAATCCTAAGCTTAATTCACAGGTATCATATTACATGACCTCTCAGCACACTAATGTTGCTAGTTATGTCCTCATTCTTGAAACTATTGACATCGATTCCAAGCCATCTCTCCTCCTGTTTTGTTTTGTTTTCCTTATCCTCCTTCCTAGTTTCCATTGTTGTCTCCTCTCCTTTTGTTGAACTACAAATACTGGTGAGGACCAAGTAAGCAATGATCACTTCTTTCCCTGCTGACAGTTTTCCTTCAGGAGATCTCACCCAGATAAATGTCATCTTTATGCCCCTGAATCACAAACATCTATCCCCAGTCTTGAATTCTCCCCTGAACTCCAGCCTGTTTGATGAAACAGCTTTCTCAACATCGCCACTGGATATCTTATAACATTTCAACATGAGCATTTCTAAAGTACAACAGTTAATTCCATGCCTCATCCTCCAGATATATTGGCAAAATTTGTTCCACAAAGCTTTATATTTGTTGTTTACATAGCCTGGAATGTCCTACCCCATTTCAAGGACCCATCCTTCTTGTTCAGGTCTCTGAACAAATGTTAACTCTTACACAAGCCTTTGCTGATAACCGTATCTCAAGTAGTACTGTAGAAGTTTATTAAATGGTTAGTGAATGAATAAATGAGCAATCATGGATCTCTTTTTATCATAATACTTAAAAATGCTGCTACAAGCTATTTCAAACTGCCTTGCCAGAAACTATATATTCTTTCCTGACTTTGGAATCACTAGAACAGAAATCTGTTAACAGAGCTGTTATAGAAAAATGTACTTGGCTCTGCATCTGCAGAGTGGGAACTCTGGAAATTTTATAAAGGGGATGTGATAGCAGCCGCTAACCCAAAGTTCAGGGTTTGACAAAGCATGAAACTTCAAGGTTATAATTGCCTCATTGCCTCACCTATAAGATGCTGCTGTCGGGTCGATGATCTCTACAGTCCTATCTAGTTCTGAAATTCTATGCTTTTACGCTTCAAATATTTTATATCCCAAGTAATTAACTGGGGACTTGGCCTTACATATATACACTGGAATGAGATGAGAGGCTGAGCTGGCTGGTCTAATCAATGGCCAACAGAAGTAAAGAGCTGAGGCTGATCCAACAGGCTTCTCCAGTATCGTGCTTCTCTTCCAAGTACACCTGGAGCAAAAGGAGATCTTAAAAAAAAAAAAAAAAAAAAAAGTCCCCTCTGATCTGTGTTCCTTGGCTGGATCTTCCATAGAGAAGAATTAATTGTTGATTATTTACAATAGCCACGATAAGGTAAGAATAACTTAAGTATCCATCAACAGATAAATGGATAATGAAAATGTGGTATATATATATTATGGAATATTATTCAGCCATAAAAAAGAACGAAATTGCCATTTGCAACAGCATAGATGGAACTTGAGGGTATTTTGCTAAGTGAAATAAGTCAGACAAAGAAAGACAAACACCATAAGATTTCACTTACATGTGAAATCTAAAAAATCCCCCCCCCCCAAAAAAAACCACACTTGTAGATACAGAGAACAGACTGATTGTTGCCAGAGGCAGGGTTTGGGAGGTGAGCAAAATAGGTAAGGGAATCAAAAGGTACCCTGTCAGTTATAAAATAAATAAGTCCAGGGAATATGATGGACAGCATGGTGACTACAGTTAATAACAATGTATTGCATATTTGAAAGTTGCTAAAACAGTAGATCTTAAAATTTCTCATCACAAGAAAAAAATTCTGTAATTCTGTATGGGGACAGATACTAAGCTTATTGTGGTGATCATTTCACAATATATAAAAATATCAAATCCCATTATGTTGTATGCCTGAAACTGATATAATGTATGTCAATTATATCTCAATAAAAAATAAAAACAGAGAATTGTTGATATATACCTAAAGGACAACCTTGTGCAGAAATATTTTTCCATTATTTAAAAAATGTTATAGTTTATAGTTTTAACTTGATTCTCCCTTATTATTCTTATTTATTTAAGCCTTCCACTACATAAGGTGCCTGGAATTGCTAACAGTTAGGTTATGCTTAAGGTAAGTGTTATACATAAGAAGAGGGAAAGGAAAGGGTACAGAAGCATGATTTTTATAGGACTGTTTCACTTATATCCTCTTAACTATGGAACTCATAAGGCAAAGCTTTTAAAAATTAACTGAAAAGAGATCTTCCTTCTTATTATTTTCCCTTCCTGTTGATTTTGACAGCCTTAAGTAAATTTGGCATTTTATGCTTTCTGACTCACTGGAGCACTGATTTATTGCACAAAGAGCCAGTTCTCTATGGAAGTGCAGACAAAACGGCCTGACTCTGTGCCAGGAACATGAGTGCTTCCATATGTCTAGGGAAAGTGTAGATATCATATTGGTAGATAAAGTTCAATAAAACCACTCTTACCATCTTCTTTAAATCTTAGCAACATGGATGATTTTTTTTCTTAAATTGAATGTGAAATGGTGGATTTCATTTTCATGCACTGCTCTGGAGAGCTCCAGATATTTTAATAAAGCAACAGACATTTGAGTTTTGAGCAACATGATGTTTTCCCATCAAGCATATGTAGGCAACTTTATCTTTAAACATCAAACAGACATGCATCTTACAGTAACTAAAACTCACTAAAGTATCTTCCTCCTTGCCTCAAATTCTCTACCTTATGAAATTTATATGGTTTAATAAGTGCAAAATAAATACCCATTGAGTTGGATTAAACTCAGTAGCTCAGATAGTTGTTGTGCTCAGAATGAATGCACATAAGCTCCAGGGACCACATCCACTATAATCCAATTGTACAGTACATGTCTAATGAGAAAGTAGCCACATGTGAAGAATTCTTTCTTTTTTTTGTAATTATTATGAATATATTCAAGGTGAAAAAAGTAAAATACATGCTTGAATATGTAATATACTTTATAGTTAAATGGAAAGGTTTTCTCCTTTAGAAAAACTCCCTTTCATTCATAGTTCCTATGGCAACTATAATATTGAGTATCATTTACTCTTTATATGGAGATGATTCTCTTATATGCATATTTTTTCTTCTTTTTTTTTCTGAGACTAAGACATGATCTGTGAGCTCCCTCTAACTCAGTAGAATCACTGAGTTGATGAAGTGGTAACAAATGTACTGTCCATTTATAATACAATATATATAGCAGAGTAAGAGAGAGAAGATATTTCCTGGGGCTGAGAGGAAGCTCAGGTTTGGAGCTCAGATTCAGGAACTGAAGGTACCCATCAAAATATTAAGATTATTCTTCTTTAAATAATTTAATCACTTTGATCAATTTTTCACAAACTCAGTGGTGTCTTAGCAATATCTCCCAAAATAAACATGGTTTCAGGTTCAAGGTTTTCAAAATAGCATCATGTGGACATGATATACTCTTAATTTGTAAGGTTAAAAGAAAGCTTACCCTTTGTAGAGCACAAGAGGAAGGGACAAAGTGGTAATTACTATCACTGTTGATAGCTAATAACAGCTTTTAAGAGTCTGGATAAATCTGCTCTTTTTATGCATAAAGAGAATCAGGTAGACCAAACATCAGTAATATATATATATATACATCTAATAATTGAGTTATATCTGACAAATAATACACTGACCAACAAGAGCTTTTACAACATAACTAATAGTGGTTTTGTTCACGTAGCTGTTCTCTATTAACCCAGATGTTTTGTTGCTGTTTCATCTGTGTCACAGAGAGAAGCACAATAATTAGTAATTTCAAGTGATGTCATACTCTTTTGCAAGAGATCAGAGGCCTCTTCTGAGTCCTCCACAATATTCAAAAAATAAAAAGAGAGCAAACATGGGATTTGATTTGCAAGCTTCATATAAGATAAATAAGTAAAGCAGTCTAGGAAAGCTTACGGTTTGTTTAATAATTTCAATAACAAAAATTCAGAGGAGACAAAAATTATCCCTCTGAATATGTTTAAAGCACTAAGTCCACACCCTTGTGAGTCTCTCAAATTGTCATAAATTTTAGACTGGAGAACCCATGGGCTAATACATGATCTGTAAGCCTGCCAAGGAGAATATCACTGTGGTTTGCTCTAATAAGTGCTTGGAATACAGAAGAAGAATGGGTTTGGCGGGGTGGGGGGGAGAGGAGGGGATTGGTGGTAGTGGTGGTTTTTGTTTTGTTTTGTTTTGTTTCCGCAATCCTATTTGGATCTACTTATCTGATGGTATTAGGTTATCACACACCCACAGGCTTTCCAGAACTCTTTTCACTTCCCTCTCTAGAGCAGTTCTACACAGGTGACACTTTCAGATCAAAGAACTAAAAATACCTTTGGTTCCTAAAGGAATAAGACGTGGAGGATTTTTTATTAAACTGAATGTGAAATGGTGGATTTCACTTAAATGCACTGTGCTGGGAGATTCTAGATATTTTAGTAAAACCAACAGACATTTGTGTTTTGAAACAACATGATGTTTTCCCTTTAAGCATATGGAGGTACATTTATTTTTAAATATCAGATAGACATGCATCTTGGAATTAGTGCTCTGGACATTATCTACCACAACCAGATATATCAGCGTTTTTCTCTTAAATTGCAGATAGGATGAATAAACTGCAAAATGTTACATGAGAGTTGGTCAATTGCTTTGGTGAAAATCTCCAAATTATTGATCATAATACTGATAATTCATATAACTAAATTGCTACTGCCTGATAAGAATTAAAATCCATTGGTCAGGCTCATTTGAGGCAAGTGTATTTAGGGTTATTATTTACTCACACCACCCTGCCTTCTATTTTCTGCTTACCCCAAGACAGCAATGGCAAGCATTCAAGTGTGTATTTGGCACTCTGATAAGGTATTACAGGTCAACAGATGAGTATTAAATACATGGAATAATAACCGGTAGGTAAAAAGCAGAAGACAAAGTAAGTACAGACATAAGAACCAATAGGTTAATGGAAAGTATTAGCTGGGTTGAATCCCAAAATAATGTGGGCTTGAGAAGATGCAGTAATTGATTTTGAAATGTCTCTCCTTGAGTAGCCACAAGAGCCAACAAAGCCCAGTAGTATTAGTCAGCATTGACCAATATAGTAAATGTAGTAGCAGTTGACAAGCCCCGAAATGTCACATATAGTAAGAGGAGAGATGTGTTGTGGCAAAAACCTTAGAAGAGGTGACAAAACAAGACAACAGATGGCGAGAGGCGACAAGGAACAGCTGTTACCACCTATGTGAGAAGGAACTGATAGTCCAAACAAATCTCACCTTTGCAGAGCTTTCTTTTAGACACAAAAGTACAAAATGTACCATCTAAGCAGTAACTTTTATTTCCATGGCTAGTAAATGGGGATAATTGTGTAAAAAAAGAAAAAGTTTCCTAATAAAAACAAAGAAATAAAAATCTCTTTTTAGTGTCTCCTTTATCTTACATGGAGAATTGGATGCAGAATTTTAGGATCAGATGTGACCAGGTAGACACTACAGTAACTTTTCTCCCTTGTGGGACAAGTGCTTGTTTGCTGGCAAATAATTCAAAAAAAGGAAGCAAATGAATCTGCTGAAAGCTTGCCTCTGTATTTTTCTTTAACTAATGACAATCTTTTAGTTCCATTCCTTATAATTAGTTTCCTCTTTCTTCTTGGTTTTGCCCTCTGGCAGTCTAAATTTTCCTTGATCTTTTGAGAAATTGAGAGGGGAGGGAGTTGGAATCACTGGAGGAAAGTTTTCCTCTAGATGGCTCTTTATTTCATGAAGAAAAAAAATTTTAATCTGTAGAGTTCTCAGAAATTCATGAAACTAAGAGCTCTTACTTAAATATAGCCATGGCAAAGTAAAAACGGTAATTCAAGTAAGGAATGCAATGCCCAGGGAGGGTATGAACAGCTTCCCTCTTTTCTTAATAGAAACCTTACTACGAATCTTCCCATGCATTTATTTGTCTTACAGTTGCAAGCCTAAAACCAAATAATTTGGGAAGGTAAGATCACCTACCAAATCTAAAACACCAAAGAGAACTTGTGAATTAGAATGACACTGTTGGTCTGAGACTGTCCAAGGTGAGGAAGCCTTGTTCCCTCGACTGTTCATTTAATATACAGAGTATATTCTAATGATTTATACCAAGCTAGGGGGCTCTCACTTATACCCAAACCAGGAACATTGGTAGAAGTTCAACAGAGAGTTAAATGCCTAAAAATAGAAAGAAGACAAGCATTTGCTGGTTATGGAGAGATAAGATTCATGGATAATGGTGCCCGTTGTTGAGACCATGAACAACAGCAGACCTAGCTAGGCACAGGGTTAACTTAATTGAAGAAACAGAGGTTCACCTAACTGGGTATTCATCCTTAACCATGAGTGAATCAATACATCTTAGACAAGCCAAAGAAAAGGGAACGATAGGTTGAGATGGAATTTCGATAACCAGTGCCATTGAGATCTCTGGGAGGGGCAACCAAAGGAAATAAAAGACAGCAGCCTAAGCTAGGTAAGAAAACCGCAGCAGCATAAGGATGCAAATGCTTTCCTTTGCCAAAGCACAAAGAACCCAGAGATATAGTCCTGCTGAATAGCTCCGGAGCAAAGATGAAGTGCAAGCCATGAGCAGAGGGGCACCTTGGACACCCATAGAAATGACTACAAATCATGACCTGAAGTGATTTGAGAGTCACTAAACTTAGCAATAGTTCCAATAGGAATGGAATTTAAACAGCGTTGAGAGAAATGGTTCTATATAATGAGATCTAAGCAGTAGGCAATGTGAGAACATCTCAAAAAGGAGCGTGCATGTGTGGTGGGGTATCTGTTCCTTACTGATTCCATACTGTCCCCTTTATAATCAGTCACGGGCTGTGTGCAACCAGCTACTCATGCCTTGGAAATTCATCTCCAGTGTTCACTGGCCACTTTCAGTTTCTCCTGGATTGTCTTACCCCTTGATTCCTACTCATTTTGGTCAATGCCAAAGTCGGCAGTTAGCAGCTTGGAAATAAGACACTCGGTGGATCGCCTCCACTTTCCATTCCTCCACCACCCCAACTCCCTCAACCCTCAGCTTGAGAAAAATTTGGACACGTCTGCACTAAGCCAAGAATGAAGGCGCTGTTAATTAGTACTTTCCATGGGTCCAAGTTGCTCACTTCCTCATTTAAAAACAAACTGCATCTGGTCGTATGCATGTTTGTTATTTTCCATCCTTTCTGGAACAAGTAGGATATAAATCAAGATTCCTCATGATCTGAAACCAGACCTAGAGCTGTTTTTTTGTTTTGTTTTGTTTTTGTTTTTTGTGAATACCTGTCAAGTTTGAAGTAGGTACTATTTGGAGGGGAGGGAGGGAGGGAGGACTGAATCCTACTGTAGGAACTAAGTTGGAGAGAGAGGCGCTCCTTTGTGGCCATTAACCATCAGCCGAGGAACAAAATCCGAGTAAATATGACACAGGTCTGAATGCAGTGGCGGCTGCAGCAGGGCCAGCAGGGAAGATGATTCGTGGATTTCAGACTAAAGCAACTGCTCTGCAGGTGAAGTAATCATTGCCAGGAATATGAGGCAAGACATTAGCATCTTGGCGCCTATTATTTTCATGACTTCTCACAACTTCTCACTCCCACTGACAGCATAAAACTGAGAGCTCAGACAGTTGTCTGGGTGATTCAAGGAAACGGAAAATAAAACTCCAATACCTCAATGGCCTATGGATTACATTGGAGTTGGAGACATTTTTTTGGCCAGCATTCTTGATTTCAATGTGACATTCTGCATTTAAGGACTCACTTCAGCTCTATTACAATGCAGGTGGTGTTATTTTGCAAAAGTGTTTGTGTCCTTTTAAATGACATGCCCTTAGCTACATGGGAAGCAGTCCGATAAAAGGAAAGGAAGCATCAGCTCCTGACAGAAATGTTCTCGTTCAAGTGGATGCAGATGCCAACACTACTCTTTCCAGGTTAGGTAGTTTGACTGTATCTGAAGAAAAGGTTTGGGGACTTCATTGGAAAAATACTCCATAAGTAATGGGAAATTTATTCTAACTTATATTCAAACTTTTAAGTCACTGATAATGATTATTAGACTTTCACAATCTCGTTTTTTGGGGAAATGTGTTCATTAAAATTATTATAAACCTGATTCTTAAAAGTCATAAACTATCTCATATTCAGTCAATGTTTCTTAATGCAAAATTCAATGCAGAAAGAAAAGCATCCTGTTTTAAGGGATTATCAATCTTATCTAAAATAGTGAAAAGCTAGATACAGTAGATTAGTTAAACCAACAGCAGGACTTGTCTAAAATAGAATGGTACTTAACCATTCAATGTCAATGTAAATTTGTATTTATTGATGTGTAAAGATGTGCACAATATATTGCTCCTTAAAAAAAAAGAGAGAGAGACTAGAACAGCATTCATAGTGAAAATCCTTTCTTTCATTTGTGTGTGTACATTGAAAAACACCTGGGGGGATGTCCACCAAAATATCTATCTTTCTTTCTTTCTTTCTTTCTTTCTTCTCTTTCTTCTCTTTCTTCTCTTTCTTCTCTTTCTCTCTTTCTTTCTTTCCCCTATCTATCTATCACCTATTTATCTATCTATCTATTTATCTATCTATCTATCATCTATTTATCTATTATCTCTTCTCTCTCTCTCCCATCTATGTAGTGGTATTGGAAAGACTATCACTTTATTCTTTATACTTTTCTATGTTGGCTGAATTTTAATAAACATGTATTTGTATAATTTGGGACAATCAAGCTATTTAAACTTTGGAAACCTATCTAATATATTCTTTGGTTAATGTCACTGACAGAATGCTTAAAAACAATCACTATATTTCATGAAGAATATTTTTGCTTAAATACAGAAATCTTACCAGTTTTCCATTTGGATTCATTTCTTTTAGCCTCACTGAAAAAGTAATGATAAAATCTATTTTCTAGGCATCCCATTTTCTATGTTAAATTATTAAATAGCTAACTAGCAATGAAGAATTGGTCTCATGTTTCCTTCCTTAAACCAGAAACAAAGGCCACTTGGTACTTCAAAGCACCAATTGTCCTTGAAATGTAAAGGGAGTGTCTAATGTTCTGCATCAATAATCTGACCCACATTAGAAGCTATTTTGGACAACAGGAAATAGTTTTCTTTATCAAACATATAAAAGCTCACATTAATGTGTAGCTGGTTATGAAGCAAGTTCGCCAAACAAATGCGTTACAGCACTTCGGTCCAGTGGCCTGCACTTAAGTCTGATTCAACATTTTTCTTTTAAAACCCCACTTTTTGAGGCATCAGTAACTGAGCCAATTAAAACCAGTTCTAGGTTGAAACTGCACAGAGCTTTCTGGGAAGAAAGGTCCTCTTTATAGTCTGAACATAGGAACAATTTTACTTTTCTAAAAGCAGATGTTGGAAGGTATTTTTATACTTGCGATTAAGGCTTGGGGCTTTTACTAATTCAAAAAGTTTTTTTTTAAATTATTGTTGGAGCTATGTGTCATTAGAGTAGTGTTCGGTTTTAAATAAAAATGGGCAGCGTGTGCTATTCAACTAGTCCATACCTTCCCCAAACCAAAGTTAAAACATGAAGTTCAGGAAAGTAATAATTAACAATTACTATTTCTAAATGTCTTGGACATGGAGCAAAAGCCCACTTTCCTTAGTATAATGAAGAATAGGTTAACATTATGGATGCACTGTGGGGAAGGAAGTGAGTATCCTTCAACCTTCCATCTTCACGGTCTGTGGCTTGGCAGTGCTTAGAGAGAAGGAGCCACAGTTTGTTGTCTAAGACCCAATGGCCCATCTGGAGTGTGACAAGAAGGGGAGCTCATTGGCAGTTCTGTCAGAATGTGGCCTAGTTCTAAAAACCTGGCATGAGAATTAACAGGAGGAAGGGCCAGTGCTCAGGCTGGAGCCCAAGCAGAGCCATAGCCAGGGAGGCTCCTGGGACTGCCTGGAACTAGCCCAGGAGGCATCCCAACCAACCTCAAAGGGTCCTCTGTCCCGCTGTCCAGAGCGACTCAGTGCAAAATTCAATCATGGCTACAACCTAGTCACTAGCTTTGAAGTTCCCAAAGGGCCAGGACACCACTGTCAGTTTCAGAGTTATGTTAGCACAGTATCTGGAACCGAGGAGGTGTTCGATTTATATTTGCTGTAGGAATGGAATATCTGCCGAATTGTCACCCATTAATGCATTTCACAACAAAAGATCATATAAATGCAAATAAACTAATCAATCACATGGCAACATTTTTAGAAGAAAAAGTATCCTTGAGAACAGCATTATATTTTAATCTATAGTCTAATAGTTGATATTTATCAGTTCAAGTGACCACAGCAAGTAAGTTGTACCTACAGAGAAATCTTTGCCACAGCTCACTGAAGCACAGTCGACAAATGAAGTGATGAGCTAAAGATCTCCCTCTTTCCTCCCCACAAATCTCTTTCTGTCTGAATTTACTAACCTAACATCCATTCAACAAATACTTGGTGAACATTTACCATATTCTGCAAAGTTAAAAAGATATTGGCTATGTCCTCAACAGCTCCAACTATTTGTAATAAGTGCTCTAATTAGAGGTAAATGCAAAGTACATAACTTTATATAAACTAAGCACACACTAAATACCAATCTTGCTTTTCAACTCAAAACAGAGCCAAAAAGACAATACTTAGTAATAAGCCATATAATTTAATCATGAGGGGAAAATTCCATAAAATTTCATAATTCTGGAGAGAGTTAGATAATCTAGGTTCTAGTCCTATTTTGCCTCAACTAAATGCACAACTTTTATGTCATTTAATCTTTAGGAATCTCAATTACTTATCTTTAAAATCAGAATTAAACAAGTTGATCATTTGAGATCTTTCCCTCAAAAATTATGAGATTTTATAAGTCTTCCAGAACACTTAGATTTCAACCATTAAGTATCACTTAGGAAATCTAAAAAAACACAGATCTTTTTATGGGCAATAATTAAATAGCTAAAGTTGGATTTTTACTATAACTAGCCATCTTCCAAATATTTATAGGTATTTAATGAAGTTTTATGCAACCATTGTTATCATTATATTGAACTCATACAAGTATCTTTTTTTAAGATTTTATTTATTTATTTGAGAGCGAAAGACACAGAGAGTGACAGAGATAGGGAGACAGAGCACGAGCAGGGAGGAGAGGGAGAAGCAGACTCCCCGCTGAGCAGGGAGCCGACACAGGGCTTGATCCCTGGACCTTGGGATCATGACCTGAGCCTAAGGCAGACGCTTAACTGACTGAGCCACCCAGGCGCCCCCATACAAGTATCTTTAAGACTCAATATTGTTATAAAACTATTCTTTTTAAAAGTACAAAGTATCAAAAGAAGAGAATATGTAAAGCTTTAAAATACATCAGAAATAGCTTTCCTTCTTTGCTTATCTGATTATTGTTGTGCTTGTGAGAGTTACTATTTTAAAAAGGAGCCATTTTATCTCAAAGGCGAGACACATGTATTTCACAGAAAATAAGTATTATAAAACCAAACAGAAAGTGTTAAAAGGTGCTAGCTGTATACACATGTTTCTAGTCAGATTTAAAGGTGCTTTGTATTAATTTATTAAAGTCATTAATTATGCATACATATATCTACCAAAATTACATAAAGAAGTATCATAACACTAGAATGCGAAATGATCTCAAAATATCTGACTCTTACTGTAAGAGACCCATGAACTTGGCAACGCCTTCACACCAAGTGTTTTCACACCTTTTGACTCATAAACACAAGAGCAATGCACTCTCTAAGGATTTTCCACAACTTCACTGAATAATATGAAGTCAAGACAAAAAATTTCCAGCAAATCTTTTTGTATGCCATATATCACATTTCTTACAAATTTGACTACAGTGTTACTAATTATAAGGATAGAGAAATTAAAGGGATATAATTAGCCTGAGTATATCCAGAAATAAGAAAAATAACTGCTAGTGTCTCATCATGATTATTTAGTGTGACCTAAGTGTTTTCAGTAGAAAACTGGCTATTAAAATAATTAATATTCAAACTGGTCTTTCCTTTGATGAAATGTGTGGGCCAATTCAATTCAAAGAGGCCATGGGTTTGTTTTTGTGAGAAGCTATTTTGAACCCAGAAAGATAAGGTTGTAAGTGATAGGAAGGCTCCCAGCCCCCCGTATGTTAACCCAGAGAGCAGTTGACTAACAGTACTAGTAGTGCTTGAAGACTAGCTTTGTGTTGAGCTGAGGATGAGAGTCTTCCTCCGCCCTCCTGCCTTTTATATACAATTGATCCCAGATACAATTTTGAATAGCTAAGGGCTTTCTGATGTTTTGCTTCCTCTCTTTATCCTTTTCCACCTCTTAATTTCTCTTGCATGATGGCCCTAAAATCCTCAGGGCCTCAAGTTTTCCAAAGTCACATCTATTCATGCCAGCCTTATGAGTGTGTGACTTGACTATTGAACAGGGCTCTGCACTAAGATGGGCCACACATGGCTTAATGCCCTGCTGCATATTATTCTTAACAACTGTTGAACAAGGGGCCACACAGTTTTATTTTATGCTGGGCCAAAGTAAAAAAACCATGTAGCCAGTTTTGCCTCCTGTCCACAATGATCCAGTGATCATTAGCAACTGTGCAAAAGAATAACCTTGAAGGAATATGCACTATTGTATGAATGTATGAATCCCTCAATTCTGTCAGAGATTGGAGTTCCTCAAAAGCCTACTTATGACCTTTGCTTGTCACTTCACTGCTCTAGAACTCTCTTACTTCATCTGCAAAATAAAGAACATCAAATTATGCACTGTAAGTCCCTTTCCAATCTAAACAACCACACTACCCTATTAAAAAAAACTAAGTGTTTTCAACGCAGGCAGAGTTAAAAGATTACATGAGAATAATTTGGACCATTCAACGGTCTGCTACCCTGCTCAATTTACTTAATTCCAACTCCATTGTTTCTGTGGAATTTTAATTTGTTCATCAAACATGTACTTACTATCATTATATCTATCACCCTGTTTATAAATTTTTCGTTAATTATTACATCAGTCCAGTAGACTACAGCCCCATGAGGATAGGAACTCTGTCCATGTTCACATCTGTAGGCAGAGGACTTGGGCACAGTAGATGCCCCAAACACATTTGTTAAATGCAGGAACATACACTTGAATGAACAGAATACCGACCAAATGTTAAGTTTTTGTGCTCAGTACTGGGTATCCAAAACTGAGTAAGACAAGAGCCTCTATCCTCAAGGTTCTCATATTCAAACGGGACACAGAAAGAAAGAAACCATCATAGGCTGATGTAATCAATACTTTAATAAAAGCATGTTCAGAGTACAAAGAAGGAATCCGTTCATTTTGACCGGTGGTGCTGGGGCAGGCTTCACAGAGGAGGCAATGTTTGAGCTGAGTCTTACAGCCTGAGTAGAAGCCCAGGTAAGTAAGAAGGAAAGGAGGCGCTGTAGTGGAGGACATGAAAAGATATGGAAGTAAAATCAGAGTTAGCTTGAGCAGAACTAGAAGTGGTTCAGAGTGATTGAGACACCATGATTTACTCTGTGGAGGATGATCCCAAAGACAGGAAGATTAAAAGGAGCCAGATGATGGAGATCCTTTTTGAGTGATGACTTTTATCTTGAAGGTTATGATGACTCATTGTAGGCTTTGAAACAGGGAAAAGGACACAATCGGAGTTACATTTTGAAAGATCTCCCTTGTTACAATACCAAGGGTATAGTCTAGTTTAATGCCCAGTTTCTGGGTTAAGAAGTCTTACTATTGAGGCAATGAATGCTCCTATCAACCACGGTTGGATAAAATGAGATAACCTATGAGAACTCTCAGAAAAGCGAAGGAGCTGAAAACATGGGCCGTGAGTATGTAACTAGTGTAACTCTTGGCAAAATGAACACTGTGGCTCATAAAATAATAAGGACAGTAACAACAACAAAAACACAAGATCAGTCCTGGAAATCTGAAGCTTCTTCCCGAATTTGTAAACAAGTCAGTAGTATAATAAAGAATAAACAGATAAAAGTGATTCAAAGTGCCATGTGAATAGTGTTGGTGACACGTGAGGAGAAAGCAGGCAGAAGAATGGAGAACAATTGTGTAATTCAAGGTAAATAATTTTTTTAAACATGGGTGGAGACCAGTGTTTACTAAACATGAAAGATTAGTATCAGTAAAGGAAGGAATTGTTTGTTTTTGATGCAAGAGGTCACTGTGAACAATGAAAAAAAAAAAAGAACATAAGTTACCATAGAAACCATTTTTAAAAATACTGAAGCAAACTTCACTATATCTAAGGAATTCAAAATCTTACATAAATCATTTGGCCCAGACCCTATTTGAGGCAGTCACCAATTTTTCCTTCTCCCAGATATTTCCATTCATTTATTTGAATAGAAACAAACAAAAAGTTATGATTTGCCTATTCTCAGCATTACGGCAAAGTTGCATATATTCTTATACGATAACTTCTTACTTGTTCAAGTGAGTGCATGATTACCTGAATACCTAATGAGTAATAATTGCTTAATTAAATGATAGAATGTCCTACAACAAACAGGAACTCTGTATGTAGGGTGAATACCATGTAAAGAATGCATCAATAGTCCCATCAGCCCCAATTAGAAAGAAAATAAAAGAGAAAAATAATTACTCAGAATATGAACTGTTTTTGTAAGGCTCTTAAGATATAGGAGGGATTTATTGCATGAAAATTTTTTTAAAGATTTTATTTATTTATTTGAGACGGAGAGAGTGAGCAGGGGAGGGGCAGAGGGAGAGGGAGAAGCAGACTCCCTGCTGAGCAGGGACCCCCAACGTGGGGCTCAATCCCAGGACCCTGAGATCATGACCTGAGCCGAAGGCAGCTGCTTAACCGACTGAGCCACCCAGGTGCCCCTATCGTGAAATTTAGAGTCCAGTATTTTTCTCCCTTTATAGGTATCTATTACCCTAAATATACATTAATGAAACTAAAGTTCATGAGCACCAGTGTGGTCTTCATCCCTGTCAGAGGTTACCCCAAGGCCCCAGTCTGATCCAACAAAAGTAGGGTTAAAGAGCTACCAGTACTGTGAGTTTTCCTCAGGGCAAATGTAGTTTTCCCAAATTCAGGTACAGTAATTTTGGGAAGGGTAGCATCCCAGTCTTGATGGAGAGAAAATCTCAGAGTCCTCACTATGTTTCAGATAATCCAAACACTTATAATGTCATGCTTTCTCATTTCTTTTCAAGGAACTATGCCCTGGAGAAACTAATTAAACAATGACCCAAACAATGAAAATACATGACACTGACTCCATGAGATTTTCTCCAAAACACAAGAGGAATGCTATTAATCTTATTATGTGGAAAGAACCTAGAAAAATATGTCAAGGGGTGCAAGTGGAGATTTATGAGGGGAGGAGGTGCACAAGGAAGGAAGGCATTGAGATGCAACAGTCACACACAAAATGGCATCAGTGGGAGCACTGTTCTCATGAGGACCATCTGTCAGTCCACAGCAGGGACCCCGCTCCATAAGAATAGAGGACTTATTAGGGCCAGAGTGAGAGACATTTTATTCTAGGATGCATTTTTGATTGGACTCTACATGAAATACAGATTTATATTTAATAAATTCTTAAGGAGTTGCTTTATCCAATTAACTTCCAAGAATTTTGCAACTCTTCCTGGGGAATGCACAGGACTATTCTTTTATTCTTCCAGAAATGAATTTGAAACTATATGCACATGTACTTGGCTCACTCAGCCCTGATATTTATATATATAAACACATAATCTTTTTATACACCATAAACATTTGGAAGCGTGAACATATAAAGAATGTTAACAGCATTAACACACTTGATCACTCCCTCTTTGAACTCTTCTCTTGGCTTCCAGATCTTCCTTCTCTCCTCTTTTTCTTACCACCTAGGCTGCAGCTTCTCAGTTTCATATGTGGGACTCTTATTCCCTCACCACCAATGGTTGATGCTCTATGTTCCAAACCTTTTTTTTTTCTATGTCCTTGTTCTCTGGGTGGTGTCAACCAACCCCACAGCTTTAAATTCTATCTGTATGCTTAGGATCTCCAAATGTTTTCTCCAGCTGTGTCCTCTCCCTTGATCTCTACAGTCATATATACCCAGCTACTTTCTGGGTTATCCACCAGCCTTCTAAAATGTAACACATCCAAAAAAAGCTTTTGGTTTTCCTCAACTCTATTCCCACAGTCTCTTGTCTTACCTCATTCAAAATGAAAAATGAGGGAGCCAGCTTTTTTCCTCCCTCTCATACACCACATTCAATCCATGAGCACATTATTTCAGCTTTACTTTCAAAATATATCCAGATTTTTACCAGTTCTCTCTCTATCCACTGTTTAATATCTAGTCCAAGCCACTTTAATCTCTCTTGTGACTTATCCAAATTATCCCCCTCCTGGTCACCCTGCTTCCACCACTGAAAATCAATATAATATTACATATTTATACTGTATTCACTCAGCAAATACTTATGAAGTCCACATTATGAAATGCACTGCCTAGTCAATGTGTAGGGCACTGATATGAATTTGACCCAATTTTTGCCTTTAAGGTGTTTATATTCTGAGTGGGTGGATTAGCCACATACATGTAACATAATGCAAAGCAATACTAGATAATTTCAGTAATAGTGTTATAAAGTGCTAAAGGGATTTAGATAGAACTTCTGATTACATCAGCAATAGAGCCTTCCTGGAGGAGGCTGAATTTAAGTTTAACCTTGAAGATAAGTCGAGTTTTAGAAACAATCAACAGCTCATTTCTAAAACTGCCCCAGAAGGACACAGAGGAGTCAGGGCATCTTGAGAGCATTGCAAGTAATGGCATTTGGCAGATATTCAGGGATAGGTAGGGGAGCTAGAGGAGACAAATGTTGGACAGTTAAAATGAAGTTTGAATAAGGAAGCCAAGTCAAGAAGATGGGACATTAATAGGTCAAGAAGTGAAGGAAGATTTTCACCATGGAAGTAACAAAATTAAGTGGTATATTAAGAGGAATTAATTTGTAAGCAATGTGTAGGAATGCTTTATGTTCTATTTGTAGGCGTCAGATGTTCTTATATTTAGGGGCCTGCCACACACTATATCAAGATCAACAAAGTATACCCACACTGCATATTTAAATATATTTACACATATAATATATATAATTTTTGAATTAACTTGACTTACATTTGACTAGTTGACATAATTTTAGCATTTGTAAATCTCTGTTAATTTTGATTTAGCAGTTTTCTTTTTCTATCTGAGAGCTAATATTTTTGCAGGCCTTTGAAAATCCCGAAGGCCTCTGGCACTTTCTCCATGATGTGTGATAGATAAAATGGCTCTGCAAATAGAAAGACTTGGAGGACAGGGCATTATTCAAATGTAAACACATTAATGCATTTAAAAGTAATATGAACGTATACCATTAGGAAGGAAAAATATTTTTAAAGCATTCAAATTAAAAAGCAAAACACAATAAACTCTGGTTGTTTTGTTTCTAATTAATTAATTTATTTGAGAGAGAGAGAGAACATGTGAGCAGGGGGAGGGGCAGAGGGAGACTCCCCAGTTGGCATGGAGCCCCAGGTAGAGCTCGATCCCAGAACCCTGAGATCATGACCTGAGCCAAAATCAAGTGTCAGACACTTAACCGACCGAGCCACCCAGGCACCCCATAAGCACTGGTTGTTATATGTAAGTGATGAATCACTAAATTCTACATCTGAAACCAATTTTACCATATATGTTAACTAACTAGAATTTAAACAAAAACTTGGGGAGGAAAGGGAATACAATAGATAAATGAGTAGAGGGTATGAGAACCTAGAACTGACATAAGCGAAAATTGGAAGAAGGAAGGTAAAAATGCTTTTTGGTATTTTTTTAAGACTTATTTTATTTATTTTGAGAGAGAGAGAAAGTGTGTGTGAGCATGGGGAGGGGCAGAAGTAGAGGGAAATAGAGAATCTGAAGCAGACTCCCCACTGAGCAGGGAGCTCCACACAGGGCTTGATCTCATGACCCTGAGATCATGACCTGAGTGGAAATCAAGAGTCAGACACTTAACTGACTGAGCCACCCAGGCGCCCCAAGGTAAAAATGCTTTATAAATGTTAATAAAATTAAATGACAAAAAAGCAAAAAACAAAAAAACCCAATGCACATATCTGAGAAGTCAACATGGGAACTTGTTCAGGTTAGATATGTATCCTTACAATGACTTTATGGTCAAAATCAAGTTTAATTAAAAATAAAACTCATATATAAAATTTCTTTTAAAGATGGCAAATAAAGTAGGACTCAATTTATTGTTTTTTTTTTCCCTTTGCTTTTACATGTGTCTTGACTAATTTCATTTTCAACTAATTAATTTAGGGATTGTTTTTTATCCATTTATTCATTAAATATTTATTTAACCATGATGTTCCAAAATATAAACAAATGATCATTGTTTTGTGCTGAGTTTTGCTTAGTATTTAAATCTGAGGGACTAGCACACAACATTCATTACAGGAAGAAAGATTAAAGCAAAGGAGAATTTCAGCCTAAATACAGTAAATGGATTTTTGACAATATTTTGAGATTTAATAAGAAGAGTCATTAAGTCAGAGTAATAAAATTTAGAACTTAATCTCTCAGGGCACTCTAAAAAAAACCCCCAGAATCATCATAAAAGGCAAGCCTTTCCTTCCCTGAAGCTAAATGTTAAACTAAAAGGGAGGAGTTAAGATGACAGAGTAGCAGGGGGACCCTGAATTTGCCTCGTCCCTCGAACACAGCTAGATCAACAACAAATCATTTTGAACAATGAGGAAATTGATCTGAAGATTAAGAAAGCAATCTGCACAATCGGAGGAAGAGAACATGACAGATGTGAGGTTCAGAAATGTGAATTGGGCGAGAGAAACCCAAGGTGCCAGAGAGGAGAGGGAGCCCTTTTCGTGGAGAGAAGTCAGGGAGAGAGAAAGGGAGCAGGAGAGAGTGCAGCATGTAGGGTTCAAGCAAGATGCCATAGTGTGGGGATACCCTGGGTTGTACTGGGAGAGAATGCGCCCTGTCCTGGAGTACATTTGGAAGAGGGTATACTGCCTCTCTAAGGACAAGAGGCCCACTGGGTGCCATTGAGTAATCATTCAACAGAAAGGGACAGAGGTGCATTCAGAAGGCAGATAGCTTGGTCACAACTTTTTCCTTTGTTTCACCATAGACTCCAGGCACCTGCCCAGCCATGCAACTGTTTTTCTGAGACAGAATGGTACCAGACACAGTGCTGCGAGGCTTTCCTCTGGGGTAGGGTAGAGGATCCATGCCTTGCTGGGTTATTTAAGATTTGGAATTTTGAATCCAGCCACTGGACAGAGATAAAACACAGGAGAACTGTGGCACCAGACCCCAGTTGGGCCCCAGATGGCCTGGGCACAGACAGGTTGAGGGCAGGGATCTGATGAAATACTGAGAAACAGGAGGGGAGATTATTCACTTTTCTGTGAGGGCCTCCTGAACAACGGGGGCCATGAGTTCCCCTCCCCTGGGACAAGAAGGCAGAGTGACACCATCCTCCACCCCTCCCCCTGCCCAGCCCACCAGCACAGTCAGACTTCAGAGAGAAACACAGTGCCTCCAGTAGAGGCTGGAGTCCCTTACACCAAACCCCACCCCCTGCACACTGCAGGGGCATCTTTGCTAGGGCAGATCTGACCATGAGCCAGCGCATTGGGCCTCTCCCTCAGGGGACCAACACAGGCCCCACCACATGCACCAAGTCTACTGATCATAGAGTGTTCCAAACCATCAGCTTCAGTTCTGGTGGAAATAGGACCAGGCTTTATTTTTTGTTTTTTTTTGTAATTATTTTTTAAATTTAATTTTATTTCTTTCTTCTTTGGAATCAGGCTTACAGTTTTTTATTTGTCTGTTTGTTTGTTTTTTTGTTCCTTTTCCTTTTTTTTTTCTTGGATCTCCTTTTCTTTCCCCCCAGGCTTACCTTAACAAACAAATCAAAGCACACCTAGTTAAAGGTCCAAACACTCCCCATTGTAAATAAGGAGGAACTCTGCAAAGGACTGACCTCTGGGAAAGAGCAGCCAAAACCCAGTAACAGTGTGCACAGAGCATACATCAGAAACACTTCCTGAAGCACCAGGCCCTAGACAGTGTATGACTCCTTCTTAATATAGTATTACTCTCAGGAACAGGAAACATAACATGCTTTCATAACACACAAAAGACAGAAACCTAGACATAATGACAAGACAGAGGAATTCTCCCCAAAAGAAAAATCGGGAAGAAATCGCAGCCAGGGATTTGCTCAAAACAGATATAAGCAATATATCTGAACAAGAATTTAGAACAACAATCATAAGAATACTAACTGGGCTTGAAAGAAGAATAGAAAGCACCAGAGAAACCCTGGTTACAGAGATAAAAGACCTAAAAACTAGTCAGGCCAAAATAAAAAATGCTATAACTGAGATGCAAAACTGACTGGATGTAATCACAACAAGGATGGAAGAAGCAGAGGAATGAATAGGTGATGTAGAAGATAAAATTATGGAAAATAATGAAGCTGAAAAGAAGAGGGAAAGAAAACTATCACATCACAAATATAGACTTAGGGAACTCAGTGATTCCACAAAGCGCAGTAATATCTGTATCATAGGAGTCCCAGAAGAAGAAGAGCGGGAAAAAGTGGCAGAAAGTTTATTTGAACAAATTATAGCTCAAAACTTCCCTAATCTGGGAAAAGAAACAGGCATTCAAGTCCAAGAGACAAGAGAACTCCCCTCAAAGTCAACAAAAACAACATCAAAATCAACAAGACATATAGTGAAATTTGCAAAATACAAAGATAAAGAGAGAATTCTGAAAGCAGCTAGGGACACAAGACCCTTAACCTAAAGGCTAGACACATAAGGCTGGCAGCAGACCTGTCCACAGAAACTTGGCAGGCCAGAAGAGAGTGGAATGATATATTAAATGTGATGAATTAGAAAAATATGCAGCCAAGAATACTATATTCAGGAAGGCTGTCATTCAGAATAGAAGGAGAGATAAAGAGTTTCCAAGGCAAGCAAAAACTAAAGGAGTTTGTGAACACTAAACCAGTTCTGCAAGATATATTAAAGGGTACCCTCTGAGCGGGAAAGAAAGACCAAAAGCAACAAAGATTAGAAAGAACAGAGACAATCTACAAGAACAACAACTTTACAGGTAATACAATAGCACTAAATTCATATCTATCAACAATTACTCTGAATGTAAATGGACTAAATACTCCAATCAAAAGGCATAGGGTTATCAGAATGGATAAAAAACCAAACAAAACAAAACAAAACAAGACCCAGGAATATATTGCTTACAAGAAACTAATTTTAGACCCAAAGACACCTCCAGATTCAGAGGGAGGGGGTGGAGAACTATCTATCATGCTAATGGACATCAAAAGACAGCTGGAGTAGCCATACTTATATCAGACAAACTAGATTTTAAACCAAAGACTGTGATAAGAGATGAAGATGGGCACTATATCATAATAAAGGGGTCTATCCAACAGAAGATCTAACAATTGTAAATTTTTATGCCCCCAATTTGGGAGCAGCCAAATATATAAATCAATTAAAACAAACTTATGGAAACTCATTGATAATAATACAATAATAGGAGGGGACTTTAATAGCCCCACTCGCAGCAATGGACAGATCATCTAAGCAGAAGATCGACAAGGAAACAGTAGCTTTGAATGACATACTGGACCAGATGGACATCCTATAGCAGCAGAATACACATTCTTTTTAAGTGCACATGGAACTTTGTCCAGAATACACCACATACTGGGTCACTAATCAGGACTCAACCAATACAAAAAGATTGAGACCATACCATGCATATTTTCAGACCACAGTGTTATGAAACTAGAAGTCAATCACAAGAAAAAATTTGGAAAGACCACAAATACATGGAGGTTAAAGAACATCCTACTAGCTACCTGGGTGCCTCAGTCAGTTATGAGTTTGCCTTTGGCACAGGTCATGATCCCAGGGTCCTGGGATGGAGCCCCATGTTGGGCTCCCTGCTCAGTGGAGAGCCTGCTTCTCCCTCTTCCTCTGCTGCTCCCCCTGCTTGTGCTCTCTCACTCTTTCTCTCTTTCAAATAAATAAATAAAATCTTTTAAAAAGAGGAACATTCTACTAAAAAACTGAATGGGTTAACCAGAAAATTAAGGATAAAATAAAAAAAAATACATGGGAGCAAATGAAAATGAAAACACCACAGCCCAAAACCTTTGGGACACAGCAAAGGTAGTCCTAAGGGAAGTATAGAGCAATAAAGGCCTTTCTCAAGAAGAAGAGAAGTCTCAAATACACAATCTAACTTTACACCTAAAGGAGCTGGAAAAAGAATAGCAAATAAAGCCTAAAGCCATCAGAAGAAGAGAAATAATTAAGATTAGAGCAGAAATAAGTGATAGAAATTTTTAAAAAGTAGGACAGATCAACAAAACTAGAAACTGGTTCTTTGAAAGAATTAACAAAATTGATAAACACCTAGCCAGACTTATAAAAAAGAAAAAGAAAGGACCCAAATAGATAAAATCACAAATGAAAGAGGAGAGCTCACAATCAACACTGCAGAAACACAAACAATTAGAATATTATGAGCAATTATTTGCCAACAAATTGGGCAATCTGGAAGAAATGCGTAAATTCCTAGAAACATAAACTACCAAAACTGAAACAGGAAGAAACAGAAAATTTGAGTAGACCCATAACCAGCAAAGAAACTGAATCAGTAATCAAAAATCTCCCAACAAACAAGAGTCCAGGGCCGAACAGCTTCCCTGGGGAATTCTACCAAACAATTAAAGAAGAATGAATACCTATTCTTGCTGACGCTCTTCCAAAAAATAGAAGTGGAAGGAGAACTTCCAAACTTATTCTATGAGACCATCATTACCTTGATTCCAAAACCAGACAAAGACCCCACTAAAAAGGAGAATTACAGGCTAATATCCCTGATGAACATGGATGCAAAAATTCTCAACAAGATACTAACTAGCTAATCGAATCCAACAGTGCATTAAAAGGATTATTCACCACTATCAAGTGGGATTTATTCCTCGGCTGCAGGGGTGTTTCAATATCCGAAAATCAATCAACGTGATACAACACATTAATAAAATAAAGGATAAGATCCCTATGATCCTCTCAATAGATGCAGAAAAAGCATTTGACAAAATACAGCATCCTCTCTTGGTAGATCCCTCAAGAAATTAGGGATGGAGGGAACATACCTCAATATCATAGAAGTCATATATGAAAAGCCCACAGCAAATATCATTCTCAATGGGGAAAAACTGAGAGCTTTTCTCCTAAGGTCAGGAACACAGCAGAGATGTCCACTCTCACCACAGTTGTTCAACATAGTACTAGAAGTCCTAGCCTCGGCAATCAGACAACAAAAAGAAATAAAAGGCAGCCAAATCAGCAAGGAAGAAGTCAAACTTTCACTATATGGAGATTGCATGATACTCTATGTAGAAAACCCAAAATACTCAGCCAAAAAATTGCTAGAACTCATACATGAATTCAACAAAGTTGCAAGATATAAAAGCCAATGTACAGAAATCTGTTGCATTTCTATACACTAATAATGAAGCAGCAGAAAGAGATATCAAGGAATCTTTTTACAATTGCACCAAAAACCCATTTACAATTGCACCAAAACCCATAAGATACCTAGGAATCAACCTAACCAAAGAAGTAAAAGATCTATATGCTGAAAACAATAGAACACTTATGAAAGAAATAGAAGAAGACACAAAGAAATGGAAAAATAGTCCATGCTCATGGATTTGAAGAACAAATATTGTTAAAATGTCTATACTGCCCCAATGCAACCTGCACATTCAATGCAATCTCGATCAAAATAACACCAGCATTTTTCACAGAATTCCTAACATTTGTATGGAACCAGAAAAGACCTGAATAGCCAAAGTAATGTTGAAAAAGAAAATCAAAGTGAGAGGCATCACAATCCCATACTTGAAGCTCTATTACAAAGCTGTAATCATCAAGATAGTATGGTACTGGCACAAAAACAGACACATAGATCAATGGAACAGAATAGAGAACCCAGAAATGGACCCTCAACTCTGTGGCCAACTAATCTTCAACAAAGTAGGAAAGAATATCCAATGGAAAAAAGACAGTCTCTTCAACAAATGGTGTTGGAAAAACTGGACAGCGACATGCAGAAGAATGAAACTGGCTCACTGTCTTACATCATACACAAAAATAAATTCAAAATGGATGAAAGACCTAAATGTAAGACAGGAAACCATTAAAATTCTAGAGCAGAACACAAGCAGCAACCTCTTTGACCTTGGCCACAAGGACTTATTACTAAACACGTCTCTAGAGGCAAGGGAAACAAAAGCAGAAATGAACTATTGGGACCCCATCAAAATAAAAAGCTTCTGCACAGCGAAGGTCAGCGATTGTTGTCTGCACAACAATCAATAAAACTAAAAGGCAACCTACGGAATGGAAGAAGATATTTGCAAATGACATATTGGATAAGGGCTAGTATCCAGAATCTATAAGGAACTCATCAAAATCAACAACCGAAAAATAAATAATCCAGTTAAGAAATGGGCAGAAGACATGAACAGATATTTCTCCACAAAGAAGACATCCAAATGGCCAACAGACACATGAAAATATGCTCAGCATCACTCAGCGTTAGGGAAATACAAATCAAAACTACAATAAGATACCACCTCACACCTGTCAAAATGGCAAAAATGAACAACTCAGGAAAAAACATATGTTGGCAAGGATAAGGGGAAAGGGGAACCATCATGCCCTGTTGGTGGGAATGCAAACTGGTGCAACCACTCTGGAAAACAATATAGAATTTCTTCAAAGAGTTAAAAATAGAACTACCCTATGGCTCAGCAATTGCATTACTAGGTATTTATCCAAAGGATACAAACATGCTGATTCAAAGGGACACATGCATCCCAATATCTATAGCAGCACTATCAGCCATAGCAAAATTTGGAAAGAGGTCAAATGCCCATTGACTGATGAATGGATAAAGAAGATGTGGTGCATATGTAAGGTGGAATATTACTCAGCCAACAGAAAAGAATGAAATCTTGCCATTTGCAACAATTTGGATGGACCTAGAGTGTATTATGCTAAGTGAAATAAGTCAGCCAGAGAAAGACAAATAACATATGATTTCACTCGTATGTGGAATTTAAGAAACAAAACAGATGAACATAGTAGAAGGGAAGGAAAAATAAAATAAGATAAAAACAGAGAGGGAGGCAAACCATAAGAGATTCTAATTATAGAGAACAAACTGAGGGTTGCTGGAGGGGAGGGAGGTAGGGGAATGCACTAAGTGGGTGATGGGCTTTAAGGAGGGCCCTTGTTGGGATGAGTACTGGGTGCTGTATATAAGTGAGGAGTCATTAAATTCTATTCCTGAAACCAATACTACACTATATGTTAACTAACTTGAATTTAAATTAAAAAAATTAAATACCAAAAATTACTTCATTATTTATTTATTATTGTTGATTCTACTTTTCAGTTAACTCATTTGCTAGTTTGAAGTTTTCTTTTACAGTATAATGGATTCAGAGGAAATATTATATTTAACCAAAAAGAGTTTAAAGTTAGTCATAAAAGCAATTTTAGAGGGAGGCCATGATTATCTTTTACTGAACAGTTAGCAAACTTAGAGATATCTCCAGGAATACATATTAATCACTGTTCTCATTTCTTTTTCTTTGAATTTATTCACAGGTTTAAAAATAAAAACTCGACCTTGCAGTCAATAATCCTCCTTTTTTATCAAAGTAATCTCTATATAGACACCGTAGTATGCCCATTTTGAATCTTCTCTGGCATTTACCACTCACTCTGTAAGATTGCATGGATGCTGCCCTGTCTTACGATAACAAACATTTAAATATGTTAATTTAAAAATCCTCAAACTTTGATAGATTATCTTCAAATAAAAAAATGAAAAAAAGGGTATTTGATAAAAGCCATTCAACAAATCTTTTTAAAGCAGACATTATGCAGCAGCATGATGAAATCTACAAAGATACTGTCAGTAACTTAAAGAAATTAATAATCTTAAGAGTTCAGACATCTACTTTTTTTTAGATGTGACTAAAAACTAAAGTCACTCCATAAGCCACCATGAAATGGGTCCCCTTAGTTAGCCTTTAAAGAGCAGAAAATGTATATACTAATTATGTGCATTTAAAATTTTAATACTCCTGTATTATCCTATTGCCTTGTATTTGTTTTTAAGGTTATATTTAAATTGATGAAAGTTACAGAAACATTCATTATTCTTAAGAGCAAATGGAACTCTGCACTGCAGTCAGCCTGCTCATCCATAATTCAGGATCCCAGCCGAAAACATTACGCTCAAACAAGCACAAATATTGGCAAAGGTGAAATATTGAACTGCTACAGTAGCAACTAACTCACGAAGCCATCTGTGTGTGCTTCAATTTCCTAGCACTAGAAATAAAAATTAAAAGCAGACAAACAGTCAACAATTATGGTTGTAAACTAAATAAGCAAGAGAGCAAAGCCAAGTTGCCGCTATTCAAAGCTACATGATTTTTATTAGTTATACGCAGATCTGATATGACAATAAAACCCAAGAGGGGGGAAAAAAAAATTAGTTGCTTGGATTATCTATCTGAGCAAAGAAAAGGGGATTCTAGAAGAATGTTCTTATGGATTTGAACTTTGCAAATAGCAGCTCTGGTTCTATTTAAGGTAACAGATTTATTTTTCCTCAAACACATCCCCTCATTTGTCACATTTATCTGGGCAATAACACCAGCCCTCCATTTATTAGCACCATGGTCACTGGTTTGGAGGTTCCAGCAGGCAAGAAGAATCACTAAATACCCTTGACAGAAAACAGGTCTCCTCTGTCCAGGGAGGTGACTCTTGTTTGGGCTCCAAGCATCAGCAGGATGCACAATGAAAAGTGAGATGCAGGGGAGACACAGACCTAGCCAGATGAATCAGCACAAGTAACCCAGTAGATCAATATGTGAACAGCCACCAGATCACATTCACTTCTAGCCCTTACATTGTTTCCACTGCTGTAGGCTAGATCCATTGCATTTTGTGGCAATACAGACCTTACATTTTGTTGCCACGAATAACATATATATGTATAAAATAATTGATGCTAAAAATTAATGATAAATATCTAGTGCTCAGAAATTTTGTCTCCTATCAAAAGGTTTATTGTTCTAAATTTGTCAGAGAGCCTTATGACATGTTATAATTCTTTCTTTTACCAATAAGGGGAAAGTAATTAATACAGTGAGTATAGTCACTTTATTATATAATAAAGTTACTAGTTTTAGATAGCATGGAATATATAAAACCATTAACATTCATCCTCAAATCTGCATGACTAGAAAAATTTGCAACAAATTATCAAGCCTCTTCGTCCACTTTTCTGCCATGACTATTTGAACAGCTCACAGATGGCAGTATTTATAATTTTTAAAGCACCTTTTGTCATCATCTCACTGAGCTTGAAACAATCCAGAGTGAGAACAGTCCGCATTTTACAAGCGGGGTCCCAAAATGCACAGATGTTACATAGGACATCCTGGCCATCACAGGCCAGGCATGGGAGTGGGGACTCCACTCCA